>NC_134854.1:22949166-23272916 GCF_049852395.1 Peromyscus maniculatus bairdii | reverse complement strand
CATATATGCTCCACTGAAAGAAACAGGACTGGCTGTTCCTGGAGGATAGATCTAGGTTCCCAGGCCTTGGCTGCACTGAGCATACCTGCACTTGAGATGGAGAACTCACCCAGAAGATGACAGACAGTTTCTAGGGAACAGCCGAGGGAGGGGCAGGATGTGGTCGTGGTGATTCAGAAGTGCCCCTGCCTTGCTCTTCTGAGTCAGCATGCAGCCTGCCACGTGGCCCCACATGGCACAGTTATGGCTCGTGGATGAGCTGTCCCAGAAAGTCTTGCCTGCCTGACTTCATTAACACACTCAGTGAGTTTCAGAAACCGGGTCTGCCACATGACTCCTCTCTAGATCATCCAAGACACATATTCTTGAAACTTTCTGACAGGGAACATGGAGCTGGAGGTATTGTTGAACTTGCTTGGGTTGGACTCACTTGGTCCTTAACATGGTAAGCTAGCTGCCTTTTGAGCTCGGAGGCAGCCTAGTGTAGTTCTTGATTATTTAGGTGTTGGAACCAAGGCAACTGTGTTCTGATGTCTTCTTGCCACCCTAGACTTGTGATTTTGTGAGCGGGTATATATTGCCACTTTCTAGCTCAGAGCATGAGTCATGTGCCCGTGTGGAAGTTACAGGGCTAGTTTTTTCTTGGGTTGCAGGGCTGTAAGGGAGTATTTTCTTATATCCTTCATTTTGGTTAAGCTTCCCCCACCTCAGCCCCCACCCTGTGCATGTTTGAACCTAGGAGAGTGAATCTTGATATCAGGAGGGCCTCTCAATTCGTCCAAGGATTAGGAATGATAGTTTGGTGTCTTGGAAATTAGAGATCATCACATCTTAGCCCCAATATTCAAGTGTGGTTTAATGCATGGAAAGAATTAAAAGTGACACGATTTGTATGGCTCTTTGCTTGTTTGTTTTAGGCAGCTATATACCTTCTGTCTTACTTCATTTGAACTTAACATATTGTCTTAGTTAGGATTTCTAATGCTGAAACACCATGACCAAAAGCAAGTTGGGGAGAAAGAGGTTTATTTGGCTTACACTTCCAGATCATGGTCTATCATTGGAGGAGGTCAGGACAGGAACCCAAGGAGGGATGGATTCTGGAGGCAGGAGCTGATGCAGAGGTCATGGAGGGATGCTGCTTACTGGCTTGCTCTTAGTGGCTTGCTCAGCCTGCTTTCTTATAAAAACCAGGACCATCAGCTCAGGGATGGCGCCACTCACAATGGGCTGGGCCTTCCCTCAACAATTACTCATTACAAAAATGCCTCACAAGCAGATCTTTTAGAGGTTATTCTCAGTTGAGGTTCCCCCTTTCAGATATTCTAGTTTGTATGTCAAATTGACGTAAGACTAGCCAACACACATATGTATGGGGAAGGATACAATCTTAGGTTTGCTGCTAATTAAGGAAGCATGTTGAACATTGTAAGCATCACAGAGTCCGGCTCATGCCTCTGGCCCTGTTTTTACTTCTTCCTAAGGTGACCACCCCCTAGATTTTGTTACTGGAATTAAGGATGGCTTTTCAATTCACAATAGGTCCAATCACATTGAGAGACAATGTGTTGAAACAAGAAAGCAAACTTTGTGTCCAAAGTTCTTGCTAGAGAGCCCATCTAGGGTGGCTTGCTTGTGTTCATAGGTGTGCCCACATCCAGGGGTGTTTTCCTTGGAGCTAAAGGGATGGATGATGCACATCCTATCCTTGTGACTTAGTTACCAGTGGTATTCTTCTAGATTCTGTAAGTCTTGAAAACAAAGATTATAACTTTCTGAGTTATTCCTTTCATTGATTAGATTAGCCACATACTGTACAAGCTAAGGGGATGGCAGCCACTCTGGGCCCTCTTGTTGATTGTCACATTCCTGGTAACAGTGAACACATCCTTCCTCAGACATGAAACAACCCAATGCTTGATTTCTTTCTCTTGCCATAAATTAGCATTAACTCTTTGTGAATTTTGTATAAATGAAATTAGTTGGTGTTTTTCCTGCTAAATGCTGTATCTTTGAGATATTCACCTGCCTTGTTACATACAGAAATCATTTAAATTTTTGCTGTATGGTGATCTATTTTATATATACATCACACTTTATCCTTTTGCTAATGAACTTCTGGGTTGTTTCTACTTTGTGGATATTAAAAATATGCTAAGACTATTCATTTAACTGTTGTATACATACTTATACATTTCTATTGGACTTACACAAATGGGTTGAATTGCTTAGATGCAGATCAAGCAAAAGATTTCCAAAATGATATTGTATAGCTAATTGAAATACTTCTTCCTTGGGGGAGGAAAGAGACTTATACAAATCAGGAAGTAAGTGAAATTTACAAGACTCAGGAAGCTTATGAAATTTACAAGATTCACAATACCCCTTCCCAAGGTTATAGAAGTAGTAACATTTGCCAAGGATGGACTTTTCAATGTAGCTCCAGGGATGCAGCTTTCTTGGATTTATCCTTCATATTGGGCTTTTGGGTAATGCTGCCTTTGAGTTGCCCATGCTCCTGTAAATAACCTAATTATATACTCACCTATATGCCTATGAATAACCTCAATAAACTCACTGTTTCACTGAGATAGACTTGGGTGGGATAATTTCTATGATCTGCTGGTGGTGTCCTATCTTTGCTGAATACACATTTGTTCATATCTAGTTATATAACCATAATGACTTTATCAGTCTGTATTCCCACTGGCATTATGTGGCTTCTGTTGCTATGTTTCTTCATCAACACTTGACATTATCAATGCTTCCATGGCAACCATTCTGGAGTGTGTGTAGTGATACCCTATTTTGTTTTGAATTAGCACTTTTCTGATAACTAATGATGTTGAACATTTTTTTCATGTTCCTTGGCCATTTGGATTTGATGGTTTCTTTTGTGAGAAACCTCTTCAAATAAGAAGTCTGTCCTTCCTATTAATTTGCAAAAAGAGATTGTGGTGGTTTGAATAAGAATGGCCCCCACAGGCTCATAGACATGAATGCTTAGTCACCTGGGAGTGGAACTGTTCCATAGGATTAGAAGGATTAGGTGTCATGGCCTTGTTGGAGGAGGAATGTCACTGTGGGTGGGCTTTGAGGTTTCAAAAGCCTACACCTGACCCAGTCCCCAGCCGGCTCTCTGCCTGTGGATTAGGAAGAAGCTCTCAACTACTTCCCCAGTACCATGCCTGCCTCCTAGCTCTGTGCCGTGATGATGATGGGCTAAGCCTCCGAAACTGTAAACAAGACTCCAATTCAGTGCTGATCTCTTAAAAGAGATGCTGTGGTCCTGGTGTCTCTTCCTAGCAATAGAACAGTGACTAAGACAGATGTCTAGGGTTGAATTTTTTCTGTATTTTATGTATTATTCATGTATTTTATGTATATGAATGCCTTGTCTTCATGCACACCAGAAAAAGGAATCTGATCCTGTTACAGATGGTTGTGAGCCATCATGTAGTTGCTGGGAATTGAACTCAGGATCTCTGGAAGAGCAGTCAAGTGCTCTAACCATTTAGCCATCTTTCCAGCCCCCTTAAAAAGACTTCAAAAAATTTTTCCTAAAAGAATGCAAAGCCAAGCCATATTAGGAGAAAATGTTGGTAAAACACATGTCTGAGAAAAACTGAAGCTAAAATATACAAAAAAGTTCAATAAGAAAACAAATAGCCCAGTTACAAAGTCATAAAGGAGCTCAACAGACACTGCTCAGCAGAAATATGGAGATGGAAAATTAAACATGAGATGTTAATCTCAGATGCTAGATGAGAAGTTCTAAGTACAGCCTTATATTGGCCGCAATGGCTAAAACCCAAAACACCCACTACCCCAGACACGGGTGAGGATGCAAAACAGCCCAGCAAAAACTGACTCAAAAGGCTGTTCTGCCTGCTCTCACTGCAGTTGCGTTAATCAGTCTGAACATAGCACACCTGGGTCTATTTCTCGACTCTCTTCTATCCTCTTCATCCACTTTTCATTATTATAGCTTTGAATGTTGATAGATTCACAACACACCCCGCAGTTGGGCATGATTGTGCAAGCCCAGGAGACCTCGACACTTCTGCCTAGCCAGTTCCGGGTCAAAATAGCCATTTCTGGGTCAAAACATCTCACGTGACCAGGACCCCCGTGGCTTTGCATGGCTGCATAAAGCATGCAATGCAACCATGTGATCTACACGCATGTGTGGAGTAGCCACATAAACGTGTGTATGCATGCGCCACCCAGCCTTATAAGCCGGCGCCATATTCCCGGCTTCCTCTTTCTTCTTTATGCACGTGTCTCTTTAACAGGCCTGAGCACACCTGTCTTTCTCTCTTATCTTAATAAAACTCTAGTTAGTGGATTCTGTCGTGTTTCATGACATTTTCTCGCAGGGTAAGAGCTCCGCCAAATAACTAACAGATGTCACCTTGGGTCCTGATAGCCACAGCTTGAGTATTCTTGATAATCTTTGATTGTCCACACAATGTTTATAAATATCTTGCTAATTTCCATATGTACAAATAAGCATAAAAGAAAAATCCTCTGAGAACAGGATGGTGAATGATTTGAATTAGTTGATCAGTGTTTTCAAACTTGTAGTCACAGGACGTAAAAAATATTGAAAGTTTCTATTTGTATGGCTCTCATCTATTGAGATTTAGCATAATGGAATTGAAACTGATGAAATTATAAATATTAACTCATTGAAATAATAAAACCATTGCATGCTAAAATATATAAATAACATAGTTTAAGTAAAAAGCTATATTTTCTAAAACAAAGTAGCAAGAAAATTAAGCTTGTTTTGCATTTTTTACACATCTTTTTATTGTGTTGCTCAACAGAACATCTTCAGATCCGCACACTGTGGTTGGTCTATTGTGACACACTGTTTTGACTGAGGTACAAGACAGAAAGTATGGTATGAATGAATATGATTCAGAAGGGAAGAGTCCTTCAATGGTCTTCAGGAACAGTGATACCATAAGGGAATCCAAAAGTGGCAGCTCCTTAAAGCTTAGTTACAATGTTCGACCTTTTCCAAAACAGATTTCAATTTCATGTTGAAGTTCTTCATTGTCTCATCTGGTTTATCAAAGCCCCTCAAGGACTGGAGCAAAGTATGGAGGGGTGGAATGTCTGAAGGGGTGTCCAGAAAATGAACCAAAATATCCGGAGCAGTGTCCATCCCTCTGACCGGCTTGGTAGTCTCAGTTCTGGGAAGCAGTGTCGCAGAATGCCCCAGCTGGCGCCCAAATCCTCATTCCAGTTCAGTTACTTGATAGAGCTGCGACATTAAACAACTCACTCAGTTTCTCTGACACCGACGCTGCTTTTCCTGTAAAACGAGATAAAATCTAAACAAACGAACAAAAACTCGTGGAATTTTATAAATAAAAAAACATTAATCGGGTATTTGTGAGTCAGTGTCTAATCGCTCCATCATGGAGATACTTCCTGTTCTAATAGTGTCCGCTCTCTTCTTCAAACGTTTGCTTCCTTGGCTTTGTCTCCGGTGTACTTGACAAGTCTACAGAGACAAACCCAGAGAGCTGTGCGTCTCCTGGACGATGCCGTGTTGTCTAGGTGGATGTTGAACATGCAGAGAGAGCACTGTGACCTCTCTCGGCAGCTGTCCTTCTGGGTTGTCCCGATTCTTTTTTTTTTTTTTTTTGTTTTGAGACAGGGTTTCTCTGTGTAGCTTTGCGCCTTTCCTGGATCTCGCTCTGTAGACCAGGCTGGCCTCGAACTCACAAAGATCCGCCTGCCTCTGCCTCCCGAGTGCTGGGATTAAAGGCGTGTGCCACCACCAATTCTTTATGCTCCTTTTCGGAGTCTCACTGAGAGCCCGAGCATTCCCAGGACTCTTTTCTTTGGTGACCCCTGAATTCCAGGTTTTGTTCAGTGTACCAGATTGTCGAAACCTCTGCTTAGCTTGCCGGCTTCTTAGTCTCCACTGTAGCTTTGCAAAAGCTGTGCTGGCCATGTAAGCCCGCCGACGACCCAGAAACGCTCCCCAGCAGCCTTGCCCCAGTGGGTTAGGTTTTCTCACTTTCTCTTTGTCTCTGGTATCTCTGTCCTGTGTGAGGGCCTTCATTTCTTCTCTGTATGTAGGAAATATGCTAAAAGTATAATACTAAACAGCTAATACAGCTTAAGAAGAAGCAAATGTGTTTAACTGGAAACCTCATTAGTATGAAGTCAAAAAGCTTTCAAAATCAATAATTGTCTTGAGAAATGCTTTTTCTCAGCAAATTATAGCTTGATGTGACCTTGTTTTAAAATTTGCTTTTATTTATTGATTTTATTTTATGTGTATCAGTGTTTTGTCTGCATGTATATATGTGTACCACATGCATGCCTGGTCCCCATGAATGCCAGAAGAAGGCACTGGATCCATTGGAACTGGAATTACAGATGACTGTGAGCTATCATATGGGTGCTAAGAACTGATGCTGGGTCTTTGCTCTAACCACTGAGAAATTTCTATAATTCTTATAGTTTTAAGAAGATTTTTTAAAAAAATTGATACTGAGAGCTGAGAAATCTGGTCCATGGCTCAACCACTTATATTTACAAGCAAAAGTGTAATACAACCCAGAACAAGGCCAATCACTATCACTTTTCTGATCCCAATAATGGGTTTCCACAGAAGGGAAGTTCAGGGATTTCACAGACAGGGGAAGTAGTTTTCTCTCCCTGTGACACCAGCGATATGCTGCCCAGCACCATTAGAAACTGGTAGAAATTTTAGGTGTGGGGACTAGTAGGAGGAAGCAGGTTATTAGATATACTCTTGAAGGTCGTATTGGGGTACCTTCCCCGCTCTAGCATTTTCCACCACCACCGTCTTCCTCCTCCTTCTCTCTTCTGACCACCATGAAGTCAGCAGCAGCTTACTCCATTCTGCCCTCATACCATGGTGTTCTGCCTCTTTGCGAGCCCAGAAATACGGGAGTTGTATACGGGACATTGTGGTCCAAAACATCTACAAGTATGAGCCAGAATAAAATTTCTCTCTTTTACATTGATTTTCATCACAATGATGGAAAGCTGACAATACAAGTGTTTGCGCAGGGGATGATGCTGTGACGGTGTAGAAGTAACCCAGTAGAGGATGGCAGGAAAATGCAGCGAATATTTGAATTGGTTAGGGGAAGCAAGGTCACCACAACAGGAGCTAAGACGAATACTAAGCTACAATATTGGGGCCAGAACTGTACTAACACTCCTCTGCATTTGAGGCCGTTTTGTTACCTGTAAAATGACAAGAATATCTCATAGGGTTGTTGTAATCATAAAATGAGGTTAAAACAGTAAAGAACACTTGCGTGCTTGCAGAGGACCAGGGTTCAGTTCCCAGGGCTCCTATACTAGCTCACAGCTGCCTGTAATTACATTTCCACGGGATCTATGCCCAGTGGAGTCATGCATACATGTATGTGATGCATATAAACTCATACAGGCTCACCCATATGCACTTGATTTTTAAAAGAAATCTTAGGGGGGAAGGAGCGTCTGAAGCCTCAGATATCACATCTTGACAAGAGGTAGGCAGCAGCAGCAGAAGGCTGGCTGCAGCTCATCCACTTACACTTTACCTATCCCTTTTTTTAGTCAATGAAGAGCGACACATTATTTTTAAAGGCCACATATAATTGCCTGAGAGTCTAAGCCAATGCTAACAAACAAGAATACGTACTTTAATCTAAATTACTTAATTTTAATACTGTGCTAGTTTTGAATGAAATGTGTCAGTGTCAGCCTATGGAATGTTAAAAATGGGATTTCTGGGTGTACTGAGTTCAGTGTTTTTTAAATCACTTTTGAAAAGTTTAATAGGTAAAAGGTTACTTAAAATCTATATTAATCTCTTAGAGGAGAAATGTTTTATGTACACGACTACAAAGAGGCATTCTTGAACATATCGAAGACAAAGTACTTGAAAAACTTGTGAAAATGTAAATTAAAGCACAACTTCCCATAAAGGCGTGATGCAGCCCAAATGCACAGAAACTGTATGTGTGTGTGAACAATAGAATACATATTTTATTTAACTTAGGTTATATTTAAAATGGGTTAAGAAAATTCACTTTTCAAAGACCACAAGGAGTCTATTCTAATAGATGTAATTTCAACTATCTTGTGTATGCTATGTGAAAATCTTCATGAAAAGGAGCTCACTGGATAAAGAAATTAACATATGTGAGACTTCTGCTCATGAAACCTGAAAGTGAAATAGCTACAAATCACCCTGCTGATCCTTGGAGCATTCCTAGCTGAATTAAGTTTGTCCTTGCTAAAGAAATTATCTCCTTCCCCCGCTTCAGGCATGCATGTAAAACAGTTCCTGTCTGGACGGACATGTGCCGGAGGCGGGAAGTTCACTGTTCAATTACCTGCTGACTGGAGACGCTATTTTCTTCTGACCCCTGCTCTTCTCTGCCCCGCTCAGCCCCGAAAGCTGTTTGGCATAGGAAGGTCCTGACCTGAGGAAACCATCTTGGGTAACCACGACAAGGAAGAGGAAAATGCAACACCTAGGAGATTTCAGCAAACAGTAGAATCATGCCAACCTAATCTGTGTTAAAATGCTTGGAATGTGGGAGCCGCTGGTGATGTCTGTTGTCTGTGTGTCTCACGGAATCCTTTCTTTTTTAAGAGCGGCAAAGCCAAGCCTGGGAACCAGGCCAAACGCCTGCCACTTACCTTAAATTGATCAGCCGCTTTGAGATTAAACCCCCTGAAAGCTGCCACACCGTGGAAACAAGGCCTCCTTCACACTAAAGGCAAATTGCGACTTTGGGTTCGCTGTGATCTTTTTTCCATTTTATCCAGTTTTTCACAGTGTGGACTTTTCCTCCCCCTTCTCCTTCCATTTACGCTCCCATGTAGAAGCCAATAGTTATAGCGTCTTGGCCAAGCATTCATTAAGGTTTATAAGAACAAGATTTATGGTTATTTAGGAGCTGGCACAGAGGCCAACTGTTGCTAGAAAAAAAAAGAGAGAGAGAGAGAGAGAGAAATACAGGTGGGAAACATAAGCCTTGACAAAGGCCTGTGCTATCGAGGAGTGTGCTAGACTCTGAGCGGCGGTCTGAGGGAAAATTAAATACTATTAGAAAACACTTACCCCTCTCTTCTGGGTCATTCCATTTTATGGCTCTGTAGATTACTGAAACAAGTATTCTGATGATTCCAATAATTTATTTTATTTTTCTGCCTTGTGTAAATGTGACTGACCTCAGAGGCTGGAGGTTTGTAGAAATAAATAATGTGTGGTAAGTGGGGTGATAATCTGTCAGTTCAGCAACTGGATAAGGTATAATTCATGTTTTTATATGTTTAGCAAATACATGTACACACAGGCAGATATATGGTTAGCCCCAGGGCTCATCCATGAAGAATCTTATGATCTTCCTAAGTAGACTATTCAATAATTGCAAGGTTTGTAGACCCCAAAATTTTGGATGCAAGCAATACACACTCTTAATCTTTGAATTTAAGTAGCAATGTGAAATTATGGTGCAGGATGGAAGTCTTAATAGTCTTTCCCAAAATACTTAATGACTTTTCTTCTTTTTTAAAAAAAGTTAGATACTCTTTGATTTCCTTCACTAGAGGAGTAGGGAAACTCCTTGGCCTGTTTTTGACAATATTTGACAAATATTTTTTATTTCTACTAATTGTTGTTCAAGAGTAATTGGATTCACTGAAAAATATACTGCTTTCTTGTTTCATGGAGTAAACAATTTTCAAAATATTATCCTTTTGTTCAACCAATAACTCATTATTTGGCTTGGGGCAATAATGACTTTCTATGTTTTATCTGCCTAGGAATATTCACACTGCTCATTGTAATGATACATCCTCATTAGTACACCAGGATACGGCATTCTTTTTTCTTTCCATCTTGTACACATTGGAACATTTGCACCCTTCTACCCATGGAATTAAATCCATCTCTTTTTGCTAACTTTGTTCAGAAAATCTTTTACCTAGTCCCTTCTGTTCTCTTTGAAATCCACATCACCTCTGCATAGACGCAGTTTCGGGACATGCTGTTTTTACCTGTCACTCTGGGAATGACCCACTTAAGCAAGCCTTTCTCCCAGCTGCACACACTGGAACTTCCCAAGAGCGGAGATCATAGCCTCTTGTTATTTCCCAGTCACGATTACTACAGCCTTCTGCTCTGATGAGATGCGCATTACGTGTAGAAAACTGAACACAAACAGAACCTAACACATCCTTCCACAAAATGCCAAGCACAGTTTTATTTGCAGACAGTACCAAGGATTTCTCGAGGAGGCGATGTAGAAGGCCTAAGAAGTCATTTCTCCATTTTCTAGAGAGTCAGAACCTCAGGAGAAGGAAGGGCAGACAAAGTCGTGGGTTCTGTCTGCTCTTGGGCCCTTTCTGTCTTTTTAATCCATCTCCCTGGCAGCTTTGTTGCTTAAATTTTCTGTCTCACTGGATAGACTTATTTTGACTAATTTTTTCTTAACTTGCAAGTCTTCATATTTTGTATTTTTATATTCTGATTCTTTGGTATTTTGTCAGTAATCAAGATTTCATGGAGGGCCTGATATACGTACCTGAAAGCTAGCCCAAGAATAACAGGAAATTCTCTATAGATCAAGACATAATTGGCAAAACACAAAACAAGCAGAGGTTTACGTGGTTTATGTGGCAGGCTGGTGTCTCTCTGCCTCTTCTTTTTCTTCCTGTCTATCTCTCTTGGATTTTTTGCCTGGCTATATCCTGACTCACCAGAGGCCAGAGCAGCTTCTTTATTAACCAATCATGGCAACACATATTCACAGCATACAGAAAGGCATCCCACAGCAGGTGCTGTCTCACACTATACCCCCAAAACAAATGGTTTGTGCTCCCTGATCCAGGGTTTTTGAGCTCTGCATGCCTGCCCCTCCCTCTGTAATCAGTGCTCAGTGGCCCAGGTTCTGTTGGCTGGGGTTGTGATGGCTCCAGGTACCTTTTCACCCAGGGATTAACCCTGAGCCCTGAACCCTGACTGGGCTGCCTGAGTCACTGGCACCCCCCATCTCTCTTCTTCCTCTTGTCTCTTCCCTGCTCTGTTTGTCTGTCTACCTGCCTCTCATGTCTCCACTCTGAGATGGCCTTTCTCTCGTTCACTCTCCCCATTCCCCAGTAATCCTCTCGCACTAACCCTGCTGTTCATGGTGTGTTCTCTTAGTGGCATTCCTTGGCAGGGCCCACCGAAAGGGGTACCCACTTTGCCGTTTTTACTCACTAGGCTCTCCTGGCGTTTGGTCTGGCCATGCTGGGATCCTACCCACCTGCTCCACCCACAACAGATCCTCTCTCCCTGCTTGTTTCTGACTACTCTTACACCCTACCATGCTGGGATCCTACCCACCTGCTCTACCCACCTTGATCCAGCCTTCCCAATGGGAACCACTGTCCTGACTACCCATTTCACTTCTCAGTCATCACTTGATATTAGAAAGAAACTAAAAAAGACTGAGGATGGTCCTCCCCCACCCCCCCCACCCCACCCCCATGCAGGAATTGGTAAAAATGACTTTTAAGGTTTTTACCACCATAGAGGAGACAGCTGGATCTTCCCAGCAGGCTTGGCTGCAACAGAAGGCTATGATCCAAGCTTATACCGTGGCAGCCGCCCTGAGGCCATCGGCACTCCTGCAGAGGGAACAAGGGAAGTCCCCAAGGCTCCATCCCACTTCAGCCCAGCCAAAGTCAACTCCACCAGGGGCCTGCTACAGATGTGACCAGGAAGGCCACTGATGCCAATGTTGCCCCATCCCTCAGCAGCCAACAAAGCCATGCCCTGTCTGCCGACAGCCTGGCCACTGGAAGACGGAATGCCCCTGTGTGGGCTCCTCCTCTGTGTCATGACACAGAGGTCCAGTCCCATCAGCACAGGCATCTGAGACTCTGCCAGCCTTCGCGCCCCTTAGCCTGGCGGAGGACTGACGGCCCCCAGACTCAGACTCCCACCACCCTCTCCAAGCCCAGGGTATTGTTCCAGCAGGAAGTCCATCACCTTCCTGTGGACACAGGGGCTGCCTTTTCTGTCTTGACTGCTCACTTGGGTCCCACAGGTCCCTTGCCAACGTCTGTCACAAGGGTGGATGGGACCCCCTCCTTTCCGCCCAAACCCTGCAGCCCTCCTCCCTGACCCTTCCTCTCCTGCCCAGAGGCTGTGGAGGCCTTACACTCACCATGGCCTGGTCTCCTAGACAGACCCCAACTCACCCTCTTTGTTGATGGAAGCTCTCTTACAGACAGATCAGGGAACCACCAGGCAGCGTATGCAGTGGTCACCACCACTAAACCCATCTGCCTGTGGGGACCTCGTCACAAAAGACCGAATTAATTGCCTTGACTAGAGAGCTCTAAATAGCTAGGGGTCAATGGACTAGTATCTACACCAACTCTAAATATGACTTTTTAATAGCCCATACTCACCTGTCCTTTGGAAGTAAAGGGGCTTCTTCTTTACCCAGGGCATTCCCACTGTCAAGGGACCCCTTATAGCCAAGCTCTTGGAGGCCCTCCAGCTCCCTGCAGAGGTAGCCATAATCCACTGCTGAGGACATCAACCCTTCAAGGACCCAATGGCCTTAGGCAATGCCAGAGTTGACTCAGTAGCCCGGGACTGGCCTCCAGCTCCACTGGATCTACAGGACATACTTTATATTTGACACCCTCCTATCAGTCCTGTTATCAACCAGAGGAGAGGGACAAACTCCTGAATAAAGAGGCCACACAGACAAAATGCAGATGGCTTTTCATTCTCCCCCAGGATCAGGCATGCTCTATCATTTCAAACATCTACCAAACCTTACATCTAGGCCCCAAGGCTTTGCTCCACTTCTTAGAGCCCCTTTTTGATTCCACCCATCTTTGAGCTGGTATTTCACAGGTCCACTCCTCCTGCCTGACGTGTGCCAAGGCCAACCCACAGGGGGCCTCCAGATGTGCCAGCCCTTGTACCAGCTCTGAGAACACCAACAGGGTGATGACTGGCAGGCTGACTTCGTCCACATTTCCACTCATAAAAAGCTGCACTGTCTCCTAACTCTTGTTGATACCTTTATAGGATGGATAAAGGCATTCCCTACCTCCAGGGAAACAGCAGCTGTGGTGGCTCAGCTATTCCTTGAACATGGTTTCATGTGCTACAGATCACCCAGACAGACAATGGCCCAGCTTTCACTTCCAGGGCCATTGAGCTTGTGTCTGATGCCCTCAACATCTCCTGGAAACGCCACATCCCCTACTGCCCACAGTCCTTGGGAAAAGTTGAGAGGGCCAATGGACTCATCAAACAAACAACTTACCAAACTCTATTGAACTCAGGTTGTCTTGGCTCTTCCTCTTCCCCATTGCCCTTACCCACCTCTGGGACACCTAACACTCTTCTACAGGCCTAATAAGACCTTTTGAGCTCCTTTATGGAAGGTCATTCCTCTTCAGCCACCACTTCCTGGCCCAGACCTCTCTCCACTGGCTGGGTACCTACCCTACCTCTCCCTCCTACAGTCCCTTCTCCATTCACACGCTGACAGTTATCTCCCTGACCCCATGGCAACAAACCCAACTGCTCCTGAGCCCATCCCCATCTCCCCAGAGGACAGAGTGCTCCTCAAGCAACTATCTCCCAAGTCTCTAGAGCCCCGATGGACAGGGCCTTACACTGTGATCCTCACCACCCCTTCAGCTGCCAAGCTCCTGGGACATCAGTGCTGGTACCACCTCTCCAGGCTCAAGCAGTCACCTACCCACGATGAATGATCTGTCCAGCAACTGGGACCCTCCAGTTTTCCAGGCTGTCCCAATGAGGGGCCATCGTCTGCTCTTGTTCATTCACCTTTGTCTCCTTTGTCTTCTGGGCTATATTTTCCCCCCTCAAAATGTTCATGTCTTTTAACCCAAAGTCATAGCTTTTGCTATGACACCAAGCTGTAAATCTGTTCCAGCTGTTTTACAGAAACCTGCATGTTCCTGGGGAAAGAGTGTTGCTACTGTATCAGTGGAATCTGGCCTGGTGGAAACTAATATCAAGTCATTCCAAAGATTGTCTGAATAACTTTGCCAATACAACCAGGGCACATCTCCATTCCATTCTGTCCGGCAATCTTCACTCTTCCCATGACTAACCCCATTCATATGGCTGGTAGTAATCTATTTTCTCCTAGCAACTTGTCTTCTCTGCTTCCTCCAGGAATGGATTTGTCAGGTCTCTGGGATGGTGGTTAACTGAAATGCTTCTTCACTCATACCTCCCATTGAGCATGAGCCCACTGACTCCCGACAGCCTCTCCACTCACATTGTCCCATGCCAATAGAAAGTAGCCAGATTTGAACCATGTACCCAAAAAGGTTGGGATGTTTGGTTGGGACTTCTAGCTTGCTCCTGCACAGTCTGAGAAGACCCATCTCTCTCTCTCTAAAGCCTGTCCTCTCAACAAAGAAAAGGCATCCAAAATCCCAATTCCTGTGGCAGCTCCTCCCCTGAAGTCCCCACCTAAAGTGCTCAGTTTTTGACTATACTTGGGCACAAACCCAGTTTGTGGCAGACACGTCATCACCCCTTGCCTATAGGGTGTATAAGCTCCCTGCTTTAGTTCAGGCCTGTGACTTCTCCCACCTCGTCTCTGGGGCTGGAGGACCCACCAGGGAGTTGCTTTGCTCAAACAAACCTGTTCTTTTACTTTTTCAAATTTGGCTTGATCTGGCTCAGTCTTAATAGTAAGTGTTTCTTACTATTATCAGGCTACAGAAAACCCATGGTGGGGGGGTAAGATGCCTTACGTGGAATGTGGCTTCTACATGTACGAAAATAAACAAATACTCATGCACACTACCGACACACACACAAAGAAAGGGGGAAAAAGAGAGAAAGAAACAGGAAGGAAGTGTAAGGAAGGAAGGAAGTGTAAGGAAGGAAGGAGGAAATCACACTTGCAACAGCATGAATGGACCTTGCAGGTCCTATGTTCCATGAGATGTAACAGGTACAGAAAAATCAAGTGCCATGTGATCTGAAATAGAGTTTAACTAAGTTAAACCTGCAAGGCAGGGTGTAGAACAGTTCTCAAGGTGCAGGAGGACAAAATAGAGGGATGTTATAAAGTTTAAGATGATTAACTTCTGGGCTAGGTCAGTAGTGTTAAAAATGCACTTAAGGGCCGTGAGATAGCACAGAGGTTAAGATCACTGACTGCTCTTGCAGAGGATGGGGTTCAATTCCCAGCAACCATATGGAAGCTCACAACTGTCTGTAACTACAGTTCCGGGGGACCTGACACCCTCTTTTGGCCTCTGAGAGCACTGCATGCATGTTGCACAAAAATGCATTGAGGCAAACACCCATACACATAAAAATAAATATTAAAAAATACATTGAGCACTTGAAATTTCCTAAGCCAGATGATTTTAAGTGTTCTTAGCAATCACCCCACACACAAAAATGGTAGCACCAAGGCAGCAAGTTGTCAGTCATTGGCTATGGCAGTCATTACACAATGCACATGTATATAAACATTACATTGCATATTCTAATGTGTAGGACATGTCAGTTGTAGATCATGTCTCAGAAAAGCTAGGAAAAGAAAAACATTCCATTTCTTCTGCATTTCCAAATCTCTCGCTAATTCATTCGTTTTTTTGGTCACTGGATCCAACAAGATCCTTCCTCTTCCTTCTCCTGCTCTTGTTCTTCCAGGCACTTTACAGGAGCCTAGAGTTTAGTGAAGTGTGCACAGCCAGACACCCACATGGCACAGATAAGGGACTGTGACAGTCAATCTCCATACTCGGGAGGAATTTCCCCTGAGAGGTTTCAGTAGGTTGGCTGTGGTTGATGTTGCTAGGCAAAGACAAAGTGACATTAGTGTTTAGCACAGAGCTGGCCCTTCAGGTTTGATCATGGCATGAGCTGGGACTCAGTTGTCAAGACGCTGAAGACGGGAAACATCTCTGCTCTCCATCCACCTTGACAGCCTGTTTCTGAAATAGAGAAGCCAAAAATGTCCCGAAGACAGTCATATGTTTATGTTTCTCCTGTCTGTAGATCTGGAATAATTAGAGCCCAGAGATAATATCTGAGGTATTTTATGGGACAGGCTCATTCCGACTGTGGAGTGTTTGCTTTTTATTTAGCTCCCTAAATGCACCCGGCACCCGACAAATATGTAGAAGGACAAGTTTCCCGCCCTGGGGAGCTTAGGTTCTGATGCAGACATACACAGAGAGTGGGAAGGATCCTGGGGAAGAGTTGGTCGGGAAGGAGGGGCTGAGGGGAGGAAAGCTGCCAACCAGGGAAAATAAGGTGTGGAGGGGACAGCGAGGGAATGAGGATTCTTAGGAAACCCTCTAAAGCAAACGGGTTGTCTCCTTAGTTCAACACCTTCGAAAGGAAGACGGTGTGGTGGTATTGTGTTCCCCAAAATATTGTGTACTCTAATAAATTTATCTGGGGTCAGAGAACAGACAGCCACTAGATACAAAGGCTAGAAAATGGTGGCACTCACACCTTTAATCCTAGCATTCCAGAGATAGAAATCCCTCTGGATCTCTGTGAGTTCAAGGCCACATTGGAAACAGTCAAGCGTGGTGACACACGCCTTTAATCCCAGAAAGCCAGCCTTTAATCCCAGGGAGTGGTGGTAGAAAGCAGAAAGATATAAAAGGCGTGAGAACCAGAAACTAGAAGATTTTGGCTGGTTAAGCATTTGGCTGGTTAAGCTTCAGGCTGTTGAACAGTAATTCAGCTGAGACCCATTCCGCATGAGGACTCAGAGGCCTCCAGTCTGTGGAGACAAGACGAGCTGAGGATCCGGCGAGGTGAGATAGCTGTGGCTTGTTCTGTCTCTCTGATCTACCAGCATGGACCCCAATAACTGGCCTCAGGTTTGATTTTATTAATAAGAACTTTTAAGATTCATGCTACAAGACGGGGTTGAGGAAAACAGTAAAGGCACATGTGTTAGTCCTGCAGCCGCAACTGAAGCGTTGAAGGCACCACACCTCAGTCAGTGGTGCGATGGGGGATCTGTGCCACACGCCAGGCAATGGTGTGATGGGGGGTCTGTGCCACACGCCAGGCTATGGTGCCATAGGGGGTCTGTGCCACACACCAGGCTATGGTGCGATGGGGGGGTCTGTGCCACACACCAGGCTATGGTACCACGGGGGATCTGTGCCACACGCCAGTCAGTGGTGCGATGGGGGATCTGTGCCACACGCCAGGCAATGGTACCACGGGGGATCTGTGCCACACGCCAGGCAATGGTACCACGGGGGATCTGTGCCACACGCCAGGCAATGGTGTGATGGGGGATCTGTGCCACACGTCAGGCAATGGTGTGATGGGGGGTCTGTGCCACACGCCAGGCAATGGTGTGATGGGGGATCTGTGCCACACGCCAGGCAATGGTGCCATGGAGGGGTCTGTGCCACACATCAGGCAATGGTACCACGGGGGATCTGTGCCACACGCCAGGCTATGGTGCCATAGGGGATCTGTGCCACACACAAGGCAATGGTGCGATGGGGGGTCTGTGCCACACGCTAGGCAATGGTGCGATGGGGGATCTGTGCCACACACCAGGCAATGGTGCCATGGAGGGGTCTGTGCCACACGTCAGGCAATGGTACCACGGGGGATCTGTGCCACACGCCAGGCTATGGTGCCATAGGGGATCTGTGCCACACACAAGGCAATGGTGCGATGGGGGGTCTGTGCCACACGCTAGGCAATGGTGCGATGGGGGATCTGTGCCACACACCAGGCAATGGTGCCATGGAGGGGTCTGTGCCACACGTCAGGCAATGGTACCACGGGGGATCTGTGCCACACGCCAGGCTATGGTGCCATAGGGGATCTGTGCCACACGCCAGGCAATGGTGTGATGGGGGGTCTGTGCCACACGCCAGGCAATGGTGCGATGGGGGATCTGTGCCACACGCCAGTCAGTGGTGTGATGGGGGATCTGTGCCACACGCCAGGCAATGGTACCACGGGGGATCTGTGCCACACGCCAGGCAATGGTACCACGGGGGATCTGTGCCACACACCAGGCAATGGTGTGATGGGGGATCTGTGCCACACACCAGGCAATGGTGTGATGGGGGATCTGTGCCACACACCAGGCTATGGTGCGATGGGGGATCTGTGCCACACGTCAGGCAATGGTGCCATGGGGGATCTGTGCCACACGCCAGGCAATGGTGCGATGGGGGATCTGTGCCACACGCCAGGCAATGGTACCACGGGGGATCTGTGCCACACGTCAGGCAATGGTGTGATGGGAGATCTGTGCCACACACCAGGCAATGGTGCCACGGGGGATCTGTGCCACACGCCAGGCAATGGTACCACGGGGGATCTGTGCCACACGTCAGGCAATGGTGTGATGGGGGGTCTGTGCCACACACCAGGCAATGGTGCCACGGGGGATCTGTGCCACACGCCAGGCAATGGTACCACGGGGGATCTGTGCCACACGTCAGGCAATGGTGCCATGGGGGATCTGTGCCACACGCCAGGCAATGGTACCACGGGGGATCTGTGCCACACGCCAGGCAATGGTGTGATGGGGGATCTGTGCCACACACCAGGCAATGGTGCCATAGAGGATCTGTGCCACACGTCAGGCTATGGTACCACGGGGGATCTGTGCCACACGTCAGGCAATGGTGTGATGGGGGGTCTGTGCCACACGCCAGGCAATGGTACCACGGGGGATCTGTGCCACACGTCAGGCAATGGTGTGATGGGGGGTCTGTGCCACACACCAGGCAATGGTACCACAGGGGAACTGCACTACTCTCCTTGTGGTTCCCAAAGTCAGATTCCTGCATCATCTCTTCACCTGCATGGAAACAGGTTCAGATAAGTTAGCCGCTGTGTCTAAGGTGGCAGAGCCACTAAGTGGATAGACATGAATTCAAAGGCAGATTTGACTCCACCGTTACTCGTTTTACTATTTTCCTTCAAGGTAAACCTAATGCTAAAAAATGAGGAACCAATGGGAGGGTTAGAAACGATCTGGTCTATAATCAGCTTTTCCTGGTATCCTTGACAAAATATCCGTCCTTGTCTTATAAAAAGTCGACACTATTACCACGAATGTGCTTTTTGCTTTGTTGGTGGTACATTAGCCCTCCGCCAAAGGAAATGTCACTCTAATAATCTATCCATGTAATTCTCAACTGTATTTTAAAAGTGACACTCCAAGTAACCTCTCAGTATATTGATATTTTAATTAAAATTTTCAGTTTTAGATTTTACATTTTGGTGTTTGTTGAGGCAGGCTGGCTTCAAAGTGCTGCACAGCTGAGGATGACCTTGAACTCCTGAAGCTGCGCTCTGGCTTCTGCCTCCTGAGTGTGGGGATTCAGTACTGTGCTTTGTGCTCAGCCACGTTTGTGTTCTTAATTAACAAATAATTCTGTATATTTATAGTCAACAATATGGTGTTTTGACGTATGTATATACCATGGAATGATTATTTCAAGCTAGTTGGCATACCCAGCAACTCATATATACTCATTGTTTTTTGTGGTGAGAATACTTATAACCTTAACAGTTATGAAATGTACAGCAGTGTTGCACTATAACTCACTTGGGTCATCTCATGGAATAGAAAGTCTTGAAAGAATGTCCTTCCTGACTGGAATATCATGCACTTCTCCTTGTATCCACGCTTCTCTCTCTAGCCTCTCATAACCAGCATTCAATTCTCTACCCCCATGCATTGTCCTTTTAAGATTTCATAGATAAGTAAAAAATGATGAAATTTGTATTTTTGTGTCTGGTGTATTTTAATCAATATGTTGTCCTTTAGTTTCATCCATGTTGGTGCATGGATTTCCTCCTTTTAAAAGTCTGAAAGTATTCCATTGTCTGTACATAGCATGTCTTCATTTCAAGATCTGTTCTTCCGTTGGTGGAAACTAGGCTGATTTCGAATCTTGGTTTTGTGAATGTCAGCATATTTATTTGCAGAAACTGTCCTCCAGTAAGCAGAAGATGCATCTTGAAATCAGGCATCCTTAGTTTGTTTCTAGATCTACTATTTATTTGCTGTAAGATCCTGGAAAATCTATAGAGCCTCCCTGAGCTTCAGTGTCTGAGCTGTAAAAATTATATAAACAGTGTATGAGACAGTATAAGTCAAACACCTAGTGGCTGATGTAGGGAACCTACAATGATGCTTTTCAAAGGCAAAAAAAAGCCAGTCCTCCCTGGGTGCCTTAATTGGACACTTAAAACCATTCCATGTTTTAAGTGTTGAGTGTGAATGCCTTTCTTCTCATTCCTAGGGGCATGCTACTCTTGACTGTTGCTCGGCTGATTATGGCCAAAGCAATCATTGCCATTAGCACTCACCCTGAGGGTGACACCCATGTTGCAATAGGGGAGCTGGAATTTCTGCCTATCTGAAGCCATCTCCTGGCATCTATTATCCTGCGGAAGCAGATACAAGACATTTCTCAAGATTTCTGTTTTTTCCTTTGTGCTCTACAGCCTGTGTGTGGGTTTTTATCAGTCACCTTGTCTCAGCTCCTTCTAAATGGCCACAACAATTCCTCAAATTCTGAGTTTCCAATTTTAAGACTGTAATCAGAGTGTGGGTCCATCCATATGAATATTTTGTTTCTGCACCAAAGGGTATTTGAATAAGAAGCTACCACTTACCTCCAGCAACTTCCTGACGACCTGTTACTTCCGTACCTAGAAGGTCTTCCTTTGTTTCTTGAGACAGATCACGATACACTGTAAGGGAAAGAGAGCCCCTAAAAGATGAAATGAAAGTTTTTTTTTTTTTTCCGGTTTAATCTCAAGCTCTTTGCAGAGATAAAAATCAGTTACCCAGAGCATGCAGGCTGGAGGGGTTTGAGGACGAGTGATAACCGAATCATGTGTTTGTTTCAACACGCAAGTGGGAAGGAATGGCTCTACCCTCCCGGAAAAGGAGCGTCAGATGGAAGAAAAGAGGTCCCAGCATAGAAAACCTATTGGAAGCGGATGCCGAGATCCACGGCCGAGCCCCAGGTGGAGCTCCGAGAGTCCAATTGGCGAGAGAAAGGAGGGATTGTATGAGCAAGAGATATTGAGACCATGATTGGAAAAAGCACAGGGACAAATAGACAAACTGGTGGAAACACATGAACTGTGAACCAATGGCTGAGGAGACCCCATGGAACTGGACCAGGCCCGCTGGATAAGTGAGACAGTTGTTTAGCTTGAACTTTTTGGGAGGCCCCTAGGCAGTGAGACCGGGACCTGATCTTAAGGCATGAGTTGGCTTTTTGGAGCCTGGGGCCTATCCTGGGACACTTTGCTCAGCCTTGGTGTAGGGAGGAGGGGACTGGACCTGCCTCTGCTGAGTCTACCAGGCTGGACTGACTTCCCAGGGGAGACCTTGCCTTGGAGGAGGTGGGAATGGAGGGTGGACTCGGGGGAGGCCTGGGGGATGGGAGGAGGGAGGACCGCGGAATCCTTGGCTGATATGTGAAATTGAGTTAATTATAAAATAAAAATATTAAAAAAAAGAATGGCTGGCAACATCGATACACAGCTGTCTGCTTCTAATTTCCAGCCCTTTTATTTATCCTGATTTATGTTTGTTAGGAAAAACCTGTCAAAACTTCTGTAATTCTCCTGTAGGCCCTGCAAAATGAAGTGCAAACTACCCAGTTCTTCACGGATCACAAATATTTATTCTCTGACTACTACAGGAACGAGCAAGGCTAACTGGTAGCATAAAACTGGCATAGGACCACAGGGATATTTGGATTTACTTCATGTGCAGCATTCCAGGTCCATCCTATTTGAGGAAAGGTCCTAGTGTATGGTTCTGATAAGATAAAAGTAGAACGGACAGACACCATTTTTCTTACCTTTCTTGTAAGTACAGAATGCGCGTATGAGGTGGACAGAGGTCACGGTTACCATCAGAGAGAGAAATGATATCCCGCCAACAGTAGCCCACAGCCACCCTGAAATATCCTTTACCGCAATAAGGAAGTCTAGAGGCAGTGATGTACAGGATGGGGCAGTATAGCCATCAGAACACAGCTCCTAGGACTTACTCTAGACTCCTGTGTCTTATTGTTGAGTCCCTTGCTTCTCCTCTCCCTGTCCCTCAGGGGGTTCCCCAGCCTCTCCTTGATGCCTTGCTTCTTCTGTGCTGTTTGTCAGCTGGGAAGACAGTCTGAGGAACTGTAAACACTGTTTCTCTTTCCTCCTGCCTCAGGAACTTACCCACCTTCATCTTGGGCCTCTGCTGTTACAGCCTGGCTTCTAGGGTTTGCTGCAAGGGACGGATGTGGCAGCTTACTCCCTCTCTTAAATCCTTATATAGAGTACATACAGAACTTTGTCTCTGACTGTTGGTTGAGCCAGTCACACAGACCCACTTGATTGCAAGGAGGCAGAGCTTATATTCCTGTGGGTCTAGGAGACAGAGCACACTCACATGCAGGTGGACACCAGACTTCTGTGCCATGAACAGCATAGCGAGAGGACTGAAGATTCCCCACAGGGAAAAAGATATAAAGATGGCTGTCAGAGCAGCCAGCATGATGGAGCATGTGTGGTGCCAGCAACTCTGGGGGCTGAGATGGGAAGGCGAGTTGAGGCTAGACGTTCAAAATCAGCCCAAGTACATAGTGAGATCCCGTATGAACCAGAGCAAGAGGGAGAGAAAAAAGAGAAGGGAAAGAGGAGGAAGAGTGGAGAGAGGAGCAGATGCGTCACAAGCAGCTTCGATGTGGTGTACCAAGTTTTCCTGAACCATGTCTCAGTGACAGAGCCAGAGCTTTCCAGTACTTGGTGCTGCCTTAGAGACCAGGAAGGTGTGGGCGTGTGGCTTCTTCTACCTCTATTGGGACTGAATAAACACTGCGTGGTGTTGTGTGGAATTCAGCTTTCCAAGTGGGTGCCAAAGAGACTGATGCAGCTACTTAGAAGGGTGGGGTAACAAACTGCAGTCAACCCTTGACTAATGGAAAGGTAGAATCAGGATACAACTACGCAGACAGGTTCCCTCTCCTGCTTCCCCTTGGGGTACTTTCTCCATGATGCTCATGATGTCTGCTGTATCTCTACAGGGCTTCCTCATCCATGGCCTGTGTGTCTTTCATCTTAGGAAGCATCCTTTGTTTGTTTGTTTGTTTCCGAGACAGGGTTTCTCTGTGTAGTCCTGGCTGTCATGGATCTCACTCTGTAGACCAGGCTGGTGAAAATCACAGAGATCCCCCTGCCTCTGCCTCCCTAATGCTGGGATTAAAGGTGTGCACCACCACCTGGCTGAAAACATCTCATTTTTACTATTTCATTGTCTTTGTCCTTCCTTCTTGCTATCCTAGGAATGTGTTTCTAAATAAAACACCCACACTTAATCCATGTCCCAGGGACTGCTTTTCAGGGAAGCCAGACGAAAAAGAAAGCTTTGTGCCAAATAATGTTACATATGTTTACTTGAGGTCTAAAAACACCAGTTGCCTTCCAGATTTACATTAAGGAAACAGAAGAATGGAAGTTAAAATGCTTAGAATTGGGAAATAATCATGTATTGTCAGAAAGGATTCTTTGCCAGCCAGCCTTGCACTGTTAAGCCAGAGGAGGACAGAGAATTTTAAGAGTTTTGAGATCAAAGTAAAATGGCAGAAGCTGGAGCCTGGGAGGGCTCAGCAGAAAAAGACACTTGCTGTCTAAGCATGAAGACCAGTCCTCAGCACCAGGTAAAGAAGCTGGCCATAGCCACTAACCCAAGTGCTGTGGGGCACAGGGTCAGATTCAGGAGGGTCCCTGGGACTTGATTCAGTGAGACAGCCTGTCTGGATCGCACGAGGTAGAGAATGATAAACAAGATATCTAATATCCTCCCCTAGCTCCCATGCATGTACATGGGTGCATGCATCTGCACACACATGCATGTATATTAGAGACACATACCACAAATTCCCTCTCTCTCCTCCCACCCGCCCCACATGTTTGCAACTATGAAACTAGAAGTATGTTGGAAAGGTACACACAGTCGTGACACAAAATTGGAGGTTGGCACAGACCAGTATAGCTATTGAAACAACATAGAATTTATACTGTTGAAAATTTAATATGTATATACAAGAAAATAATGTAAGATTCAAATAGGTACAAATAGGCAGTTGACATAGAGTTAAGTCAATGTGTCAAGTCTAAAGCAATTGAATTGTTTGAGAACAAGCTTCAAGTTCACAAATCTTGCTGTTCTATGGAATCTAGAAAAAAGATTCAACTGGAAACATCAAGCTGACTCAGAATCTGGAAGCTATCAAGAGAATATCATAATGTAGACCTTTACTACCTGAAAGCTGTAATGAAGGTGTTCTGCATCCAGTTTCATTATCTAATCTCTGCTACGATGTTCTTAGCGGTGGCCTCTCGGCTTCTTCCTGAAGAATTTCAGTCGTGGAATATTTGCTCTCTCAACTGAAAATTGCGTGTGACTGTGTGACTGTGACTGTGACTCTCTGTCTCTCTGTCTCTCTGTCTCTCTGTCTCTCTGTCTCTCTCTCTCTCTCTGTCTCTCTCTCTCTCTCTCTCTCTCTCTCTCTCTCTGTGTGTGTGAAAAGCAATCTGTGAGGTTAGGAATATAGCTCAGTTGGGAGAGTACTTGTCCTGCATGCCTAACACCCTGGATTCCATCCCCAGTACCACATACACTGGGTTAGATGTTGTATACCTGTAACCCAAGAACTTGGGAGGTAGGAGCAGGAGGACCCTAAATGTAAGGTTGTCCATTGCTACATAACAAGTGAGAGACCTGCCTGGAATACATGAATCTCTGCCGGGAATAAGGGAGTAAATGAAAGCAATATGTGCCATCTTTGCCATTGGCTCTTTAATCACACAAAAAATGGGTTAAAATTGTTCTTCCATATACCTATGCTAAAATACTTGAAGGTAGATTTTACATTTTCCCAGCATGGCCTTTGCCTGAGTAGATGTCCACCTCTTCATTAGTTGCCTTCTCCATGATTTTGTTTGTGTTTTGGCACAAGCCACTTGGGGTTTATAAAGTGAGGAAGCAGAATCTCGGTCACTTTCTTTGGTCAAGGTATTTAATTCCTTCCATGTTGTAATTCCACGTCAGGTTAATAAACCCCGCAAAATAAGCCAGACACAAGAGGACAAGCACCACATTCTCACAAAAACCTTACCTTCGTAGATGTAGAGTAAAACTGGGGGACAGAAGGGGCAGATCAGTTGCTGGTTTCGTTACAGTTAGTAGTAGCCATGGAAAAGGTAATATAATTGTGGAGTATAATAATGGAAATACAGAATTTTTAATAAGGAAATGAGCAATACTAATTTTTTGCAATAGTCTAACATTACATAAAACAGTGTATTCAGATCTAGATAACCAACATGAACATTTTTTTTTCTGTTTTTTTGAGACAGGGTTTCTCTGTGTAGCTTTGGAGCTGTCCTGGGACTCACTTTGTAGAGCAGGCTGGTCTCAAACTCACAGAGATCTGCCTGCCTCTGCCTCCTGAGTGCTAGGATTAAAGGTGTGGGCCATCACTGCCCTATTGTTGAATACCTTTTTTTCTTTTCTTTTCTTTTTTTTTTCAGAGCTGAGGACCGAACCCAGGGCCTTGTGCTAGGCAATCTGCTCTACCACTGAGCTAAAACCCCAACCCCATCTAACATGCACATTTTTAAACCAATGTTTATTGACATAGAAATGTACATATTTCAGGGGCACAGAATGACCGTTCAATACAAGTATGTAAAGTGCAAAGATCAAAGCAAGGTATTGGTTCTATGTCCTCAAACATGTAAAGTTTCTTTGTGTTGGGAAACTTAGAACTCCTCTCTTCTGGATCTCGATGAACTAGACGATGAAGCATTGTGAGCCTCCATCACTACTGACCTGTAGGACATCACAACTTGTTTCCCTGTAAACTGTCCTTCAGGCTCTCAACCTCTCTCTACCTGTCTGCTTGTTCATTCCAACTTCTCAAACAGGTTTTTCCATCCTTTTCTTGTATGGCCATGTCTTTGAAATCCAGATTGAGGCCCTCTTATTAACTATTACCAGAAGTCCTCCCATTTGAATCAGGCCTGAGGTTTTACATTTCTGAATTTGCCACCTAATGTTTTATGATCTGTTAAGAATTTGTAATTCTTTGGCAATTTCATACTTGTATATATTGAGTTTTGTTCATTTCATTCTCCGTTATCCTCTGTGAGCCCTCGATTCTCTGTTTCTCTTCCTTCTCTCCTCCCTTCTCTCCGTGTCCCATTGAGTTTAATTAGGGTTGCTTGCATGAGCGTGGGGTGGGACTTACTGTGGGTGTACGACTTGTGCAGTGTCTATGCTATTGATGGAAATGACATCCCTTGCCAAGATCTGCTTAGATTTTGGCCCCATGCTTTCAATAGTAAGCAAACTGACAAGACAGGACCAAAGTTGCTACCTCGTGCATTATCATCAGTTAATGCGGATTGACTTCAACTAGATAGTCAACCATGGGGCACGGTCATGAGTTTGTTCAAATTTCCTGTGGTTGTACTAAGCCAGTGGTTCCCACCCTTCCTAATACTGTGACTCTTTAATACAGTTCTTCATGTTGTGGGGGCTCCAACCATACAATTATTTCGTTGCTACCTCATAACTGTCATTTTGCTACTGTTATGAATTATAATGTAAATATCTGATTTGTAGGATATCTGATATGTGACTCCTGTGGGGGTCAGGACCCAAAGGTTGAGGACTGCTGCCCTGGAGTGATTTTTGTTTGTTTGTTTGTTTGGTTTGGTTTTGTTTTTATCACAAACGTTACTGAATTGTTTCCATTTGGCTCATCATTTCTCCATCACTTTAGGGATACTTGGGAAGAAAAGCAGAGCCTGGCATCTCCTTCACATCACACATAATCAGCACGGTGTCCTTGCTGCCAGCTGGCCTGGTACTCACAGCTGGGTGTTGGTTTTCTACTGTTGGATATAAACTATCTCACAGAACATCCCTCTTTGACAAGCCCACTCTATGTTGGATGAAGACCCTGTAATCATGTATGAGCAAAGTATGAAATGCCACCACTGTAACAGACTACAGCTTCCTGGCATTAGAGCTTTATCCATGCTCTAATCTGAGTGTCCCATATACTGGGTTTATTAAGAAGCCGTATCACAGATTTGTTCTTCTGACATTACTCAATCTACTCAGAGTGTCCCCAGATCAAACAGCCAAGGCACAGCCCATTATCAGCCTCCTCCTAGCACCTTCTTATTGATGTGCTCCATAGTTTCCCCATAGTTAATGTTATTTGGAACTTCAGCGAGTAATACAATCCTAGTGGTCTTGGCTCAAAGGCATTGACATTCTGAAAGAAAAGGAGACAGTGTCACAGACACACACACAGACACACAGACATAGACACAGACAGACAGACAGACAGACACACACACACACACACACACATTTTCACATGGGAGTCAGATGGGAGCCCACATCACATACCCTTTATATTTTCTTCACTGAGGATTCAGGCTAGCTCTTGGCTTTCCCAGTAGGAAGAAGAATCAGCTAATGATCCCTCAACCCATGGCTACACGGCTTCTCTCCGTGCTAGTGTGAGCATGAATGTGGAATCCATGGCAGCATCTGTGTTTTTCTGTGTCTCAGTACACTTTGTGTTTGTGCTGCAGCCAGGCCCAGTGATACCCAAGTGGCGTAAGGAAACTGCTTTGCTTGTGGTGACCATGGCATCTGGCTTTGGGAGAACAAGTCTGAGTTATGGGCAAGGCTAGCTCATGGGCTGAGGCCAGGGGTGTGACAGATATAAAAGACCCTCTCTTTCTATGGCATCCGGTGAGAACTTTATTCACTGGGGCAGGCCTAGGATTACAACTATATTCATTTATAGCTTGATATAGTCATTTCGTTTCAGGAAGCATCAGTGTTTTCTTGGCATTGGATTCTATTTGCACTTGAAGCCTGTGATTTTGTTTGCTACCAATTTATGTATTAACTTTTGCCACTTGTTACAGACTTCCTCTTCCGATTTAACTCAGTAGCATTCATTTCCTGTGTGCTACAACACTACATAGAATCACAAAGATGAATTAAATATAAACAAATAGTGTAGAGAAGAGTATTGGCCTGGTTCATATATGATGGAGCATTTCTCTCTCAGCCAAGAAATATCTATTAAACAAGCACTCCGTCAAAGGGGATCAGCTAGCTAGATGTGGTGACACATGCCTGTAATAATGATCTATTTGTTGGGCACTTCCGCGTGTGAATACTGGACCACGAACTTTGGCTTCTATCTCTTTCTTTCTCAGAACAAGCCCCTGAGATGAGTGTTGCCATCACATAGCTGTGATAACTGTACCTGATTTCCCGGGGCTAGTTATTGCTCAAAGTAGGATTAAGGCCCCGTCAAAATGACTGGGTCTGTGCCCTTACAGACACTTGTAATTTGTACTTTGTCATTCTGGTCCTCCACACATTTGTTTTCTTTTTACAAATATCTTTGCTGTCTGGAAACTTCTGCCTTGAGAAAGCTTTGAAAATATATATCGCGTCTGGATGTTTTCTAAGGCATTTGGCTTTTTTCTTCTTCTTCATGGAGTAGCACATGTGAACAACAGGCCCCAGAACAGACCACGGACTCCGCAGCTGACTGTACTCTCATTGCTCTATACATTCTGTACAGCCTTGGGAAGTTATTTTTAACGCGACGTGCCAAAGTGGCATGTTGAAAGATCCATAGTAACCAGCTAACAGTAACAGCAGGGTCTGCCAAGTAGAAGTTCCATAAATCAGTCATAAACATAGTTACAAAATCGGGGCCAACGTCGTCCGCAGGAGGGAGTGTCTTTGGAGAAGGCACAATCTGAGCACAGTTTTATGGGATCACTTTGAATCTTCATGGGGAGTGAAAAGCTCTCACGGCAAAGAATTTTTAAGGAGGAAAAAAAATGGAGTGAGAAAGAGGCTTTCTGGTACTCTTTTCTGATGGCGGACTTTTTTCTGGGACATCAGGCAAACCAGGGAAGCCAAGGCAGAGATGAAGTGACAGATTATCCGATGCCAGTGTCCCCTTTCTCATGGCCGCAATGGTTTTGGAATCATTCCTTTTCCACTACCACAGCCCATGTTCAGACCTTAGTAACGTGATAAAACCTCATCGCTGACCTACGGGACCTCAAACCTACCAAATTCACAACAGTAAGAACAGCCCAGGTGGGGTTTTGAACATCTAATCCTTCGAGTGAGAATTTTACAAGGAGCTGCCAAGTGCTACCAAGCCATGCAAAAGCTGGCACATTTGAAACTCTGGGGGCTTTCTCTGGTCGTAAGCCCATAGCACACACTTGCAGGGAACAAGATACTTCATTTAGAACTGAATTGTGCTCTGGGAATTGTAAGGGCTTGCTTATCAGGCCATGGGTGTACTGCCAAGCATTACTAACAAGGAACAAGTCCCTTTTGAAAAGGTGGAGAAGTGCCTTTTCCTGGTTTGACTCTACCGTCACAGAGGACCCAGGCATAAAGAGAAGACAGTCACCTCCCACTTCCAAGGACACTCATCCATCAGCAGGCAGAACACTGGAGTACTGGCCACTTAAGGCTCAAAGGCAGAGTTGGTGTAAGCTGACAGGAGGGAACTGCATCCCTCCTTGTAGCCACGCCCTTCACATCTGATGGGAGTTTCCTACTTGATCGCAATGGGTCTCCTCTTCCGATCTGTTGGTTTAGAACCCACCATCCTCTTTGTAAAGAGAGATGTTGTGGAGGGTAGAATGGATTGCAGAAACAAGAAGGGAGAAGTTTTGGCACATGCCACCTGAAGAGAGATTCTACATTAGATAAAACCCCTCTGCCTCCGTAATCAGAGTTTGGGGTGGTAGTGGTGGTGAATTTTCTTACACCCTTACAGAAACATTGGTGCTGACAAGATGAGGCGCCTGCGTAACCGGTAAAGGCTGGAGGTGAGTGAGGAGAGCGCTCTTCCCAGAGATCGCCTGTCTCTGCCTCTGGAGTGCTAGGATTGCAAGTGTCCTAACGTGTCTGTCTGGCGTTTACCTGGGTTCTGTGAATCTGAGCTCCCCTTCTCACGAGTGCGTTACCCATGGAGCCGTCTTCAGAGTTTCCAAAGCTTGGCTGCTTTTAAAGAGTATGAGTTATTTCCAACCGCAGATGAGGAGTGCCGGATGGGTCAGTGAGCCTCAGGAACATTGGAGTGGAAGGGAAGGCAATCAATCGCATTGGAGGAGAGTGGCAGGTGAAACAGAGGTGAGCACCTAGCGTGGCATTTGTTAGCTCCAAGTGGAGGCTCAGAGGCGACGTGGGTGAGGAAAGGAAAGGGTGTTTAAGATGAAGGGAATCTTGAACATGTTTAAATGCTGCTGTAACATGGACAAGGGAGAGGGGACCAATGTCAGAGGGAGGTCTCCAGGAAGTCAGGAGACTTGCATTGAAGATCTACCTTCGATACTCTGAAAGGACAGCCTTTAATTCAGCGCACACGTGGAGATATTGCTGGGCTGGGCACTGTGGGGGAATTAAAGGGGAGCAAACTGCTTGCCTTGACTAGGAAAGGCTCTGCGGAGGAGTGCAGGCTTGAACTCGTTCCTAATGACCGTGGATGCTTCATGTCACAAGAGAAGGATATGGAGCAGGCATTGAGACCTTCCATGGTGGAAGAAAGAACTTCTAACTTTCGAGGAGGAATGGTAATAATGACAATGACACCCTTCATCACAGGGTGGACGATGATGAAACACCTCAGGGCGGGGTTGTAGAGCTGGGTAGACACTGATGTCCACTGATGTTGGGATGAAGATCATGTTCTCAAACAGTGTTTCACAGCACTCAGGCATTCTGTGAAAAAGAGGAATTGCAGTCAATGTAACTTAAAAAGTGCTGTGTTCAGGAAAGCCACGTGGGGCTTTGATGCCAGGCATTTTTCAATGCTGAAGAAACTTTTTATGTCACGACAACAGGTGTGAATTGAGACTGTCCCAGGCAGAATGGAATGGATGGTTACCCTGACTCTAGACTATGTTCACTTTTGGAGATTTAAATGAACGCTAAGGTTGTTAAGAAAGGAAATGTGTTTTATACTGCCAAATTCTTTGGATCGTGCAACGCTCACCTCAAGGGGCTCTGACCAGCAACTAAGAGAGACTCAGAGTCAGGTAAATGGAAGAAACGTCAACACAGGGAAGGATTTCAACTGGCACAGAGAGGACAGTGGAAGATGGACCTCTGATTGGCTGTGGCTTGAGGCGAGTGCTGGGGGTCAGATTGCAGGCGTTCACTCCCTGAAGGCGGTTCGCACACGCACACAGCAAGCAGTGTTTGTGCTCACAACTGGAAGAGAGTTTGGAAGAATCAGAATGTTCAGGAGGGTACATGGCATGCCCTTTTCTCGCTTTCCTATTTCTGTCTCATCTTTAATCTTGTAGACCACAGGGAATGAAAACCTTCAATTCAGTATCTTTCTTTCTTTTGTTTATAAAGGATGAAGGGCTGACCTGTAAAATTCATAACTGAAGTTGTTTCTTCTCTGAATCAGGTTTCGCTTGTAAAGTCTACGGGATACAGGATGTAGAAATACCCACGCTTAGATAAGTTGCATGAATTTCATTCGTGCTGTTGGCATTCTACTCAAGATTTGAATGCACAGAATTGACAAGGCCACACAAGTGTGGGAATAATGTGAGCATCAAGAATTGTCACCAGCCAGGTGGTGGGTGGTGGTACGTGACTTTAATTCTGGCATTCGGGAGGTAGAGGCAGGCAGATCTCTGTGGGTTCGAGGCCAGCCTGGTCTACAGAGTGAGTCCAGGATAGCCAGAGCTACACAGAGAAACCCTGTCTCTAAAAACACAAACAAACAAACAAACAAATGAATTGTCACCATATAATCACAGCTGCGCTTTTCCTAACCAGAGGTCATATCCTTGGCAACCAGGTTTGTCGAAGTATGCACAGATTGGTTGATTTTGTTAATAATATTTTTTAAGTTAGCATACCAAATAGTGAGTTTCATTATCTTCTTCCTGTTTCCACCACACTCCCTTCGACAAAGTCTCATGTAGCCGAGGCTGGCCTCCAAATCAGTCTGTAGCTGAGGGTGGCTGTGAACTTGTACTTTGCCTCCGTCCACCTTGCTCATGCTGGGATTAAAGGTGGGGGCTACCATGCCTTGCTAACATTTTTATTTTTATACTTATATGTAGCATGTTGCTCACGTTCACCTCCCAACTACCTCCCCTCACCCCTCCCTAATTATTATTGGTCCTCCCACCCCCCACCAAATCATCTTGGTTTTGCATTAATGTCACCCAATCCACCCCCTCCAGTCTAGATTCAGAAGCTATGGCATAGACTGTATACACACTCAAGACCTATAAACAAGCTGCAGAAACAGACCACCTCTTCTTTATAGTTGAAAATAGATTTTTATCTCATGTAATATATCCTGATTATGGTTTCCTCTCCCTCTACTACTCCCTAGTTCCTCTCCACCTCCTCTCTCATCCAGATCCACCCCCTTTCAGTCTCTCCTTAGAAAACAAACAGGCTTCTAAGGGATAATAAAATAAAATATGACAAAACCAAATAAAATAAGATAAAACAACTAACACATCGGAATTGGAAAAAAAACCAAACAAACAGAAAGAAAAGAGCCCAAGAGAAGGCACAAGAATCAGAGACCCACTCCTTCACACACAGGAATCTCAAAAAAAAACCTCTAAGCTGGAAGCCATAAAATATATGTAGAGGACTTGCTGCAGACCCATGCAGGCCCTGTGCATGCTGCCTCTGTCTCCGTGGCTCATATGAGCTTTGTTCTTGTTGATTTAGATGGCTTTGTTTTCTTGGTGTCCTCCATCGCCTCTGGCTTTTAGACTCTTTCTGCCTCCTCTTCCAGAGGTTTCCTTGAACTCTGAGGGGAAGAATTTGATGGAGACACCTTATTTAGGGCTAAGTGTTCCAAGATCTCTCACCCCTTACATAATCAGGCACCCTTTCATTTGTATATACACTTTTAGTAAGATTAATGACCCAGACTTCTGGCACACAATAAATTTAACAGTGAGTTAAAAGAAGGAAAATTAGCAATGGTAGGTTAAGTGAAAAGGGAAAGTATACAGTTGTAAAACTCCCATGGGAGGCTGGTGGATCTAAAGGCAGATGGTTCACCGATCTCAACAGTTCTCTCAGCACTTTCTCTCTCTCTCTCTACCGCAGGACCATACTTATTTATAAAGTGCTTGTGATTCATTGAAACACTAAAGTGTGTTTGATTATGGCAAGGAAGCAAGCACTACATCTTAGGAGGGTTGCGATACAGAACGCTTGTTATTTTAAAGGGCTGGCCACTTAAAAGCCTCTGCTGTGTGGCACAGTGCAGTGAACATGATATTCCATCCAGGTGGTTTTCCTTTAGAAAGGGACTCATTGTCAGGTTTTTTCCCCTCCCGACTGTACTTCAATGTCAATAATTAACCCTATAGGGTAAAAGAGGCTTAACATGGCAACAAAGTGTTTTGAAAACAGCCTCGTGATTTGAAAACTAAATAAATCATTAAATCAAATGGCCCCATAATCAAATGTTTATGGCTGTTTAAAGTAAGCCAGCCAGTGGCACTCTACAAAGAGGTCCCGGCCAAATTATGTCATAAAATACAGCAGCTAGGCTTTATCTTATCATCTTAAAAGCCACTTGTGGTTCTTCTAGAGGATGTCGGCTGTTCAGGTTGGCAGGCAATCATCCTCAACACCAAGGAGCAGCTGTGGTCACTGTATCCGAGGGCCACTAGCACAGTCCCAAAGGAGCTTTTGTTTCCTCTTTAGCTTTTGATTTTGGAGTATGTCTTCCCACTCCAAAGGTGCTTGACAATTTTTATCTTGTTAAAAAGTGAGGGAAAAGCAAATAAAGCTGCCTTTAAGGTAAACATAGAATTTGGGCGTTCTGGAGGAACAACATTGTCACGCAGTTTGCCACCGTGGGAACTAACAAACCGGTGCTCTAGCATATGGCCACCGTCCTGACTCGACTCCTGGCAAACAATGGCATTGTCCCTTCCCATTCCAAACTGAGCTGACAGCTGAGGAGTAGATCATTGGAAACCCGCATTTCCTCTCTACTAACCTGACCACACTAAGATTTACGAGTCTTTTATGTTATAACTTAAGTTGGTTTACATTCATCCATTCTTTTTTTTTCTTAGTAGAAATATAGATGGATTTCCGATAAAAAAATTTCCCCCCTCAAGTTTAACTTAGTAGCAAATGCTGGGTTTTCACGTTAGTTGTTATCTACTTCAAAAAGAAGTTTCCCTGATGAGGTTGATAGATGCACTAATGTAAGAGTGTAATGATAGGCCATTAGGAATCAGTTTACTGCTACCTATGTCCATTGAGCACGATAATAGTAGTTTCTTCCCTAGAGCCTGTGGCATGCATAGCCACACATTTGGGGCCTTAGTAATGGTGCCAGGTATGGGTTCCCTCTTGTGCAGCAGGCTTTAAGTCCAAGCAGAAAGTGGCTGGTCATCACCATGACATTCATGCCACTGTCGCATCAGTGGGCAAGTATTGCCAGAATGGTTGTTACTAATACTTGGGCAGTTCACAGTTGGGTCAGACTGGCAGGGATGAAACTTCTAGGTGAGTACCAACTTATTTCTCTGTGTCCTATGTATGTGGTGTCTTCAGCAATAGGCTCTTACCGTCAAGTTCTGGAGGGTAACTGAGAGCAATCCCAGTAACTGAGAGCAATCACAGTAATAGTATTAAACGTGTCTATAGTGTGTGTGTGTGTGTGTGTGTGTGTGTGTGTGTGTGTGTGTGTGTGTTAGGAAGCTCCTGTGATAGTAGGTTTTCAGACTTTTTCAAAGGGTCTTTAGTACTCCCTCCTCCACCTGGTCCTCCAAACCTCAATCCCATTTAACCCTTGATCTTCCACTAGTCTCCTTTCCCTTTTGTATCACTGTGTTCTTCCCTTACCCTGACATCTATGGGTATTTTAAATAAAATATACACATCTAAAGATCCAAAGATAATATCCACAAATGAAAGAAAATATGCAATGCTTGTGGTTCTGGGTTTGGGTGCAACTTAGAATGATTGTTTCCAGCCCCATCAATTTACCTTTAAGTTTTATGATTTCTTTTTTCTTAACAGCCAAATAATATCCCACTGTGTAAATAAAGCACATTTTCATTATTTAGTTCTCCATTGATGGATATCTAGGCTATTTCCTGTCAATTGTGAATAGAGCAGCAATGAGCATGGATGAGCAAGTATCTCTGTATTAGGCTATAGAATATTTGGGGTATATGTCCAAGAGTGGTATAGCTTAAATCATTCTTCTGTCAGTGAGGCCAGCTTTGCTAGTTTGACAGTTATTTCACCCAATGGACTGACACTGACTCTGTTTTTAACCAAATCACCAATGGCTTTAAGAATACCTGTTATTTTAATTACACAAATGATACATGTTTAATAAGAAAACATAAAAACATCACCAAAAGTTGGGATGTAACTTTTTAAATAGCAAAAAAAAAAAAAAAGCTATTGGGTGTTGAATGTTTTGAAGCAGCCAAAAGCACAGCTGAGGGCTTTCTTTATTCATAATCTCACTGCTGTGTAGCATTGAGAAATGTGCACCATCCTTAACCCTATACAAAAAGTTACAGACAACTGAGAAAAGCTGGGAGAGGAGCAGGCAGGCCTCTCCAGGGAAGAGCACTCCAGTGGCTCTTGGTCAGCCCTGAAAACATGCATGTGAGTAACATTGTGTGGACAGAACAGGTTGGAAATATATGTATGTCTACACATACATATATGCATGCAATAGCAATTAATGAGAAAAGAGGCCATTAATTTGATGGACAGTGGGGAAGGGTAGATGGGAAGGTTTAGAGTGAGGAAAGGGAATAGAGAAATATTGCAATTAAATTACAATCTCAAAAAAAAAAAACCCAACAAAGGTGTACAGTCTTCCTAATTCCATTCTGCACTGGTAAAGTGAGAACAATAACAATCCTCCTTTGTTGCTGTATTTAGATGAGAAGATGCTTATAAACCAGACTCCAGAGAAAGCCACTTACCATCGGAACAATTATCACATGAATTTTATGTAATTTTCTAAAAGAATCATGTTATACTTTATGAATTGATATCCTTTTTGCAGGCAAAACAACTTTGTTTCAACAAGTTAATTCTTCTTTTTCTTTTGAAGTTTTTGAAAAATATTGCAAGAAGGTCCATGTGTCCTTCAGTTATTTTTCTCATTATGACAATACCCTGACATCACTACAGTTAGTACATTATCAGGAATTTGACATTTGTATACTGTTGAGTAGACTGTAGGTTTCATAAATATTGTGGTGGTCTTAATAAACTTCCATTCATATCATTTTGAATTGATGTATAGTGTGAAGCACAGTTTTTTCAGTCATTATAACCCTTCCCCCTGGGGAGCATTTTGTGCATACATGTTTGTGTGTGTTGTGGTTACTAACAGTGTTGTTATTGACTAGGAATAAGTAACTATGTGCATCCTTCAGTATTTAAACTAAGAAATTCCTAAAAGGTCGATGATGGAATAATAGACTCGCATAACCATGTTGATCTTTCACAATTTTCACTACACACTACCAATCGCTCCAGGAGGATCTGTCAGACCACACTTTCACATGAAGTATATTCAAATCCTTGTTTCTGTGGACTTCTGTCAGCACTGAGACATACTCAGCTTCCTGATGCTATCAGTGCGGTAGATTGGGGGAAATAAGGGCTAACTTCTTCAGTTGGTATGAGAAAATGTTGTTTATTAATACTTTACATTTCTTCTTTTTATGGCTATCAGTTTAAGTCAATTCAAGACTGATTCTTAAAAACACTACACACACACACACACACACACACACACACACACACACACACACACATACACACACACAGAGCCTCTCCCATCCTATATTTGTAGTGTTTTTTGTATAGGCCAGGAACTTATATTTTTCCCCCTTGTAATTCTCAATAAATTCAGTTAAACGTTTCAACTGGCCTTTCTGGCTTGCCTTTAACTGAAAATTGGACAAATATGCAAACTATCCATTGATTCTCATTTGTCAAGACAGTGTGAGCAGGACACAGCTCTGCTCACAGTGTGTGGGACTCAGGTAGGGACTGTCCCCTCCCTTGACATCAGTCTATGAGTGAGGTGAGTTTGTGAGATTACTTCTTAGTAGACAGAGTTGCCACCACCCCTGAGGAGGTGACTGGAATGCCAAGCATCCCCATATTGTCACCATTGGCATTGATCAGTGTCCTGATGGTGGGTCCTCTGTGCTGCAGCAGGACCATGGCTTCTGTTCTTGTTAGCTGTACAAGTCTAACAGGTTGCTAATACTGCCTTAGTCATAGTATCTCATTCTCCTGTGTATGTCTATTTTCATTTCTTCTCCAAAGTCTTGTCTGTAATAATAATTCAGTAGACATGTGTAAAATCCAATGTAAACTTTCTGGTTGATTTTCACATAGGCCCAAATGATTCACCTCCTCTTTCTAAGCCACAGTGAGACCTATCAATCCCTTATCAAGGTAACAGTCTATGCAAGGTGAGTCCTCAATTAGTCAAAGTCTAAGGGATTAGATAGCCTTACCAATTAGATGTTATGTATTCCATCGTTGAAAAGGGAGAGAAATTATTTAAAAATTCTCACACCCTGCTTTGCTACTGCTGTTGTTTGCTGGACTTTATTTAGCAGGTATCAGGAAAACAGAAGATTTGGGATTGAAAAATTATGTGATTGAAGTAAAAATATTTATGAGGAAAATTTTTCCATAAGCCAAAGGAGAATTACTCAAGTACTCTTTTACCTCAATCTCTTGATTACTTAAATTTTAAACAAATTCAAACATACAGATGAGTTGTATTAATAATGGTTTTCTAGAGGAACAGAACTGGTAGAATGATTATATGGATGCATATGATATATTATATATATATGTAACCACACACATATGTACACATGGTTTATTAAAGCAGTTTACAAGTCTATGTCTACCTAATCCAACATTGGCTGTCTTCTGATGGAAAGTTCAAGAATCCAGTAGCTGATCAATCCACGAGGCTGGATGTTTCAGCTGGTGTCTGGTATACATTGGAATCCCAAAGAGGTGGGCTTTTCTACCAGTGAGGGGATGCCTTAGCAGCAGGACAGGTGAACTCCCCAGCGAGGGTGAAGGCAGGCAGGCAAGAAGCAAGGGCTCTCTTCTTCTGCGTTCTTATATAAAGACTGGCACCAGAAGGAGTGGCCCAGATTTAAAGTGGGTCTTCTGATCCAGGTCAAATGATCCAGGGTTAAGGTGAGTCTTCCCACAGCAAATGATCTAATCAAGAAAAAAATCCTTCACAACTGTGCCCAACTGGTTGGGTTTTAGCCATTCCAGATGTAATGAAGTTGACAACCAAGATTAGCCTTAACAGGAAGTCTTCTAGGAGAATGAAGAAAAAGGCAGGCCAGGAGCTGGCTAGATAGCACAGTCAGTAAACTGCTACCACACAATCAAGAGGACCTGAGTTCAGTTCCCTAGGACCTATATGAAATGCCAGGTATGGTGGCATATCCTTTTAGCGTCAGCCAGTCTAGCCTACTTAGTGAGCCTGAGGTCTAGTCTGAGTTCCTATCTCAGAAAAACAAGATGGATGACTCCTGAAGAATGATGCCCAAGGGTGCCCTCTGGCCTCTATTAGCACGCATGTATATATATGTACATGTACACACACACCACACACATGCACATGCACACACAGACAGAGCAAAAGAAGCAATATTTTCTCCCTGCTCTTCCACTATTCACATCCTATATTTCAGCTTTCCTTTTTCTTTTCTCTGGGCTGTGTGTGTGTGTGTGTGTGTGTGTGTGTGTGTGTGTGTGTATGTGTGTATACTCACATACATATATATATGTATATATATACATATATATATTTAGCAGTGTATAAATTGGCACAAAAATCACTTTTCTTCTGTTTTTTTTTTTTGGTTTTTCAAGATGGGGTTTCTCTGTGTAGCCCTGGCTGTCCTGGAACTCACTCTGTAGACTAGGCTGGCATTGAACTTAGAGATCTGCCTGCCTCTGCCTCCTAAGTGCTGGGGTTAAAGGAGTGTGCCACCACTGCCCAGCTACAAAATCACATTTTTAAATAAATTTGCATTTTATACAAAAGCTGCTTTGATAATTTGTGTATTTGTTGTAGTCAGTTGTATTTGTATAAGTTTAGGTATTCTTTTCCTTGAATAAGTAGATCATTGTAGAGACTCTACTAAGTTGTAGAGAAACAAACTCCAGCCTCTTTGAACTATTGGGGCACATGGCATCAAATGGGTAACTGGAGCAGTGAAACTGCTTTTCAGGAAATGTCCACGCAGCTACAGCCAGAGCTCTGCTTTTCCCTTTGCTGGCCTGGGTACCACGGCATTCAGCATCACACTAGTCTCTTGTTTCACTCAGGGCCTTACGTTCATTTTCGTTACCTACTTGGCCTCTGTGAGCATTTTCATTTCTGAGTCATGCATACAACCAATTTCAGTTTTTCCTGTCCGAAGTTGAATGTTTATAGGCATTTCCCCTAACTATCCTGAAACAAATAGCATTACTTCTCCTACATGCTGAAGAGCTGAAGTCAGGCCAACCCTTTCTTGGTTGTAACTCATGTGTGACACTTTTCTTGGGCTGGCTAATTTTGTGTATTAACTGTGAAAGGAGGTTGGCCAGGAGTTGTTCTCAGTCTGATGGTAGGCCAATAGATTCTGTGAAATCATGTTGACATATGCCAAGCTGTCACATCTACACCTCTGTTCATCGGGGGACTCATTGTACAAGTCCCCTGTCTACTGCGATGTCATATTTACTTGTTCTGATAGATAGAGACCCATGCCCAGACTAACAGATTCTGAGGAAGGTTCTATTTTTATCCAATTCCCTAAACCACATATGCATGACAAATATTTCCATAGGATTAATGGCTAGGTGTTCCAGCCTCCTCCACCCTTATTAAATACTAGCTTTTTCTTTCATACTTGGAACTCTGTTGAATTTGTGGATGAGAAACATTTTCCATATGTAATACATCCAAAGTCTTTAGCCTATTAGATTTTGTGGCATATATTGGTTGCTTTTTAACAGAGTGGTTTCCAATATAACTAAGACCCAAATAACTTGAGAATCCAACACCCCTTGGACAGAATATTTTCATGTTTTAAAAGTAGCATATATGGACTTTATTTTCTGATAAGATCTAGAATTAACCAAAGGAATTGGTAGTTTTAGCTATCCATATTTTTATCACTTGCAAAAAAATTTCCCTAGCTTCATAGAAACCACACAGACACCAAGTGATTTGGTTTTTATTTCTTCTTCTCTAGGCAACAAACCAGTTTCTCAGTCTCCATGGACACCCAGTTGAACAACAGTAGTTATATATGTAAAGCCCTCTATCTGAATTGAAATCTGAGGATGACCTTGGGATGATGATAATGGACAGATCTTTGAGGGACTGGTGACTCAGAGATTGCACAAGAGTGTCCAGGACAGTACCACAAGAATGACCCTCCCGCTCCATCACAAGAATGACCTTCCTGCTCCATCACAAGATGACCCTCCTGCTCCATCACAAGAATGATCCTCCTGCTCCATCAGTTTCTTATTTGTAGAAACACCTAAGTTTATTATGGATTATGTCTTTATGGCTGGGGAGGTAGGAAGTTCCAAAAGAAGCCAGTGGGAAACACACACACACACACACACACACACACACACACACACACACACACACATTCACACTCCCACACCTTCTCTCTCTCTCTCTCTCTCTCTCTCTCTCTCTCTCTCTCTCTCTCTCTCTCTCTCTCTCTCTCACACACACACACACACACACACACACACACATTCACACTCACACACCCTCTCTCTCTCTCTCTCTCTCTCTCTCTCTCTCTCTCTCTCACACACACACACACACACACACACACACACACACACACCCTGCAAAGTCAGGAAGTCAGATCTGGTTGAAATGCTTTTACTTGCACTTGGTAAAAGAAGAAACCTCATATGCAGATGAATATGTGAACTCTGTTAAGAAGTATATGTTTGTAAATTCTTGTGGAAACCCCCCAAATAACATGTGAAATAGAAATGATAGAGTTTACACTTTAGTGTATGTGAAGGCCAGCTTAGGATGCAAACAGACGCCAGGCAGTGTGTGTTTTTCTTCATCAGTGGAGAAGAGTAAACTGAATTAATTATGCAGTGTATCCTAATTTTCTAGTGCTGGTCCCTTTTAACCTAGGATAGTGATTATTCAAAAGGTTAATCTGGCTTCCAGGCTTGACAAGGCTTCTGTATTCTTGTGTGGTATTATAGTCTCCACTTCTTAGTTGTTCCAAAACTGAGAAATTAAAAACTAAGTGTTGCCGACCATTAACCAGTCCTGGGGAGTGGGGTGGGCATTGAGAATTAGTCAAAGTGATACTTTTCATGGCAGTAGAGAACATGATTCAATCATAATGTTGCACTGAGATTTCTACTCATGACCCCTTTTCATCTGAGAAGTTTCCTATTTGACCCTAGGTATACAGGTGTATAAAACAGGTATCCAAACAAAACCTTACTTATAATATATCACAAATTCATTTAAAACAATTCTTTGGTATACATATACCATTCATTTGGTTATTTGTCCCTGTGCTTTTTTTTTTTTTGTTTTGTTTTGTTTTGTTTTTCGAGACAGGGTTTCTCTGTGTAGCTTTGCGCCTTTCCTGGAGCTCACTTGGTAGCCCAGGCTGGCCTCGAACTCACAGAGATCCGCCTGGCTCTGCCTCTCGAGTGCTGGGATTAAAGGCGTGCGCCACCAACGCCCGTGTCCCTGTGCTTTATCCAACCTTGGCTTCAACAATTCTCGCTCATATAAACCCTCTTCTTTCTCACTAATTAGACTCCCAGTGCTCCACCAGGGGCCCAGCCGTGGATGTCTGCATCCAGATTCCTCAGTCCTTGGATGGGGTTTATGGCACAACTATCAGGGTGTCTGGCCTTCCCATCACCAGAGTAGGTCAGTTCCTGCCGTCTCTCGACCATTGCCAACTAACACCAAAAGTCTTAAGCAAAAAACACAGCTTAAGACTCTTGGTGTTAGCCCATTAGAGGAATACCATTTTTCCTTCTGTGTTCCGTGTCCTCGTCTATAAGGGGTAGAGAGTGATTGCTGATACTACTCTTGCCACTAATATTATACTTTCCAGTGGGGGAAAACATTTACTTCACGTACAGCAAAGGGCGGGGCAGGAACTTGAGAGATCTAGTTTTTCATAGGAAGAAAACTTGCAAGTTTATACACAAGTAATCAGACAAAAGAATAAAAAAGTTTCTCGTCACAGTTTTTTCTCCTTATGCTATGTAGGTTCCTATGAATACCATAGAAAGTTGATTCCTGAAGAAAAAGGAGTGGATGCATTTCTTCTTCTTCTTCTTCTTCTTCTTCTTCTTCTTCTTCTTCTTCTTCTTCTTCTTCTTCTTCTTCTTCTTCTTCTTCTCCTTCTCCTTCTCCTTCTCCTTCTCCTTCTCCTTCTCCTTCTCCTTCTCCTTCTCCTTCTCCTTCTCCTTCTCCTTCTCCTTCTCCTTCTCCTTCTCCTTCTCCTTCTCCTTCTCCTTCTCCTTCTCCTTCTCCTTCTCCTTCTCCTTCTCCTCCTTCTCCTTCTCCTCCTCCTCCTCCTCCTCCTCCTCCTCCTCCTCCTCCTCCTCCTCCTTCTCCTTCTCCTCCTTCTCCTCCTCCTCCTCCTCCTCCTCCTCCTCCTCCTCCTCTTCCCCTCTCCCCTCCTCCTCTTTCTCCTTTTTTAACAGGGTTTCTTTGTAACAGCTCTGGCTGTCCTGGAACTCCCTTTGTATACCGGGCTGGCTTCAAATTCACAGAGATCCACCTGCCTCTGCCTCCTGAGTGCTGGGATTAAAGGCACACACACAATGCTTGGTTATCTTTGTGTGTGTTTTTTTTCTTCATCAAAATAGAATTCTGAACTTTAACATTCTTAACAAGAGGAGGTAGTAGCGAGAGTTAGTTAGCTATTAGAATCTAGCCACGATTTTTAGGGTGTATAATGACCCCATGATCTCAGATGATGATACGTTGTCAGTAGAAAAGGTTGATGAGAGCAGGAGAAAAGTATGGGGGAAATGTTATCAAAGAATGAACTTTTCAAGTTCAGGGATTGACATTTACAAACTGTAGTTTCCCGAGCGCTTCCTCATTGTGAATGAAGCTGCCTGCTCCAGTGAAGTCGCAGGCATGAAAGGGAAGGAAAAACCTTCCAAGAAGTCACACCTCAGCAGAGGGCAGAGGGACTGGACACAGCGAGGCCTGGGGAAGCAGTGTAAGAGGCGGCGGTGCCTTTAATCCTCTGGTATAAGATGAAGAAGGGCTAAAACCATTCAGCTCAGGTGCAGAGAACAAAAAGCACTTTAGCAGTTTAAAACGCAAAGAGATTTGGTAGAAGCACGAGATGCTTCCAAATGCATGGGAAAGATTCAAACAGTAGCCTTTTGTATGCCTGTCCGTCGGGGATTATTCCTAAGAACTTGTTTGCCACTTGGCCTCAAGATCACAGACTTTAGCTATTTATCTGGGCACTTTTAAGCAGAGTCAGAACCAAGCCGCACCTACCAGAACCATTCTAGCCAAATGGAGTCACCATACCTTACCATCTTACTCATTTAATTCCAGTACAAAGTTACAAGCAGGCTCACATTGGAGACTAGAATAGTTGCCAAGCACATAGCAGGTCTGTCATCATCTGTGGGGATGGGGAAGGCCTGAAGAGGGGTAGCGAGGACAGAAAGGATGCTCAGAATCAACTGGTCCTTCTGAAGTCAAACACCACCATTGGATAGGAGTAGAGGAAACAGAGATTACCAGTGCACCAGCTTAGTCTTGACTCCAGTTGTGTGGGAAGGAAAGCAAATTTGAATGGGTGGGTGGTGGGGGAGCAATTGAAAATGGAAAACATTGACGAGTTTTTAATGGAAGTTTAAGCACTTGCTGTGGTGCTTATCGGCAGATAGTTCCAATAAAAACCCATATGAAGTTTCAGAGACTGTCATGAACATTAGTGAAGATTGAGAATTCTAAGGTGAAAAAGTCTGAAACATAGCAGGTATTGGTAATGACTGGGAGGCAAATAAAACTCTCATCTACAGCTTGTGGGAACGAAAATGGTTTAACCACTTTGGAAAAGTTTGTCAGATTATTTAGACATGCATCTGTGCATTCACGTGAGTGTGCATGTGTGCATGCCATAGATAAAAAGAAATATATGGTACCCAAAGATGCATGCAATTTTATTTTTAATATCAGAAGCATAGAGACAACAAACTATTCACCAGCAAATGAATGGAAAGCAAATCAGTATATTTGTATAATGGAGTAATAGTCAGGAATAACAATAACTATCTATCGGTTGAGCAGCAATATGAATGAATCACAAAAAACAATGGTGAAAAGAACCTGGACACATTGTATAGCTGGTGTATTATTAAATCTGTAAAATAATCTAGAAAACAGAAAAGAATCATTGTGGTTTGGGTGTGAAATATTCCCCATAGGCTCAGGTGTTTGAACAGGGGTGCTGTTCCAGAACATGGAGGAACTTTTAGGAGGTGGAGCCTCATTTGAGGAAGTGGGTTGCTGAAGTTGTCTCTTCAGGTTTTACAGCCAAACTCCACTTCCTGTGTGCTGTCTGCTTCCTGATTGCAGGTGCAGTGTCCCAAGGTCCCTTGGCTCCCGCTGGCAGTCTTTCTCTACCAGGATGCACTGTATTCCTTTTAGCTGTGTCTGATCCCAAGCAAAGCTTCCCTTAAATTGCTTCTTGTCAAGTATTTTTCTTCATGACACAAGAAAATTAACTCGTACACTAATCTATGGTGACAGGAAGCAGATCAGGGGATTCCTGGAAATGGGGAGACATGAGAAAAGGCACGAGGTCCCAGATTCAATCATCAACACACACACACACACACACACACACACACACACACACACACACACACACACACACGACACACACACAGACAGACACACACACACCAACAACAGCAACAACAAAACCAACTCTAACAGGTGATGCATATTAGTGATGATGGCTTTATAGCTACAGTCACATGTTAAAATATATAGCTTTAAAAAGAACACTTAAAGAGTTTTTGTATCATCAGAAAATGTTCGTACTAGTCAAGAGCCATGCGATTCTGATTTGTAAACATTCAGTAATAAGTATCTGGTGAATATTGTTATGATTTGAATGTGTCCTTTCTGTAAAGTTCATCTTCATCTGTTGGAAAATTGAAAGTCTAGATTTGCATGTTAATGATATTTGGATCAGAGCCTTTGGGAAGTAATTAGTATTATATAAGGTCAGGAGGGTAGGGCTACCATTACAGCCTTAACAGTCTCACAAGAAGAGAGAGAGAGATTTCAGCTGGCATGCCTGCTCTGTCTCAACATGCAACATTGTATTAGGCAGTGTTCTCTAGAAAAACAGAACCAAAGCGTGTGTGTGTGTGTGTGTGTGTGTGTGTGTGTGTGTGTGTGTGTCCCATTATCATATATCCCTTCTTATTATACATATATTTGTATTATATATGGTAAGTTATGTATCTATTATTATATGACATTATATAGTATTATTGTATGGCATTACATAGTGTAACATATATAGTGTTATATATGTATTGTATATTACCTTTTATTATAGATATGTGTATATACACATATATGTATATATATTAAAAGGGGATATATATTATATATTATATAATAAAAATAATATGTTAGATTGGCTTACACAATAGGGGGTCAGGAAATTCAGCATTGGCCACTTTCATGTTGGAACGAACCTGGAAATTGCTCATTCTAAAGTGCTGGGTGTCTTAGAAATGCCAATTTGGTGCTGCAAGTTTAGAAGATCATTTGAGAGTTGAACTACGGCTATGGTAGAAGTAGCCAGGCTACATTTTGAACTGGCAACAGAACTTAGCAGCAGCGTTCATGCAGTGGTCACTTTGCAGGCATGAAAAAAAAAATGCGAGTTCAAGACTCATAGAGATTTATATCTAGGCTTGAGAAAGCTGCTGAGGTCACCCGAATGTGTGTCAGGGTTCGATTCGTTCAAGGAAGCCAGCCATCCGAAGCCACTTGATGAAGCAGTGAAGGTGAGGTGTTAGTTTGAGTAGAGACCCCAGGATGTTTGAGATGCCCACTCCTGTGGCACATCCATCAAGGAAAGCTGCGGGCCCAGAGGGGGGCCGTCGAGGAGGGAGGCTGCACACACAAGCCGGCAGCACAGCTGGAGAGGCGGGGCTGTAGATGAGGTCTCCAAGGCTCCAGATGGAGGGCATGGTGCGGGCTTGGGTGGTTTCTCTGCCTGGGTTCAGATCTGACTTTGGTCGGGGTTTTCCTTGCTGCCCTGAAGGTGGGTGGCACCATTCTGTGGACTGAGGTCTTGGACTGAATAAAAGGAAAAATGGAGAAAGTCACTTCAGAACTGCCGGCCCCCTCCAGCTCCCTCACCTCCAATCCCTGAAAGCTTAGTTGTGAGCTCCTCCCACCACATGCCTTCCTTGCCACGATGGACGCTGTTCTTTGAACTATGAGTCTTAAGTTGATTCCATTAGGAATTTGTCAAAAGGATGAGAAAAGTAACTAATGTGGACGCTCCCTTCTCTGTCATAGTGCAGCAAGGGATCTCACCAGATGCTAAACAGATGCTAGCCCTGTGCTCTTAGATGTCCCCACTTCCAGAACTGTGAACTAACAAACCTCTATTAAGAAGCTACCTGGTCTTGGGTATTCTGATATAGCAACAGAACCCAGGAGAAGACAAATGATCGGAGAATAACAGCATGTTAAATGAAAAAGACAGAAAAAATACATATGTAATACAATGTGATCCCAATTGTGGTAACTTTCTCTTTTCTGTTTCATGGTTGAAAGGAAATAATCAAAAATGTTAATATTGGTTGTGTCTGTTCGGCAGAATGACACATGATTTTCATTTTCTTTCTTGAGCTTTTGGAGCTTTGCTCTAAAATTAAGCAACCATTACTTCCAAAACCAGACAAAAACCCAGTAAGTGCTCTTTTAATAAATGCTTGCCTACTTAAGGGAATTCAATGATGAAAATATTTTTAGAAAATATATCAGTCTAATTAAGGCACCAAACCTCTCTTCCCGTGGTTTGTGCACACTAATGTGCCCCGCAGTGATTTTCATGGAATGATGGAAGTGGCTGGGGAGAGGCTGTCCCAGCAGTCTCTGCCTGCCACCATGTGACACAGAGCCCAGAAACGCCTACTTACAAGCACACCTCAGGAGTTCTGTTCCCACCTCCCTTCTGGCAGTGTCTTGATATAACAAGACCAAAGGCAGGCACAGAAAATTTCTTGGGACTTCCTGACAAATTCTGTCAGGAAATGTTCATCAAAGATTTTCTGATCAGAAAAGGACTTCCTGTGAAATGTAGGTAATTCTCCAGGCTTCTCTCTGATTCATGCTGAGCCTTATGCATTTTTTTTCTTGAAGAAAAAAAAAAGGTAAAAAAGAAGGAGAAGCAAAAGAAAAAAGAAAAGAAAATATATGTGGAGGTAGGCCAGTGGGGTTACAGAAGTGGGAATGCCCTCGCTGGTCAATGTGGGATTTCAAGGGAGAAGTGTGCTCACACGTAAACGATGCTCCCAAAGATGTGCCTTCAGGACAATCCTCAAGATGCTGAGAAACATTTGTCTTGATCCCTGTGGTGTGAGGACAGACAATGACTGGGTGTCAACCAAAGAGATGCATAATTGGCAAGAGAGTGTATAAAGAGAGACATTGGTAAGACCCCAGGGAACCTTAACATTCTGCTTTGCCAGGATTTTGAGACTGAATTTTATAGCCTATTCCAGTAACAGACATTCAAATTAAAATAGATTGTAAACTTCTTTTGAAAAGCATTGGGTGGCTTGCCACATTTTAACGTGTGTGTGTGTGTGTGTGTGTGTGTGTGTGTGTGTTGCCAGAATTTATCATTAAGTGTCTTCTTCAGTAGCTCTTCACATCAGGTTTGGAGACAGGGTCTCTTACTGAACTTGGGGCTCACTGATGGGGCTACACTAGTGACGGTGAGCTCCAGGGATGTTCCTGTCTCTGCCTGCCCAGCACTGTGATTACAGACTCTAGCTATCATGTTGGTTTATGTGCATGGGTCCTCGAGAACTGAACTCAAGTCCATATGCTTGTTCGGCAAGCTCTTTACCACTTAATTATCTCTTTAGGTGTTGTTATTTGTTTTTGCTCTTTTGGGGGGCCTGCCACCCAGCTCCCAAGTAAATTCATACACGCAGGCTTATTACTACTTATGAATGCCCGGCCTTAGCTTGACTTAGTTTCTAGACAGCTTTTCTTAAATTACCTGTCTACCTTTTGCCTGTGGGCTTTTCCCATTCTCTTCTGTAAATCTTACTCTTACTCTGTGGCTGGCTGGGTGGCTGGCCCCTGGAGTCCTCTTCCTTCTCTGGCTACTTCTTCCTTCATTCCTCTATCTCTTTTCTCCTTTCTTCTCTCAGATTTCTCCTTCTGTATATTCTCTCTCTGCCTGCCAGCCCCACCTATCCTTTCTCCTGCCTTGCTATTGACCATTCAGTTCTTTATTTGACAGTCAGGAGTTTTACACAGGCATGGTAACACAGCTTCACAGAGTTAAACAAATGCAACATAAACAAAAGTAATACACTGATGGGTGACGGTGCTCTGCATGCTATGAATGTGTTGTTCCCATTTGTTGATAAATAAAATGCTGATTGACCAGTAGCCAGGCAGGAAGCATAGGTGGATTAAGAAGACAAGGAGAATTCTGGGAAGAGGAAGGCTGAGTCAGGAGATGCCAGCCCACCGTCCAGGGAGCAGCATGTAATGACACACAGGTAAAGCCATGAAAAATGTGGTGATATATAGATTAACAAAAATGAGCTGAGTTTAAATGTAAGAGCTAGTCAGTGGTAGGCCTGAGATAATGACTGAGCAGTTTTAATTAATATAAGCCTCTGTGTTTACTTGGGTCTGAGCAGTTGCAGACCTGGGGGGATACAGGAAAAACTTCAGTTACAACACACCTTAAAATAATATTCTACCACATTTAGGCCCGTATTTAACTTTTAAATTATCTCTGTAAATTATTTAATGACTTATATATAAATCCTTAAAAATATGTTTCTTCAAATACTCTAGAACCCAAGGCTTCATGCATGTTAGGAAAGCACTCTACCAACTGCATGACATCCCCAGCCTATTGTTTATTCTTTATGTTTACAGAGTGTGTAAGCAAATATATAATGCCTTTGGTATTATAAGTTCAAAGGATAGTGCTTAGTGAGTTAATATCTAGAACTCCTGTGAGTGAACAAAGTTTAAAAGCAAGGCTCGGAGGGAGCTATCAAGAATCCTATCTTTGGTTTTAGTTTGCAAATCAGATCATGCTTTTTCTCCTTCAGATTTCCCTAGCTTCCTTAGAAGGACATTTGGTCACTCCACCATAGTTCCTCAGCCTTCTGGACCTCTCCTTCAGCCTCTTTCTGCCCCCTCAGCAGGAGCATCAGGGCACAGAGACTATCATTACTGGGCAGAAGAAATGGAATTCTAGTCCCTGTTGTTTAACTATGGTGCATAGACTGTGGAGTAGAAGAGTCCTCTATCCGGAAACAAACTTGTAGGTATCACAGGTGAGAATTCCAGGAAATCCTACCTTATGAACAATTTCTTATGTGCAAATTAACTTCTAGGATGCTATGATAGTGGGACTCAGTGCATTTGAGGCTAAAGAAGTTTCACTGAGCCCACATGGGCTTCGAAAGTCTTTGGAAGGTGTTACATTTATGTGTATATTCATGATATGTATTTGTTATATAATTAGATCTGGCATGGTGGTACACATCTTAATCCCAGCATTCAGGAGTCAAACGTAGGTGAATCTCTAACTCAAGGCCAGCCTCATATATGAAGAGAGTTCCAGGACAACCACCTTGTTTTAAAACAAAACTATTATATAGAATGCATGTATATGCATACAATTATATAATTTTTTAAACTAATATTTTATTTAAGTGAACTTTTTAACAGTATGTTCCTCAATTATGTTTGATGACAAGAGCAGCTATATTCAAATGTGAAAGAATAAGATGACCTACAACAGCCATGTGTTCACAGACGTAATCTCCTCTCTATAGAAATATTCTTCTGTGTTTAGTTTTCTTCCAGCGTAGCATGACATCTGGTCGCTGATCTGAGTTCGTTCATTCTACATAAATAACCCGTAACATGTTGTTAGACTACAACTAATTCATAGCTCAGTCTTCCAGACTATTACAGAAGTATTTAATTTTATCAGGGCATGAGTTGTTTCATAAAATTCTTTCAGAGCTAGAGGTTTTATTTTGTACCCAGGTGGATTCCACATGTGTGAACAAACAGTGGCTACAATTCCTATCATGTCATTGGTTAGAATGTAGTTTGTAGGCATTCTTGAGAATCTGAGGTGTGATCCTGCTATACATTAGCATTCAGAAAATGAGACATCTAAAATAATTTTGGGGTGGAGAGGATTTCCTAATGAAGTAGACTGCCATGTGTAGCCTTCAATAAAAGCTTTTAGGAACTCAGAAATAAAATGTGTACAACCCAGGTGTTAGTAATCAAATTTAGAATATTTTAAAACAATGTTTTCAACATTGAAACCCTAATGTATATTTTCTTTTTCATTTTTTCTTTTTTTCAGTACTGTGGATTGCATCTAGGGTCTCAGTTATCCTAGGGTGACCCTCTGAACTGCATTATATTCTGAGTTCTGAGGATTGTGTACAATCGTGGTTTATGCTCCTTTGCACACACAGAGGAAAAAGTCATTTTGAAACAGAAACCTGCTTCGTCGAATAAGCATGCCATTAATGTGTGATTCAAGATGTCACAGTTTGGATGAGATAACCAAATTCCTCAAATGAGTCAGCTGACAGCAGCTGCTTCCTCAGAACCCAGTAAGAGATGTTTGAGTGGAAGACGGTAGACTGGAAAAATGATGAATGTAGAGTTGTTACCGAAAATGCGAAAATCGTGTGAGGGCTGCATCAGTTCAGAAGTTTTCTTCTCGTTGCTGTTTCAAGAAACTACTGTCAGAGGAAATACCATCAGACCTTAGTGGTTGTTGATAGATTTAAATCATAGAGTATACAAATGAAGTCTTTGGCAATCGTTATAAAAAGAATGACCCAAAATTCTTTGCCAAATCCCAGTCCATGAACTTGATAATAATAACATTTCATATTATAGAGTCTTTCATTCAGCTCTTACGACTCCATGTGTAGATGTGTTTCACTGATTGTGACATGTCACCGTCTGCACTGTATAACCTCACATTTCGGTTCTTTGTACATAAAGTGACTCTTTATTTAACATGTGGAGACAGGCTCTGCCTTGTCACACGTATTCTCCACAAGTCACACCTTCTTGCTTGCTCTCCGCCATTGCTGACACCGAGGCATTGTCAATACAAGCTTTCATTAAAGCAACTGCTTTAAAAAATCCTTTAAGAACAAAACACCTGTGTTTTCTGGCAGGACAACAATGTATCAGCCAAAATAGTTTTATTTAATGGCTGAGTGTGGTTAGCTAGCTCCCCATAATTCATTTCATAATTGGGAAAAAATGTATCATTTCTGACGTCATCTGAACACTGACTTGGAGTCACTGAACAGGGAGTTTTCCAACAAAAACCATTTAATTTTCCACTTCCCAACTCAGGAAGAATTTAGGATCAGGGCAGTTATAGACTCTAGAAATTGTTTTCATTTCCAGGGTTTTAGTTCAAATTTTGGACAGGAAGGAAGCCTGAGCACAGTTTAATTTCCAAAACAAAGTTTCATTTGTCAAATATCACTTCCTTGTGTACATATTGATACCAGTCTGGTATCAAACACATTAAGCTCTGAAGAGAAAATAGTTCTAGAAATGAAAAACAGTGAATGAGAGAAGGAAAATGATCACCATAAATTCTATTCTGTGAGTTTCTTAAACAAGCATTCACCTGATTCTTTCAACTGGGGGCCTCTAGTTCCTTTGGAAATTTCCAGTGCAAAATGCACATGGAACACATCAGTGGTTGACTGGAAGTTGTATACTCCCATTTGATTTTAATATGGTAAGGACATCATGGTTGTATATGCTCTACTACACATACAGTCAAAGAGTATCTAGCCATCTTTCTCTAAAAAAAGAAAAGATTTATTTTTTATTTGCTTGTAGGTGTGTGCCTACATGTCTGTATGTGCACCAGGTGCAGGCTGTGGAGATGAAAAGATAACATTGGATGCCCTGGAACTTAAGTTACAGGTAGTTGTAAGCTACTCAATATGAGTGCTGGGAATTAAACCCGGGTCTTCAGGAAGAACAGTATGTTTTCTTAACCAGTGAGCCATCTCTCCAGCCCCACATCTTTCTTGAGAACTTATAAGACTCATCTTTCTTATAAGAACTTACATCTTTGTATGAGAGCTCAGACAGAGAAATTGATGTGTGTGCATATGCCACATGCTTGAGCATACGCAGGTGAGAGATAAGGATCGGATATCTTCCTTCCTCTATTATTCTTTACCTTTAAACAGTTATTTCATTTATTTACCCTCTTAGAATTTCATACATTTATACTATGTATTTTGATTGTATACATCCCAACTCGTTTCCTCCAACTCCTCCTGGAAACTCCCACCCCTTCATGTCCTGCTCTCCCTTCTCTTCTTCTTTATGACCTGCCGAGTTCAATTAGTGCTAGCCATGTGCACATAGATACAGGGCCATCCACTGGAGGAGCCACCCAGGCCCAAATAAACACACAGATGCTTATATTATTTAAACTGTTTGGCCTAATGGCTCAGGCTTCTTGTTATCTAGTTCTTATATATTAAATTAACCCATTTCTATTAATCTATAAGTTGCCATATGGCTTGTGGCTCACCAGTACCTTACATCTTACTTCTCATGGTGGCGGCAGCCGGCAGTGTCTCCTGACTCAGCCTTCCTGTTCCCAGAATTCACCTCTCTGCTTGTCCCGCCTATACTATACTTCCTGCCTGGCTACTGCCAATCAGCATTTTATTTATCAACCAAACCTGAGCAACACATTCCCAGCATACAGAGTGATTGATATCCACAGCAAGGAGCATTGGTGACCTATGAGGAGCCATACTCCTGAAAAACAGAACAACAAAAAACTAACCCTTCCCCAGCAACCATTAACTAACAACAGCTGGTGGTTAGGGGTGGGGTCTCACGGGTCCCTCCCCCATCCATGCTGGAATGTCAACTGGCTTGAACTTCTGCAGATATTTGCAGGCAACCACAAGTTGTACAAGTTCATGGGTGCAAATGGCTCTGTTATGTCCAGAGGACATTATTTCTAGCAGTCTATCTTAGAGCTGACTCTTGCAATAATCCCTGCCCCCATCATGTCCCCCCAGTCTTGAGAGGCAGGAGTATGAAACAGATTATGATTTAAGGCTGAGCACTCCATAGTCAATTATATTCTGTACTTTGACCAGTTGTGAGTTGTTGTACTAACTGCCATGCACTATAGATGAAGCTTTTCTGATGAGGGATGGGAGCTGCACTAGTCTATGGGTTTGAGGTCAAGTATTTGGAAGGCAGTTTAATACTGTTTACCTTTAGCAAAGTGATTGCAGTGAGTTTATTTCTAGGGCCTATGGCTTCTTCAGCTACTGGTTCTTAGCTAGGTTTACAGTAGGAACATGAGTAGTCTTCTGCTGAGTGAGCCTTAACCTGACCAGAAATCCATTGGTTATGCATGTAATACTCATGCCATTATTGCACTAATGGCATATGTTTCCTGGCAAGCTATTACGGTAGCTCACATGGTTCAAAGTGGGGTAAGGATGTTGATGGCTTTTCCTCCCCAGTAGCATGCAAGCACCTTCTGACACCATGCAAGCTAGCCAGTGGGAAAAAGCTTCCAGGTCAGTGTCAGCTTGAGATCTATCTCTATGTGCGTGATGGAAGTGTCTGATATATTTATCAATAGGATCTTACTGTTAAGTTCTGGGGGATAAACAAGATCAGTGGTAATGGCCTATATTTGGGGGGGATGCTCTGAGTACCCCCTTACTAGTAACTCAAAGGAATTATCCCAGAGCTGATCTTTTTGTTTGATAACTATAGCTTCTTGGAGGAGCTTTATCTCCCACCCATGTATGGTGACTAATTAAACTCTTTCTCTCTCTATATATATATATGTATGTGTATATATATGTGCGTGCGTATATACTTGTAAGTTTTAAGCATGTACATAAGCTTATACATTATGCTTAAATATGTATATAAGCATATACACATATATGCTTAAAACTTGTAAGTAGTGGGTTCCATGTGGATTTTCAAGCATCCTTAGGTGGTTATCCTTCCCCTTCACCCCTCTGCTCTATGCTCCCATCCTTCTCCCCATTTAAGCCTTCCCCTCCTTTTATTCTCCTTTCCTCCCTTGCCATGAGTATCTATTATCTCCCTCTCTTAAGCTCACACTCCCTTCCTTCAAAATGGCCACCTCCTAGTTTCTTGGCTCCCATAGGTACTCCAAGTTAAGCAAACAAATCTAAAGATTCAAATCAAAATCCATATATGGGAGAAAACATGTGGAGTCATCTTATTTTTGAAATGTGGTCTTCTGTTGCATGCAGATGACACTAATGGTCTCAAATGGCAAACAAATCTAAAGATTCAAATCAAAATCCATATATGGGAGAAAACATGTGGAGTTTTTGAGATGTGGTCTTTTGTTGCATGCAGATGACATTAATTGTCTCAAATGGCAGCGTCAAGCCCCTGGATCCTCATCTCTGCCTCCCCACCACATGGGGTTATAGCCATGTGCTGCCATGACTGCCTTTTAACATGGGTCCTGAGGATCATAACTTGGGTCTTCATGCTTGGGCAACAAGTACTTTATATCCTGAGCCATTTCTCCAGATCACCAATAAACTAAAGTTTTCCAGTACATTAATTTACTTACTTGGTATATGTTATGTATGTTCCACACACAGCACATGTGTGGAAGTCAGAGGACAACTTCCAGAAGTCAGTTCTCTCCCTCAACCATGTGGATCCAAGGTTTGAACTCAGATTTTAAGGTTTGGAGTCAAGCACCTTTACCCATGCAGTGACCCAGAAAAACAAATTTTGAAAAGTTGATATTTCAGTGTGCTTGATCTTAGAGATATATTTATTCTTTGTTTCTTGGCTAGACTTAGGGTACAACGTGGGCCACACATACTTGACTGCTTATCCTGTGCATGCATCTGAACAGTTGAAATAACTGAAAAAAACAAATGTACGACTGTGTACCTTGGGTCCCTTTTAAAGTTCTACACACGAAAACCTTATGTGGGTGCTCCACATGTTCAGAATCTTAATACACTTTCATAATATTTTACCAGCATAATTCCAAAATAACCATTTTACATCTTCTCTCTGAAACTTTCATATACCCAGCCTTTCTACCATGCTTACTGCTCAATGTAAGTTTCCTTCTAGTTATCAGGAAAATAGGGTACTCGTCAGGAACCAACCCATTTTCCCAGGAAAACCACCGCCCTGCAGTACTGTTCTTCCTTGTTGACTTCTTTCCTATTACTATGGAAGATGTGTCTGGATCCAGGTCAAAGGCAAGCTCCCCAAAGGCCTCCATTGTAGCACAGATGCTTTCCAGGAAGTTCATTTCTCCACTCACCCCCTCCCACAGCCACACTTCTTTTGCCATCTCATTTTTCTCCCTTTTACGGAACTTGTCTTTAAGGAGGTATGGATACTCTGGGCTGTTATGGTTTGACTATGAAATGCCCCCTCATGGGCTCGTGTTTGGAACACTTGCTGTCCCCACCATGGCGCTATCTTTGGAGGCTGTGAAATCTTCAGTAGGTGGGGCACAGCTGCTAGAAGTGGTCACTGGGCCTGGGCTTTGCTAGTCTATCTGGACTCTGGTTTCTGTTTGCTGATCCACAGCGATATGAACAGTCTCCACCGTAAATACCTGCCACCATGACTGGAAAATCTCAGTCATACCTTCCCCCATCACAATGACTGAACCCTCTGAAGTCAGGAGTCAAAATAGATCTTTCGAAGCTGTTTGGGTCATGTATTGTTGCCAGTGTGACACACAAATAGCTAATACACAGACTTGATTTTAGCCCTCACCCCAACCACATTTATTGAGATCCTAAACCCCAACACCACTGTGACTGTATTTAGAGACTAGCCTCTAGGATATTTAGTGAGGTTACAAGGGTGGAGGTCTTTTTTTTGTTGTTGTAGTTGTTTTGAGACAGGGTTTCTCTGTGTAGTTTTGAGGCCTGTCCTGGATCTCACTCTGTAGACCAGGCTGGCCTTGAAGTCACTGAGATCTTCCTGCCTCTGCCTCCCAAGTGCTGGGGGTAAAGGCATGAGCCATCACAGTCCGGCTTGGTACACTGCTTTTTTAACACATGCAAGGGCCCAGGTTCAGTACCTGGCTGGATTCCTACATGGAACCACATGTACACAGCAAGAGGACAGCCATTTACAGCCCAGAAAAGAGACCTACAAAAGCCAACTCTGACGCTGCCTTGAGCTTGGGTTCCCAGCTTCCAGAACTGAGACAATAACACTTCTGCTGTTCAAGTCACCCAGCATGAACATGTATGGTACCCTGAACACACTAATACACTGCTATTATTACTTTTTCAACTCACGTTCTTCCTTGACCTGCTTCAGTTCAATGTCTGATGCTACCATTTCTTTGACTTTTCACTGGTCAAGATTTCAAACAACTTCTGTATTCCAAATGCTAATGGCCTCTCATGCTCGCCATCCTGACAACATTCAATACAGTCCATCATCATGTCCTTCTTGAGGTGATCTTCGTGGAGACCATCAGAGCCAAATCTTCCAGTTTCCTTCTCTTTCTCTTTCTAATGCTTCATGCATCCACACTGTGGATGCCTTTTCAACCTAAACGCTAAAAGGGTGAACATTCCCGGGTTCTCCCCTGGGCTACCATCCTGTCACTATTTACGTGGCTTTCCATGTCAATCCTCTTTTGTCACGTAGTTTTCACATACTCTTTGTAATGTTGACATTAAAAAAAAATCTTTAGCCGGGCAGTGGTGGCACATGCCTTTAATCCCAGCACTCGGGAGGCAGAGGCAGGTGGATCTCTGTGAGTTCAAGGCCAGCCTGGTCTACAGATCAAGTTCCAGGACAGGCTCCAAAGCTACACAGAGAGAAACCCTGTCTCGAAAAAACAAAAACAAACAAACAAACAAACAAACAAACAAACAAAAAACAAAGAAGAAATCTTCATGTTCAACTCTGACCTTACCCTTGAGCTGCATGCAGATTGTTCCTCTAAAGTCTGTATTTGAAAGCTGCACATGAATACCAGGTAAGGATCTCAATTTTAATAGCCCCCACGAGATATTTTGTTCAGTATAATGACTCTGTTACAGCGACAGTTGCTCAGCTTGAAAGCTGAGACTTGGCTTTGACTTCATTCCTTTCTACATTTGTTGTCCCACGTGAAGGTATTAGAACACCGTCTTTCAGCTCACACAACTGCTGATTTAGTCAGGATGCCTGACTCTCCTCCTGCCCCAAACCTTATGTCTATAGCAGAACCCCTTGGCCCTCAGCCGCAGCCCATGTGGACCCTAACAGACTATCTTGCAGCACCTGGAACACATTTTAGAAAAGTGGATGGATCAATCATGACCCTCTCTCTAACCCTTTAATGTTTTCTCCAATGCCCCCCCCCCTCCATGATCAGAATAAAATCCACAACTAAGACCCTAGATATGTGAGCCTGCTGCCTTTTCAATGTTCACAGTGAGGATTAGGCTCCACAAGTTCACGTCTCTATTAAGCCTTGTTTTAGCTGCCGATGTCAGTTCTGTACTGTATTGAGGCCGTTTGCTGAGTGCTTTTTATGGATGGCTTTGGGTTTTGCCAAATACTGTGTCTGTACTACTTGAGCTGCTCTTCTGGATTTTGTCATTTATTCTCTTAATATTGATAAGTTTTAAATCCCTGGTTGCTGGGTTCCCGCCACCACTGATGTAATAACCCAATCGAACAGAATTAATAAATCCTGGTTCAATGAGCAAAGCAATCCTGGGTGACCCTTGGGAAAGCAGGGGAAGAGTCATAAGGGGGAAGAGTCACAGAGGAAGGGTCACATGGCAAATATGGCTACCAGGCCTTACATACCTTGGAGGCACGGTCTTGAGGAGCCCCAGGGAGGGACTGGCTTTCGGAGGACTTTGAGGAGGCAGGGGTCTGGAATGGGAGGGCAGCTCTCGGAGAGGAGCTGTTTGGCCGGCTTTGAGGGAGTGGGTTTGGGGAGAGAGATGGGAGAGGGGAGTTGAGGTGGACCTTCCACCAGAACATTCCAGACTCTGGGTATATGGGGGCCAGGGGCTGAGGTGGCGCTTCCACCAGAACAAGTGTGTCCTATCTCATGTCCTGATTCAACCAGCCTTGCATTCTTGAGTAAAGTCCACTAACTCCTGGTGTAAGATTTGTTGGGTTTAGTTTGCTGGCTTTATGGAGGAGTTTTGTTCGGTTTTAGTGTGCCTTTCTTTGGTTTGGGTAGCAGCATAATACTGGCCTTACAGAATAAGAGGGAAATGTTCCCTCCTAGGTCTATTTCTTTCAGAATATTCTATTTTAAAGACTTGGTGTTTATTATTATTATTATTATTATTATTATTATTATTATTATTTTATATTGGGTGGAATTCACCAGTGAAGCTGACTGGTGCTGGCCTTTCCTTGCGGGACATTTCCCCCAGTAATTAAATTTCTTAATTCTTCTAAGTCTGTTCAGCTGGTCTACTTCTTTTTGAGTCAATTTTTGTAGTTTTCCTGTGTTTGGGCACCTGTTGAACTAAGCCAGCTCATTTGGTTTATTGTATTCCCAGGATTCCCATATGTCTTTATTTTCAGAGGACAAATATACAGTGAGGTTCTTTCTTCCAGTTCTTTTTTTTTTTTTTTGGAATCTGAGTCTCCTTTCTTTTCTCATATCCTATTTAACTAAAGGTTTGTCAGTTTCAGTGGTGATGTCAAAGAACCAATTTCCATTGATTTCATGTATATGACATATATATCTCAATATGTATAATATACATGATATATATAACATACATGATAGAAGATATATACCTTATATATAAATGTAATATATATAAATATATATGCATCTTTAATTATGACTACCTCTTTCTTTTTGCTTACTTTTCATTTAGTTATTTCCCTCTTTTTTTCTAGCTCATGAAGGTAGAAAGTTAGGTTGTTGATTTGAAGTTCTTACTCTTTCTAAACTACAGACATTTATTCACTCAGAAATACCCTTGCTTTAGCTTCTTTTCATTAAATTTTGATATGTTTTGCTCCCACTTGAATTAACCTCAAAGTATTATGTAATTATTATTCCTGTTTCTTCTTTGACTCATTAGTTATCTGGAATTGTGTTTAATTTTCATCTATCTGTGGAAGTCCCAAATACCTTCCTGTCTCCAGTTTCTAATTTCCATCTGGTGCAATTAGAGGTCATATTTGGTATTACTACTCTTGTTTTAGTTGTGGTCAGGCATTTTGACGTTTTATCACAGTTCTCTTCTGGGACTGTCAAGCTCACTTGAGGGAAGCATGCACTCTTGCTTGTGGAAAGTTCTGTAGAGGTCTGCTTAGCTCATGGTGCTGACTTCTCTTCCTCCAGGTGATCTGTCCTGTGGTTGCTATGCACGACAATCAGCCATTAAAGATGCTGAGTACCGTGGTGGAATTGCCCATTTTCCCTCATTTTTGTCTAATATTGAAGTCCCCCTATTAGGGCAGTTATATACAGATGTGCCTATTATTGTCACCTCCTAACGGACCAACCAATCTATCATTGTATCTTTCTCTCTGATAACCAGTTTGGCTTTAAGGTCTGTTGTTGTTGGAGGGCTTCTCTCCAGGTTCCACCAAGCCCCGCAGTCCCACAATCCACTTATAAAATAATCACTCAGACGCTTATATTACTTATAAACTATATGGCCGTGGCAGGCTTCTTGCTAACTGTTGTTATATCTTAAATTAACCCATTTCTATAAATCTATACCTTGCCATGTGGCTGGTGGCTTACGGGCGTCTTTACATGTTGCTTGTCCTGGCGGTGGCTGCAGTGTCTCTCTCCCTCCTTCTTCCTGTTTCCCCAATTCTCCTCTCTCCTTGTCCCACCTATACTTCCTGTCTGGTCACTGGCCATCAGTGTTTTATTTAAATAGAGCAATATCCACAGCATTTCCCATTTTCTTCTTTTTTTAAAAAGGAAGGTTTTAATTTTAACATGGTAAAATTACATATAACAAAACAATTATCGAGCAAGAATTACAGTTACAATATTAAAGAAGATGTCCTATCTATCTTATATTTGTGAGTTTAAGGTTTTATATCTAACTTGTTTTTTATCATAACTGAGGAAATTACAACTATCTAGTCTTTAACCACATCAAAGACCTCAGAAGGATATAATATTACCTGAGAAACGGGAGAAGGATGTAAGCAACTTTCAGGAGTCTTGTAGGGTAGATAGAGACAGCTGACAGCCTGGACAGTCACCTAATGTTCCTTTGTAAAGTTGGGGCATCTGACTTTAGCTCATAGGCCTGGAGTCTCTCCATCATTTTTTTTTTTTTTTTTTTAGTGTCCTGTAGAATGTCTGGCAGTTTTCTCTGCGAAGCAGGAACCTGAAGGACCATCTTGTCAAGCAAAGTTTAGTGGTCATCCTTTCATGGGTCTTGCATGTCCAGTCGATCAAGCAGTCCAGGCAAGAACAGTTTCTTGCCCAAATGGCTATCTTTGCAAAGGTGAAGATAAACTCCATATGGAGTGTCTTTGATGCCCATATGTCTCTCTGAAGTAAATCCAGTGCTACCAGGAGCAGACATGTCTCACTGTTCAGAACATCTAAATTTTTAAAACATTTTAAATGCCATATTCTGTAGGTCTTTGAAGTGTTTGAAGACTACCTATCTATCTGAAATATATCTTTGTATACCTAGAAGACTTATCTAACATGGTTATAAATATGATTATCATAGATGACTAATTATTAATCTATTTCTTAATTATCCATTACAATTTTAAATGAGTTACATAAACATAATACATCAAACAAGAATAGAAATATATATACAGGATAACAAAATTAACTTTAAGTTTGTATCAGTAAACTAAAATTTATACCAATGTAAAACATTTTAAACATAAACTAAAATCTATACCAATGTAAAACATTTTAAACAAGTTGTTCTTTAAAAGTAGGTCCATTAATCTACCCTTTTTCTTATCATCTCTATATCCTATATATCTATATCATATCCCCTTTTCTTTTTTAGAAAGAGATCGCATTTATAATCAACCTGTTTTAAATAAAAATATTGGTTTTTCTTTGTCCCACACCAGAGGGTTCTTTTGATTTGGGACACAAGAATCTCTTAACCATTTTTCTTTAAGCAATATGTCTGGGTTTAGATGGGGAGTGAGCCAATTCCACCTCTAAAGCCAGCTTGGTATATTTGGGAATTTGGGCGTAGCATCTCTTACTACTTCCTGCTGGGGGGGGGGGCGCTGTATCTTATGGGGATGCAAAGAAAATTTTAGGATATGGGGTAGTCCTTGAGGCTATATTGTGGGAGCCAGTTGCCTTGAAACCGTTCTGGATGTTGGATCATCTGGGCCATGGTGTCATTGGAGATCTTTCAGGGGGTCTTGGCTGGTCAAACCTGATGTATCTTAATCTGGAACAAATCCACAGCCTCTGGCTTTCTGTGGAAACAAAAGCAGAACCTCTTTTCCAAAGTAACATATCCTTATATTGAAATTTTGAAGTCAAGGTACCTTTAAAATATACATTTTGGCATAACTGAACAGCTTTTACAATCAAATGTTCTTCTTTAGTTACGAATATCAAAGACAACATAATCCAGATTTTATGTGTGATAGCCATCTTTATCTGGCTTATTACCTTTACTGTTTTTTTTAAACATTTTATTTTTAGATACTATTTGTTTATATAATGGTATATTCTTTTTGTCTTTTAAGCCTACGGACATTTTTACATGCATTGTAAATTATTTTATCTGAATCAGTCTTATTGCGAGCCTATTGTTTTAAACTGTAGCCTTCTAAGCCTAAAACGGCGCTGTGGCTGCTGGCTCCGCCCCCTTCAGCTTTTCAACATGGCGGTGGTACACAGCGTAATGTGCCGCTGGCAGACGCCTCATTCCCACCATACTGCCGGTCAAACGCACACGCCAGGAACCCTCCAGTGTTCAAACCTGTGTTTTGCGGCATCTAGCTGCTCGTATGAGACAAGAAGCAGGAACCTGGTTTTGGCTCTGTTTAGAATTGGTTATTAAATATTCTCAGGTTTAAGGTGGAAACTCAAGCCATTGGGTGCCATTTGTTGCTGGAGAGCTTCTCTCCAGGTTCCACCAAGCCCCGCAGTCCCACAATCCATGTATAAAATAATCACTCAGACGCTTATATCACTTATAAACTGTATGACAGTGGCAGGCTTCTTGCTAACTGTTCTTATATCTTAAATTAACCCATTTTTATAAATCTATACCTTGCCACGTGGCTGGTGGCTTATGGGCGTCTTTACATGCTGCTTGTCCTGGCGGTGGCTGCAGTGTCTCTCCCTCCTTCTTCCTGTTTCCCCAATTCTCCTCTCTCCTTGTCCTGCCTATATTTCCTGTCTGGTCGCTGGCCATCAGTGTTTTATTTATATAGAGTGATATTCACAACAGTCTGTCATGGTCCATGTCCACTTGACAGACTCTAGAGTCTGGGCCTCTGGGCATGTCTGTGGAGGATTATCTTGGTGTGGAGACCCATCTTGACCGTGGTTGGAACTATTCCCTAGGTGAAGGATGTTGGGTTGTACACAATCCAGATTGTACACAGAAAGTGAGCTGGGTACTAGGAAGTATTTGTTGCTGTTTCTTGACTGTGCATGCAGTGTGCCCACCGCTCTAAATCCTGCTGCCTGACTGTGCATGCAGTGTGCCCATGGCTCTAAATCCTGCTGCCTGACTGTGCATGCAGTGTGCCCACAGCTCTAAATCCTGCTGCCTGACTGTGCATGCAGTGTGCCCATGGCTCTAAATCCTGCTGCCTGACTGTGCATGCAGTGTGCCCACCGCTCTAAATCCTGCTGCCTGACTGTGCATGCAGTGTGCCCATCGCTCTAAATCCTGCTGCCTGACTGTGCATGCAGTGCCCACAGCTCTAAACCCTGCTGCCTGACTGTGCATGCAGTGTGCCCACGGCTCTAAATCCTGCTGCCTGACTGTGCATGCAGTGCCCACAGCTCTAAACCCTGCTGCCTGACTGTGCATGCAGTGTGCCCACCGCTCTAAATCCTGCTGCCTGACTGTGCATGCAGTGCCCACAGCTCTAAATCCTGCTGCCTGACTGTGCATGCAGTGTGCCCATGGCTCTAAATCCTGCTGCCTGACTGTGCATGCAGTGTGCCCACAGCTCTAAATCCTGCTGCCTGACTGTGCATGCAATGCCCACAGCTCTAAATCCTGCTGCCTGACTGTGCATGCAGTGTGCCCACAGCTCTAAATCCTGCTGCCTGACTGTGCATGCAGTGCCCACAGCTCTAAACCCTGCTGCCTGACTGTGCATGCAGTGCCCACTGCTCTAAATCCTGCTGCCTGACTGTGCATGCAGTGTGCTCACAGCTCTAAATCCTGCTGTCTTGATTTCCCCTCCATGGCAGACTGAATTTCAAACTGTGAACCTGAATCAGCTCTTTCTCCCTGAAGTTGCTTTGGTCAGGGTGCTTTCTTACAGCAACAGAAACAAAACAAATGTCTGATTGGTCAGGTATTAGTATAGCCATCTAGTGTGCTGGATAGAATGTGGTGTGTGTGTGTGTGTGTGTGTGTGTGTGTGTGTGTGTGTGTGTGTATTGTTTATAATATATCTTTCCCTATCCTTTTGCTTTTCAGCTTACATGTGACTTCAAATCCAGAGCATGACTTTTGTAGAGTTGTAAAGATATGTAGTTGGATCAGGCACTTTTTAAAAAGAAATGAAGCCTGGAAATGTTTGCCTTTTGATGAAAATGTTTAATTCATTAAATTTAATATCTTTCTGATGTTAGGATTTGTTGTGTATGTCGTTTTCTCTGACTTAATTACCTCTTTAAAATGCCTTTCTCCAAATATGGTCACATTCTGAAGTGTACTGAAGATTCTAATATATGAGTTTCAGAAAGACACAGCATTATAATACTATTGATACAGCTATATTTTGACAATGCTGTTTATTTCTCCATGTGATTTGAGTTATTGTTTTGCATCCTTTAATTACAGCCTAAAAGACTCTGAAAATTTTTTAAAGTGGGTCTGCTAGCTATGAATTCTGCTTGGATTTATCTTTTCAGTGCTTTGAATCCCTCACCTCAGGAATTCTGGCTTTCATGGCTTCCATTGAGAAATTAGCAATAAATAACTTGGAGGACTCCTTGTGTGTGATGTCATCTCCCTCTGGCTTCCCCAGTCTTTGTGTCTGCCTGTGGCTGTCTCTATCTTACTTGGACTTCATTATGTTTCTTGGATGTCTCAATTAATGATTTTCATGAACTTTGGGAAGTCTGCTGCCATTGTTCCTCAGGCATTCTTTCTGTCCACTCGTCCTCCTCCTTCTGTATACCCCACTGTGCAGACGATGATGTTGACTGAGGCTCCCTTTCTGACATCACATCATTCTCATCCTTTCCTCTAATTCTTTTGTTTTGTTGTTCGTTTGTTTTTCAAGACAGTTTCTCTGTGTAGCCCTGGCTATCCTGGAATTCACTATGTAGACGAGACCTGCCTTGAACTCAGAGATCTGCCTGCCTCTGCCTCGAGTGCTGGGATTAAAGGCGGGAGCCACCACTGCCCAGGCCTCCTCTAGCTCTTCAGGCATGATTTCATTTCATTTTTGGAATTTTTCAGTTGTCTAATTTTGAATAAAATAACTTTATTGTAATTAATTCACAAATAAAAACATCTCACACTAGATTAAAGTAGCCACTCAAACAAACACTTGCCCAGTCCCAAACTCTACACATTGGTGAACTTCTATCTTGTTACAATAGTCTTTCTGAAACCATGGAGCTTTGCTTAGAGTTTTATGTTTTCACTGTCAACTACATTTTAATGCATTTATTCACCACAAGAAAGAAAAACAAAACTTTAAAAGACTTGAATTAGAAAAATGATTAGTTTTATGTCCTTTTATCATGACTTATGTGCCTTTCTTTTTACCTGTTTTCTGTCGTTTGTCATCAGCTTTCTTGGTATCCTTTATAAATGTCATTCTACTCCCATAGTTACATATATACATATACATGTATTTATTATATGCTGTGATCCACATGTGAGGTAGAACAAGCATGTTTTTTTCATTGTGAATTTGGGTACCCTAACTTTATGTTGTATGTGCTAAGTCCATCCATTTTCTCAGTAATTTTGGGATTTCAATTTTCTTTTCTTTTCTTTTTTTTCAAGACAGGGTTTCTCTGTGTAGCCCTTGCTGTCCTGGAAATTGCTTTATAGACCAGGCTGGTCTGGAACTCAGAGATCCTCCTGTCTCTGCCTCCTGGGTGCTGGGATTAAAGGCATGTACCACCATGCCTGGCTGATTTCAATTCTATTTAGAGCTGAATAGTATTCTGTTTTACTGTATAGCACATGTTCATTATCTGTTTGTCTGTTGATAGACATCTAGACTGGTTCCATTTCCTTGCTATAGTAAATAGAGCAGCAATAAATATAGGTGCACAGATATCCATGGAATGGTATTGATATATACCCAAGAGTGGGGTAACTAGGTCATATAATAGCTCTATTATTAATTTTTGAGGCCCCTCCAAACTGATTTCCATAATTGATTCTTTACTCCCCAGACTGTCCTTTTAAATGCCAGGTTTGAAGTCTATGTCCAAGATGAAGGGTCCTTTAGGGAAAGTTTTGACTTGATGGTCCTTGTTTACTGCATTTCTTGTTGCTATTGTAGGCAATACTAAGAAATTATTTTATTTAACCTTTTGACAAATTCATTGTTGGAAAAAATGTGAAAGAAAGAAAGGAAGGAAGGAAGAGAGAAAAAGAAAGGAGGGAGGGAGGGAGGGGGAGGGAGAGAGACCAATCCAGTGAGGTCTGTAGGAAATTGCCAAACCAGGTCAGATAATGACAGCAAGTTTGGTGACTTGGGAAAACTCTGGACCCTTCTGTTGCCATCCATAGCTGTCAGGCTGGGGAAGTTCTAGACTGTTCTGTTGCCATCCATGGCTGTCAGGCTGGGGAAGTTCTAGACTGTTTGTTCTGCTGCCATCCTTGGCTGTCAGGCGATATTACTTGGTTAAACCCTCTTTCAATTCTTGGAAGACTTAATTTCCAAAATCCTTTAAGTGTTGATTTAGATGCTTTTTGCCAATTTATTTGCACTTCTCTTTTGAATAAGCAGCTTTGGGGCCTCATCACTCCCAATGACACACCTTATGTGTTCACATCAAATGTAAGTTTATCATTTCTGTATTTACTTGATATTTCTCTTAATATGTTCCTTGATAAGAACAAGTTAATTCATCGTCTGGGATGACTGTCTTCAGTCTTCACTCTCTGAGGTTACTTCCACTGTAGGCAGTTCACTGGGAGAGCGAGTTAAAGGCATCACCCCATTGTCTCCTGTGAAGGCAACATGTCCTTTTCCTCCAGTGGCTTTCATGTTTGGTTCTTTAGGTTAGTGAGGTGGCTCAGGATGTAAAAGTACTTGCTACGAAAGCCAGATGATCTGGATTTTACCCCCAGAAAACACACCCCCTCGTTCCTGTGTCAAACACACACAAACTACACACTAAAACAAAAACAAAACCAATCTGATACTTTCTAATTTTCCATCATTTTCATCATTTCTACCTATTAGGTGTCTGTCTTAGTTAGGATTCTATTGATATGAAGAGACATCATGACCATTATAACTCTTATAAAGGAGGACATTTGATTGGGGTGGCTTACCTTTCAGAGGTTTAGTTCATTATCATGGTTGTGTCATGGTGCTGGAGAAGTAGCTGAGTGTCCTACACCTTGACTTGCAGGCAACAGGAAGTGGTCTGAGACCCTGGGTGGTATCCTGAGCACATATGAGACCTCAAAGCCCGCCTCCACAGTGACACATTTCCTCCAACAAGACCACACCTCCTAATAGTGCCATTCCCTATGAGATTATGGGAGCCAATTACATTCACATGTCTGATGTGATTTCTAGGTACTTACCCTGTTTAGGCTTTTTAGAGCTTCTTGACTATGTGGCTTAAGGTTTCCCCAGTCCATTTTCTGTTGTTGTTAAAACAGGATATCTGAGTCTGAGAAATTTATTTTAAAAAGGAATTTTATTTAGCTCATGGTCTGAAGGTTAGAAATTCAAAATTAGTTACTTGTATCTTCTTAGTTTCTAGGAGGAGGAAGCGTGTCATGCTGCTTCAGCTCATGATAGAAAGTAGGAGATCGGTGAAAGTATGTCCAAGAGAAATGGAGACTAAGCTTCTGTGATCTGCTTTCACAAAAGCACTAATTCGTTCATTGAGTTTCCAGCCCTTCATTCAAATAGATTTCACTAGACCTTATCTCTCAACACCACTACATTGCGGACCAACCCTTAGCATGACTTTTGGCAGAAATAAACCATAATCAAACCATTGTGTCTATTGAGAAGTTTGGAAAATCTTTAGCCACTATTTAAATTTTTTTTCATATAATATATTTTGATCGTATTTCCCCCTTCTCCAACTCCTCCTAGATCCTACCTACCCACTCAACTTTATATTCTATCTGTCTGTCTGTCTGTATTCTATTAAAAGTATATATTTAAAAAAATACATAGATTAAAAATCCACAAAACAAATAAAAGCCAATAAGACAAAAATGTTAAAACAAAAAGCACACACACACACACACACACACACACACACATTCATTTTGTGTTGTCCAACTACTCCTGGGCATGGACCCTGCCTTGGACTGTTGTTTTTCCATCAGCACAGTGGCTGCACCTGAATCTACTGCTGTTGCAGTCAGTAATTGCAGCTCTGCAGTTACTGCCCACTTCTCAGGCAGCGGCCGGTGGGACTTTTACATCCTGCTGGATCAGCCTCCCGCCACTACCACCAAATGCAGTTTTTAACTAAATCTCTATCATTTTATTTATCAGTAAGACTTGGGAGTCAGAGGCTGGTGTGAAAACCTGCTAGCTCAGAGAGGTTGAGGAGCAGCTAGCTGACCTTTCCTCTTTGCTGGTGTCACAGAAAGAGTGTGTCCTTTCACTCTCCCAAACCAAAAAAGATGCCACACTCCAAGTCCCTCCCTACTACTTCCTGTGTGTCTCTCTATCTGTCTTCCAGGCTCCCTCTGATTCTCTATGATTACTTTCTGTCAACTAGTTGCTGGCCTGCCTCCTGACCATAGTTGGGAACAGGACCCTGTGTCCACTTCCCCCTTATTGTTTGGACTCCATCTGGCTTGCACCTGAGCAGGTCTTGTGCATGCTGTTACAACATCTGTGATTTCATATGTGCATTTGTCCTGTTGTGTCTGGAAGACACTATTTGTTGGAGTCATCCATCACTTATGGTCCTTATGGTCTTTCTGCCTCCTCTTCCACACAGATCTCTAAGCCTTTAGGGGAGTGGTTTGATGAAGACATCCCGTTTAGGGAGGAGTCATCCAAAGTCTCTCACTCCCTGCACGTTGTCCAGTTGTGGGTCTCTGTGTTAGTTCCCATCTACTGTAAGAAGAAGCTTCTCTGACGAGGGCTGAGTGATGCACTGATCTATGTCATTAGGAGTCATGTTATTGCTGTGCTCCTTTAGCAGAATAACAGTGGTCGGTTTGCCCTAGGCTCATGACCTATTTAATCTCAGGTTCTTGGCCACTTTAGCAGTGTTGGGGATGGGTTCTCTCTCATGGCGTGGGTGTTAAACCCAATCAGAAAGTGGTTGGTTACTCCCACAATCTTTGTGCCACTCTTGCCCCAGTATATTTTGTGGCAAGTCCCTGTTGTTGGCGGCAGAGTTTGCTGATGAATGATATCGATGGTTACCTTTCTCTTCTGGTAGCATGCAGAGTTGTTTTTCTTTACCATGAATGCTAGTCAGTAGGGATGAAGCTTCTAGTTAGGTACCTGCTCAGTTCCCCATGTTCAATGATATATGTAAGTGCTGCCTTCAGCAGTTCTGGTCACTATTCCTTGTTTATTGCTTCTGCTTCATTTTATCCCCTTTCCCGTTTGTGATCATCACATAACATATGTGTTACACATTTCCATCGGATGTCATGCACTAGTTTTTGCATTTTCCCTTTTAGATTTTAGATTCCTATGATTCTGTCCAGACATTTTTACTAACATTTTCCAGCTCACTGAATCAAGCCTATTCATTGCTGTGTTCTTTATCCCAATTTTTACATTTTCAATGATATAATTTCCACACACTTATTTTTGCTGTTTCTAGTTCAGTGGTAAAACTCTCCATCTTATTTATTTTTCCCAATATATACACTACAGTAACTTTAAAGTTCAAGTCTGTTCATTCTAATAGGTGAGATGTCTACCTTTTTGTGACTCAGTATTGATTCGATAGTAACACTATTTGTGGAAAATTGTACAGACTCTAGACAATGTTCTTTTCCTACAGAGAGAAGTCAGAGTGATTATTGCCTCAATTTAGGGACCGAGTTGGCTCAAAACTTCCTTCCATTTTTCTTAATGCTACCTTATCTTCCTTTATTTTACCTTCATTCCTAAATTGTTGCTTTGTTGAGGTCCCACTTGATATTGGGTTGGCATGCATTGAACCTCAGGTGTCCCCTCAGGACCCCAAGACTGCTGCAAACTGCAACCCACCTCTGACTTTTCCAAGGCCTTCCCCCGGCCTTAACCCAGGTCTAGAATCCAGTGAATCTGGCCAGAAATTTGCTTAGTTTAGTTAATAGGCTATTCTTTTCACCAAAGCCTCAATTCCTACACTTCTAATTGCCTTAGGAGCCTTAAGTGCTGTGTACTTCCAAGATTTTCCCATAATCCCACTGCCCTCTCAGTTTGGTAGTCCTGTGCCTGCGTGGTTGGTCTTTTCCTGTATGGAAGAACCATAGACAGCCCCATTGGAAAAGCAACCAGAATGTTGCCTCATTTCTTTCTGATTCTTTTTTTTTTTTTTTTCATATTCTTGGTTCCTCAAGTTCTTATTACATTTGTGACTCTTTAAGTGCCTTTCAATTATTTAAAAAGAAAATCCTGCTTTTCTAATTTTGTTTGGCATTATATGCCAACCTATGACTTACAGTCAGAATTTTTATTTTTTAAAAATGGAAAGAGGAAAATCATAATTAATATAGTGGGACAGACTAAATTAATCCAAAGTCAGCTTTATTTAAAATTGGAATGCTTTATTTTCTTCTCTCAATAGTCATAACTGAAATATGGTACTTTAGAACTAAGTCACTTTGTTTTCAATGCACTTGTCTTGCTTGGTTAACTTTGTAAAAACCACAACAGGCCTCATTCTTAAGCTGTGTATCTGAGCACCACAGTTTTCTGTGCCTTACTTAATAAACTAAAAAAATTACTTATTAATGGGTTATAGTTCTTCAAATCTCTATTTCCATAGGAATTTGTGAACATTCAGTTATGTTTCCATTTTATTTCTTTGTCTACTTTGATTTTGGAACTGTGGTTTTACTGAAAACAGGACAAAAAAATCTACATCTAAGAATTGAAATAAGGTCACCTACCTGTATTGCTTCCCTTTTCTCTTTGTCTTTTCTTAATTTATTCCATCTCCACATGGCTTCTTCCTTAGGCAGACACATTTTCCCAAACCCAGAGTTTCTTCCAGTGTTTTCAACAACGTCTCAAGACTGAGTTCACATCTGTCTCTGAATCCGCCCACGTGATCAGAGATTTGACTGCTAAGAAAGCAGTGACTGACAGAGTGGCATGAAGCCCCGCTGTCCAAGCTCCTGCACAAGAATTCCTCAGACTCAGCAGCTTGTGAATGACACAGTTCTGCTGCTCACAGTTTGAGGTGTTGAGAAGATCACGATCAGGACATCGTCTTCTTGCGGTGTTCTTAACATGGAACACACAGTGAACATCTTGGAGCGTGAAGTGAACAACCCACTGCCTCTCTTCTGAGGCTGTGGATTTCTTTCATGAGGCCTTTGTTGTCCCAAACCTCATCACTTCTGGAATGCCTTATCTCTTAATGCTTTAGGGATTAGGTGCCATAATATAAATATTATGAGACCCAAATAATCCAGATTACAGTAACACGACAGAGTTAGTGATAGAATCAGCCGCAACTACCAGGGCGTATCAGAAATCAGAAGACGCTTGCCAGCAAAAGCAAGATGCCATGGTTAATCATGGGAATTAGAGACTTAGAATGGAAACACACATCTGAGCATGTCAGTGAAGGCATTTTGAGAAAGGTCAGTAGAGAAGAATCACCCTGAATGTGAGTGGTCCCCTCCCACGGCCTGTGATCCCAGCTGAATAAGGAAGAGAAAGAGGGCTGAGCACAAATGTTCTTCTCGGCATCTGTCCTGACTGAAGACGCAGTGTGACCAGCTGCCTCGAGCTCTGGTCACTAGTACTTCCGTACCATGAAGACTGTGGGCTGGAATAAGCCCCTCCTTTCTTAAGTCGCTCTGTATATTTTGTCACAACAACCAGAAGAGTAACTCATTTAATGACCAGTGTCATACTGTGTCAGATTATAAGGTTTACCAGGATGAATATTTAAAACAGATTCCTGGGCCCTATCACATACCTATAAAAGGAAAATCACCATGGAGTTGTCTAGAAAACTATATTTTAAGTCAAACTAAAGACTATTTGGCTTCAGTTGTTTCTTTCACTAAAATATAAAGACATAGTTGGAATCTTCTTTCTTCCATCCACATTAAGCTATACTCGGTGAGGTCCCACACTCAGGTTAAAAAGAGCTAAATAACTGTGGGTTGTATTTAGACTGTGAAAATGGGCACTTGAAATTCAGAATGCAACAATCTGAAATGGACGTTGGTATTCCTCTTAACCACTGAGAAATTATTCAACCCTTGGTTTGATTTCTGCAATATAAAGCTGGAAGTAGGTTTTATTGTGAGAAAAAAAGAAAATAGAAACAGTTTTAACCTAGCCCTCATTTTCTCCTGGCAGGAAAAGACAGGCAAACAGCCACAGCTGATTAAGAAAATGACCATTGTTTTCACATCTTGGATTGCACGACATTCTTCTGTTACTATTAAACATCTGTTTTGGCTTTGAAAATAGAGGCAACATCTTCAGACACTAAAGAACACAGTAAGCACTCATGGGTCCCCCGCTTAGTGCCAGTTGTGTTGCCTATTTAACTGTGTGGTATGTGAAATGGCCTTGAGAAAGAAAAAAGCTTTGCTGTTTTCCGTAACAGTGTGTTGATTTCACATGTGCCGATGCTCTTACAGATCTGTGTTTTATAGCCAGCATGTACCAACTCCCAAGGAATCCAAGGTACAGCAAACACACACTATGTACAATTACCACTGCATAAGTCATGTGGCTTTAGATTTTACTTACTGGCAACAATAATAAAAGGCAACAATACCTACAGCAATAACTTATAATAAAATTGACATTTATTAAGACTTATCTATATGGCTACCATTGGAAACACTTTACATGAATAATCTCATTAAATCTTATATAAAAACTCTATGAGGTAGTTGCTATACTAAGTCCCACTTTATGATGAGGAAATGGAAGTACCAAGGAAATTAAGTAATCCACCCAAGTTCACAGTGCTACAGAATGACAGAGACAGGATTTTAGGACAGTCAGCCTGTCTCCATCCACATCCACCTACCCTTTTGTTCTAGTGACTAATGGATTTACAGTGCCAGTGGGGATATGTTCAACGGGATGCATTCAGTTAACACATGGGCGGACGGGGCAGCAGGATCAAATAAAGGCTGAGTCAATGGCCTTGACTGCATTGACTCTGTGCTCTGCTGGGTAAATGAGCCTCTCAGACTTGGTGTCTCAGAACACTCAGGAATGATGAAAGCCTTGCCTCTGAGTTAAAGCTGTTTGTTGGCCTGGGAAATAAGAGGCATTAGGAGGCCCTTCTCTTGGTGTGGGATGGAGCAGAGTCACAGAATAAAGGCCAAGAACATGCAAGTGACAACCTGTGCCGGTTAAGCTCAGTGAAAGGGAGAGCGGAGCTTGTTTGTTTATGGGAACCGCCAAGAAGTCCTTATTATTCAACCTGTGTCTCCAGGGGAAATGTTTTCACCCTTTAAACAAAAACAGTTCTTCTCCACATTAATCCATATCCTGTAGAAATGATGATAGGATAGTCATAAACTTTTCCCCCATTGTCCTCAGCCTTTGGGAAGCTAGATGTTGTCCTGTATCACCCCAAATTGTCTTGAATCTGGTGCACATCCCTGAGTCCAGTGACCACAGAGCAGTCTTAACTTTCCAGTCCTGCATCGTCTTCCTTTTCCTAAAAGAGATACAGACAAAAGGAAAAGAGAGAGCCTGTCTCAAAAGTCCCCAGGAAAGAGCCCCAGCTGGCTTTCTCTTGTAGCTGTTGTGAGCCCTGACCTGAGAAATGCACATGTCTATCGCAATAAGCAGGGACTGCAGCGTGTGTGGTGAGGATGGGCCAAGCCTCCTGCAGGACTGTGTGAATGGAATTCAGTACACATCGCAGCCTAAAAATATTGTCAGAGCTTACCATTTTTCTCATGTGACTTTTCTTTCTTCCCTTTTCAGCTGCACTTGGATCCCTGTGGGGAGCAAGTGAGAGGAGAGTCTGAGGGTGCAATGAGATGGAAAAGCGGCCGAGCTTTCCCGAGAGCCCGCCTTGCAGCCTTGAGAATTTTCATTTGTCCACACTTGATAGATCAGCTTAGTCCAGAGTTCACCGATACAGGAGAGATATTGACTTGCCCATTGTGCAAACATAGAAAGCCCCAACCCAAAACCCTTGCCACTGACCCAGAGCCCCAAGCTCTGTGAGCTGTGAGGTTGAGACAAGAAACCGTGAGATCCAACAATGGCACTGACAACCATACGTTATTGACTCAGACTGATTGGAAATTAAAGCACCAACCCCAGAGGAAATCCTGCAAAGCGCGATGGCCGTGCTTGGATGCTCTGTATTCACAATCTCACTGAGTCATTATTAGTAAGGAGAAGTAGACAAACTACCAAATGCTTTTTGTCTTCTCTCTTCACTAAAGTTTGGCATTGACTGAGGTCTATGAGAGAAGCCAGGATGAGACTTGGGAGATGAATGTTAGGTTTTGCCTTGATCTTTAAATTCATATGACTTTGGGGGAAGTCCTGTCAGCTCTGTTTTATTAATTTGTCTATTAGTCAATAGACAACTCTATTTCATTAATTTGTAAAAAGTGAACAGCTAAATGGGAGCAGATGCAGAGACCCACAGCCAAATATTAGACAGAGCTCCGGGAACCCCAGGGAAGAGTGAGGAAGGACTGTAGTGGCCAGAGGGGTTGAGGACACCAGGAGATCACAGCCCACAGAATCAACTAAGCAGGGCTCATGGGGCTCACAGAGACTGAAGCAACAAGCACAGACCTTGTATGGGTCTGTGCTAGGTCCTCTGCATATACCTTATGGTTGTGTAGCTTGGTGTTCTTGTGGGACTCTTAAGCAGTAGGAGTAGGGGGTTTCTCTGACTCTTTTGCCTGCTCTTGGGACCCTATTCCTCATACTGGTTTGCCTTATCCAGCTTTGACAAGAAGGGAGGTGCTTAGTCTTAACTGCAACTTGATATGCCATGTTTGGTTGATATCCATGGGAGACCTGCTCCTTCTGAAAGGACGCGGAGGAGCAGTGGATCTGGGGGAGAGGAGAGGTGTGTGTGTTGGGGGGGGGCTGGAAGGAGTGGAGGGAGGGGAGTCTGCAGTTGGGATGTATTATATGAGAGAAGAATATTTTTAAAAAATATCTTAAAAAAATAAAACAGTTTGGTTTTGATTGGGGATGGGGATGGAGGAGGTTGCAAGGGTAGAGGGCAGATGTGAGGAGACAGGGAGATAAGTAGGATGCATGATGTGAAATCCACAAAGAATCAATAAGAGTTGAACAAAACAAAACAAAAAAATTGTGGCCAAAAAAAGTGAGCAGTTATATCGTCCTTTCTCAATCATCCAAGGCAGCTACCGACGGGGGTGTGAACAGTGATGTGTCTGGAGTTGAGCAAGAGAGGCACGGAAGAAAGCAGGCGCTCACTCCTTCGCTTGTGCTGTGCCCTCCTTCCTTAAGAATCAAGCAGCTCTTCACATCTGACAGACAACAGCATAGCACAGATCTGCCCTGTCTTGTTCCAGGTATCTTCCGGCTCCAAATATTATCAGTGATTTCACCAGTAGCAACAGACCTTAGGAGGTTGGCTTTGCTAGGTAACTTGTACTCCCTCTGCTGGCTGGCTGGCTTGTGTTTCTTTTTTCATGACTCCTACTCCTTCAGGTCTGTTTACTTACTTTCGTAAAGGAAGAAATCATGGGGCGTGTTTAGATTTTTCTGAAGCAACTTAGAAAAAGCTTTTGATATTGTGTTTTCCAGTGTCTGTAAGACTTACCATTTTCTTAAGCAAAAATAAAGGTTAGGTTCATAAGTGTTTTATTGAGGTGCTGTTATTAAGGATTAGCAATGCTAGCCAGCACCAATTAGTGATGTGAGATATGAATAAAACAGTTATCAGGAATCAGTTGCTGGTGTGAAAACACTGTAGATGTAGGTCCTGGAACATGGGAGGAATCTGATTTTAATGGCAGCCAGAATCATCAAAAATTTTCTCAAATTCATCAGTTTGTAGTAATATGAAAGAGAGAGATCTTTACATATCATGCTGGAGGACTTGAGCTACTCCGTTCTGTTTGTCCAAGTCACTCTGTAGACTTATTGTTAGGTGAGCTAAAGTAGACAGAGGAATTACCTTGAAAAGTGTTCTAGCCAATGAATGTAAGATGATGGAATGGGAGCATAATTGTTCGCAGTTGCTAATTGACTAGTAGTTCTCGGCGTGGACATCAAAGCCTGCCAGCCAAGAAGCCCCCTACATGGCTCCAGGTGAGAGAACAGATCACCACCTGTGCAGATGCCAAAGGTGTGGAATCAGAGTCCTCAGACCCAGGTGCCAATAGACAGGAGCTCCAGAGGGCATGGCCAGGAAGAGAAAGGGGAGGAAGAAGGATCTGCTCCATTGGCTGGGGTTTGAGTTCTGCTAGATAAATTCAGTTTCATCCAAGCTTATCTTGTCTAAAGAACTTTTTATTGCATATAATTTTGTATATTCATCTGATTTTATACTTCCTTTACTCTGGTTTACTATCTTAGCTAATTATAAGTTTGGGTTAGATCTGAATGAAATATTTTAGATACAGGCACTTAGGAAACAACTGATTTTGTATTGAGTACTGCCTTCACCCAGGCATTGAACACCTTTGATGAGCTGGGCAGTTCTTACATGCTCATCCTTAACCCCAAGAAGGACATGGAGTTCTACAACTTCAATGGCATTATCCCGACTTTTCAGAAAATGAAATTCTGAAATCACTTTCTTGAAGTCACTTAGTTACCTGTGAAAACTAAGTTGAACTCCTCTTCTCTAGATTTATTTTTTCTTACCATGGGAGATCCATTAATTATCTATCTACAACATTGCAGTTTTCATTACACAATTGAAACATCATTTTCTACCCTAACCCCATAGTGAAATAGAACATGGGACTTGAGAATCAGTGTGAGATGTAAGATTCGTTGTTTTGGGGTTAGCTGTCCTTGTCATGCATAAAGCAGAGTTGTTCTGGCAAACAGCTGGGATCATATTTGAAGATTAAAAATCTTTGGAGGCCAGGACACTAGCTCATCTGATAATTATGTGAGCATGAAGAGCTGAGTCTGAATCCCGGCATCCATGTGAAAACACATGCATGGTGGGATATTCCTGGAATCCCAGTGCTTGGAGGGGGAGACAGACAGATCTCTAGATCTTCCTGGAAAGCCCTAGGTACCAGTAAATCCTGTCTCAAAAACTTCTGAGCAGCAACACACTGGCCTCCACATGCATGCACATGTGCACATGCTCCTGCACATATCTATTTACCTGCACACACACACACAGACATACACACAGACACAGACACACACCATTAAAGCTAACTTTAGTTACTTTTCCTGTTGCTTTGATTTGATAAAATACTTCAACAGAAGCAACTTTGGGAGATGGCTGACAGTTCAAAGGTACAGTCAGTCCGTCACGGCAATGAGTCCTGGTAGCAGGAGGTAGCTGGTCACATGACATCTGCAGTCAGAAAGTAGAGAATGACCAATGTTTGTGCTCAGCCAGTTTCCTCATTTTTACGCAGCCCAGAACTCAAGCCTAGGGATGGTTCTACCATCCTGGGGCGGGGGGGGGGGGGGGTCTTCCCAGCTCATTTAATCTCATCAACATAATCCCTCAAAGCCATGCCCAGTGCTAACCTAGGCTAAATGATTCTCACAGGTGTGCTTGGAGGCATGTCTCCTAGGGGACTCCAGAGCCTGTTAAACTGACAGTCAACACTAACTATCGTAGGAGACTAGCTGAAGAGTGGGTCAGCAGGAGTAGAGGGAGACAAGAAAGGGTGGCGGGATGAATATGATCACAGAACATTGATACATGTATGACGTCATCAGGCAGAAAGAGCTTGACCACGTCTGTTCAGCAGCAGTCTTACAACTCCCTTCTGGTTTAATTTCCCACCATCTTTCTCTGTTAAAATCCAAATGTGATTGGAAAAGACCAATGTATATAGAGGGATTATTTCCTGGATTCTTCAAGCACTACACACTGTCAGATTTTTTTTTTTAAAGTAATCTGCCATGAATCCAGTGTTCAATTTGGGTTAAATAAATAATACTTATTTGAGTTAATATAATTATTTATATACAGTTTGAGTTAAATAAATTAAACTAAAATGATTTTGTATGTACATTATCTTCATAAGATTATTTTTTCATTAATGTTTATGAAAGTGTAGATATTACAAGTATTTTTCACACACACACACTTTAATCATTCTAAAATCTGAGATTTTTTTATTTTTTTCAGAAGAAAAATGTCCCTTAATTCTTTAATATTTGGAAAAGAACCTTGACTATGTTTTTTTTTACATACAACTAATAATAGATTTTTTTTTTTTTTTTTTTTTTTTTTTTTTGGTTTTTCGAGACAGGGTTTCTCTGTGTAGCTTTGCGCCTTTCCTGGAACTCACTTGGTAGCCCAGGCTGGCCTCGAACTCACAAAGATCCGCCTGCCTCTGCCTCCCGAGTGCTGGGATTAAAGGCGTGCGCCACCACCGCCCGGCCATGATTTTTTATGTTGTAACACCAATCTTAAAAGCTCTTATTAATAAAAAACCCAGAATCAGATGTCAGGGTGAAAGCTGAAATATCAGAGAAGCAGAGGAAACCACAGCCAACCACACCTGGCCAACTCCTCAGCCGATCCTGTTTCCTCAGACTGAAAGCCTCTGTGTCCTCATCCGAAAGAGTCTTAGCTGAACTTCTGCTGCCACTAGCTCACCTCTACAAACATCCTCAGTCTAGAGAGAGAGTTCCTGTTTCCTCATGCCATATTTACCTTTCTGCGTACTGCCATATTGCTTCCTGGGATTAAAGGTATGTGCTTCTCATTACTGGGATTAAAGGTGTGGGCCACCACTGCCTGGCTCTGTTTCCAGTGTGGCCTTGAACTCACAGAGATTCAGACTGTTCTCTGCCTCCTGAGTGATAGGATTAAGGGTGTGTGCCACCACTGCCTGATCTCTATGTCTAATCTAGTGGCTGGCTCTGTCCTCCATCCCCAGACGAGCTTTATTGGGGTACATCACCACATAAGGTACTTATGATGATTCTGGGAACTGTTTCGTAAGTACTAGACCTCCTGAACACTTCCAAAAACAATCAAGTTAAACTTGCTCCCAGCCCCCATATCCTACCCTTCCTCTCTCCCTTCCTCCCTCCCTTCCTCCTTCCCTCCCTCCCTCCCTCCCTCCCTTCCTCTCTCCCTCCCTCTTTCTTTCCTTCTTTCTCTCCTTCTCTCTCTTTCCTTTCCTTTCCTTTCCTTTCCTTTCCTTTCCTTTCCTTTCCTTTCCTTTCCTTTCCTTTCCTTTCCTTTCCTTTCCTTTCCTTTCCTTTCCTTTCCTTTCTTCTCTCTTTTCTGTGGTTCAAGGGATTGAATTCGGTGCTTTGTGCATGTTAAGCAAGCATTCCATTATCAAGTCACACCCCAGCCCTAAACATTTTTCTTTTGAAGAAGCTGACTACTATCAGAGGAACTCAGAACACTGTATAGACTCAGCAGTGATGTATGGCCCTAAAGATCACTTAAAAGGAAAAGTCTAAGGTGACCAAGTCTTTCACACAGAGCAAAAGTGATTTGGTTAAGTTAGTGAGGCTACAACAAAGGAAATCTAACAATGACAACACAGGCTGGGAAATCCAGGCATCCACGGGCCATGGTTCTTAGCTTGGCTGTCCATCAGAATTACCTGAAGGGAGTATAAGTGAATGCATGAGCAGACACAGTATCCAGACTCCCCCAGGTCAACAAGTGGTGACTGGAGGCATCATAGTTTTTAAAGCTTCCCAGATGACCTTTATGTGTTCTGGTGTCCATAATACCCAACAAGGTTGCATACTCTGAGGAGATGTAGATTATTTACTTCTTGGTCGGGGGTCTCATTTAAAGATGGGTGGCCACAGGCAGGTCTGTTCACTGGCTGTCTTCTTTTGTATTGCTGAGATAAAACATCATGGCCAAAATCAACTTGGGAAGGAAAAATTATTTCATCTTTTGATTCCAGCCAAGTAATCACTCACTGAGGCAAACAGGGCAGAAACCTGGAGGCAGGAACCTGGAGGCAGAAACTAAGGCAAAGGCCTCAGATGAACACTGCTTACTGGCTTGCTCCCACTGGCTTGATCAGTTAGCTTTCTTGTAGACCCCAGGACTGCTGTGGATGATTGATTGATAAATAAAACAGATTGGCAAGTAGCCAAGCAGGAAGTATAGGCGGGACTAGCAGAGAGGAGAATTGAGAGAACAGGAAGACAGAGAGGGAGAGACACCAGCCTGCTGTCCAGAGAGCATCATGTAAAGGCAGCAGGTAAAGCCATGGAACACGTGTCAACATATAGATTAACAGAAATGGGTTGAGTATAAGAGTAAGAGCTAGACAATGGTAGGCCTGAACTAATGGCCAAGCAGTTTAAATAATATAAGCGTCTGTGTGTTTATTTTATAGGTGAGCTACAGGACTGCCAGGGCTTGGCAGGGGCTTGGAGGGACTGGGAGAGAAATACTTTAGCTATACATCTGCCCAGGGACCACCCTGCCTACAGTGGGCTGGGCCCATCCACATTAATCATCAATCAAGAAAATGCCTCAGAGGCCAATTTGATTGGGGCATTTTCTCAGTTGAGGTTCCCTATTCTCAGAGGACTCTAGCTTTATCAAGTTGACAAAAACTAGCACCAGAACTGTACTTAGAAGACATTTCTCTATGCTACTATGTGGGCGATTGAACAAGGGTGACAAAGATATAGTGCCAATTTTGTCACCAAAGGCTATGAAAACTTTCGACAATGATACCCTTCCTCATGAGAGAAGATTGATTCACTCAGAACAACATGAACAAGTGATTTTGGTGGGGAGGTTCAAAAGACTTTATATACAAGGCTACTTAGAGAGAATGAGCCACACAGGCTTCCTCCAGTTTAATCATCTGAAATGCTTTGGTTGATGCCTGGGATTGATCAAGATGTGATGATGGTCGCCTGCATGACATAGAGTGACCCTTCTCCAAGTGAAGGACGAGAATGATGAATAGAAACACTGACTTTTACGTTCTCCTCCATTCTTCTGTGGTACTGTGGGCATTTGGTTGTGTTGGGCACTCTCAGTTTATTTGCCTGTCTGATCTGAAGTAAAAGTGGTATGTGGAGTGGATTCGCATTCTGGACACGGTAGCGTTTCCCCAAGAGAAAATGAATTAGTCGTGTGGCTCATTCTGATTTATCCAAAGCTGCCAAGCTTGGCTACACTGCAGATCCAGCAACCCACTTCAATGTAAGCATTTTAATTACAATTCCAACATTTGGCTTTTACTAAAAGATAAAGACTTTTTTCATAAACTAAATATTGGAACACCCTTCCCCCCAAAAGCACCCCCCTTTCTTAACACACGTGTACTTTGATTTTGATTAAAAACAAGGAGAGAAACATAAACAAATGGATAAGAAGGAGAAAGAGAAGGAAGGGGGCAAGGTGGAGGTAATGGAAAGAAAGAAAAACAAAATCCCAGCAGCCTCAGACCTGAAATTACAGAGCAAGGGCTAGTTAGTCCCCAGAACACAAAGAACAGGAAAGTGGAACCTGAGGTTGTCTCTAGGTGTAGGAACATAATTTTGGTAAGTACTTTAAAAAATGGAATACTTGGTGAAGTTTACACTCTTTTGTGTGGGGGATGTATTTTCCTCCCCACCTTTGGAAAGATCTATGTTAGTTTAGGAGATGAGCTGTGATGTAAATAGCTTAATCCATGCTCTCTGATAAGAATTGAGGGAAAGGTGATCCTGGGAACCTGGGATGAGTACCTTATTTCATCTGAGTGATACACTTGTCCATGAGAATTTTTCTGAAACTCAAGGCATATGCACGTATGTGTGTGTGTGTGTGTGTGTGTGTGTGTGTGTGTGTGTGTGTGTGTGTGTGTATGTGTATGTGTTTGTGCATGTTTACACGGGGGAATGTAAATGTTGAGGGTATATATGCACATGTACACTTAACTTTCTGTGTCTTCCTCAGTTTCTCCCCACCATGTTTTCTTTGAGGCAGAGTTTCTCAATGACCTGGGCTTACTGATTCTGCAGGACTGCTGTCCAGTAAGCAAGTCCCAGAGCGCTTCCTGCTACTGGGATTACAAGCACATGCTACTGCACCTGTTTTTTTAAGATGTAGATTCTGGGGAGCTGGATGATGTGAAAATGACCCAAACAGAAATCCCAGCTGTTTGAGAACCCTATCAGCCCCTCAGCTTCAGACTTGTCCTGCAGACAGTTTCTCAGGCTTCTTCCTCAGTTGACTTCCCATTAGACTCCACCACAGAAATAGCCTTCCTTTTGCCTCTTCTTGTCTGGGTCACCCCGGCAACAATGCTGATCTTGGTCTCTGCCTCTCATAGGGACCTCTAGAACAAGTCCCATAGCACTTTCTCTGCAGCTTCTAGACAGCACCTCTTTCTCAGAGGGCTGAGCAGGGACTCTCTGCACCCCTCCTCTGAGCTCTCCGGTCCCAGAATCCCAGCCCTTCCTTCCCACTTTGTTCCTCACTATGGGGGACATAGCTGCTCCCTGCAAGTGTCATCTCTAGGTTCCTTCATGTTCTCACCATCTTTCTGTCCTCCAACACCTACATCACCGGTTCCCAGTGGTACATTTTCTCTGATGAAATGCTTGATGTGGTTTCCAGGTTTCTGATGGGAAATTTAAGCCACTGTGATTTGAACCTTTGTTCTCATCTCCAAATTATTATGATGAAATCCTAATCTTCAAGGTGATGATATAAGGAAGTGGGAGCTTTGGTAGGTGAATAGGTCATGAGGGTGGGGGCCCTCGTGAATGGAATTAGTGCCTTTATCAAATAGATCTAAGGGCCTTCCCTTCCATCATTACAGGACAGAGTGAGACGGTATCTTGTTTGAGAAAACAGGCTGTGCTAGTAATTTGATGTTCTTTTTAAGTCACCCAATCTATGCTTATTTGGTTCAGGAGCCAGGATGGATTAAGATACCAGGTAATAGAAGTCCCCTAGAACAAAAATCCCTGAGTTTTGGATTGGGCCCAGGGATCTACAGTATTCTAGAACATTGATGCATGTCCATTAGACAAAGTAATCTATGAGTTCTCTTTGATTGTAAAGATTTAATTATTCCTTAGAATCAATGCATTATTAATAAAGGAAGTCAGTGGCATGAACTATGTAAACTTGCTGGGTTTTGAAAGTAGAAGCCCTGTCCACTATGGCAGCATAAGAGCCTCTAGATCAGTGGTTCTCAGTCTGTGGGTCAAGACCTATTGGGGTTGCATATCAGATACCTTGCATACCATATGTTTAGATTACAGTTCATAACACCAGCAAAACTACAGTTAAGTAGCACCAAAATAATTTTATGGTTGGGGGTTACCACAGCATGAGGAACTATATTAAAGGGTCACAGCATTAGGAAGGTTGAGAATCACTGCTCTGGATCTCCCCATCTAAGCCTGACTTCTTGCCTAAGAAGGGCTAAACAGCTCTCCCAGAGAGAACACATAATGAAGTCTCAGTTTCTCAAGGGCCAGCCCATGCCTCTGATGCTCCCATAATACGAAGTTTAGTGGCCTTGACTAAGACCAGATGCCAATATTTTTAAAGTCCTTGTGAGAAGAGGTGTGTGAGGTGGGGAGTGTCCGTTATATAAATTACAAACAGTGTTCCTGCCTTAAGATGTATCTCAAGTCTCGGGTTTATCTTTAAGCACAGAGCCACTTTATTCTGGAAGAACCACTCTTGACTAGAGCAAAGGCCATCTTTAAAGATGGAGTTTAACACACTTGGGCTTGGCTCAGGGAATTGGAACAAGGCCCCATGTGAAAATGTTCTCTATGGTGCGAAGAGTTGTGTCTCTACAGAAAACGTTTCCTTAGGCTGAAATGCTTTTGCTTTCTGGGTGTAAATTTAAACCAGGGATTGGAAACAGTGTGGGTGACATCACTTTGTCTAATACCTATCTTTGGACAACCTGCAAGCTAGCCAAACTTATTACAGTTTTTAATGGGTTAAAAAAAATCAAAAGGAGTGTAAGCATACATGCAGGCAGAACATTGCATACTTAATAAATAAATAAAATCTTTAAAAAGAATCAAAGGAGGTTATTTTGTGACAATGAAAACTACATGAAATTCTAATTGAGTGTCCCCAGCTAAAGTTCGGTGGTATCTAGTCCTGCTCACTCATTGTGTGTTGCCTGAGGTGGCTTTTGCACTCTCATAGCAGAGACAAGCCTTTCACAAGGGACATATGTGGCCCATGGATCAGACTCTCATCCTTTACAGAAAGTTTGCCTCTCTCTCTCTCTCTCTCTCTCTCTCTCTCTCTCTCTCTCTCTCTCTCTCTCTATCTCTCTCTCGTGTGTGTGGTGTGTGTGTGTGTGTGTGTGTGTGTGTGTGTGTGTGTGTGTGTGTGTGTACTTTAATGGGCATGTGCCAGCCAACCTTTAAACCATTGTTTATTGAAGCTAGGGAATGAAAATGCAGAAAGAAGAGCATATAAAACAGAGGTTCTGCTTTGAGGGCACGATGGTGGAAAGGCCTTAAGGAGTCCATTTGGGCAGAGGAGGTCTGCTGGAACTTCACAGTTCCGTAAAGCTGTGGGAGCAGTGTGCATTTCAATCCTACCGGCGTGGAGCCTGAGGAACACAGCAATGTTGGACTGGCATTTCTGGCTTTGTTTTAGAGACAGAGGGCCAGCTTCCCTACACCATCTGACATCTATTGGAAGGGATGGATCTTCTTGCTCAGCATTATCCAAAGAAGACTTCAACTCCAGTGTGAGAGAGGACTCAGAGGTTTCTAGAAAGTAGGAGGAGCCTGCACACTAGGTACAGCAATGCCCATGCTGAAAACGACCTTGTCTTGAGGCCATTGTTCATTGGAAAGCTACAACACTCCTTTTGCCCAGCTCTCCCACTTTCTCCATCCAGTATTTTCTTCATTGAGAGAGAGACACACACAGACAGAGAGACACAGAGAGGGAGAGAGACCTAGAGCAGAGGCCAGTAGATGACACTAGGTGTCCTGCCTTATCACACTCTACTATATTCCTTTAAGACAGGGTCTCTCCCTAAACCTAGGTCTATACAGGCAGCCAGCAAACTCCAGAGAGCCTCCTCGCCTTGCCTTCCACAGTGCTGGGGTCTCCCCTCTTCTCTTTCTCTCTCTGACACACACACACACACACACACACACACACACACACACACACACACACAGAGAGAGAGAGAGAGAGAGAGAGAGAGAGAGAGAGAGAGAGAGAAAGAGAGAGAGAGAGAGAGGCTTGGTTTTTTTCTTTTTTTTTTTTTAAACCCATGGATTCTGGGTACTTGAACTTAGGTCTTCATGCATCCAAAGCAATCACTGACCTATCTCTCCAGACTCACTTTCTCTTTTTTTCTTTTGCAGACTGAACTCTCTCTTCTAGGCCCTAACCTCCTTTCCAACAGGGTCTCGCTCAAGCTTGCTCTGGCCTCAGACTTGTGGCCTTCCTTCCTTAGCCTCCCAAGTGCTGAACCGAGACATGTCCCACCAGGTTATGCTCCCACTGCTTTGCTGCTCTGAGATCCTGTGTGCCTTTCAAGGCAGCATAATTCAGCCCAGTCTCATCCTGCTCTCGACTTCATTCTCATGGTGATTTGCTCTGGCTGCTTGTTAGTACTCAGCCTCCCAGAAATCCAACCAACTGGCCACTCCTTTCTATCCACTCACGTAAATGCTTCTGCAAGAAACACAACAGAAACTCTTTCTTTAGGTCTAAAGGTACTTTACCTGAGTTCAATGCCTGACATGAGAAGGGAAAGAAGCATCTCCACAACGTTCTTCTCTGACCTCCACACACAGGCTGTGACATGTACGTGTACAGGCACTCTCTCTCTCTCTCTCTCACACACACACACACACACACACACACACACACACAACACACACACACAGAGAGAGAGAGAGAGAGAGAGAGAGAGAGAGAGAGAGAGAGAGAGAGAGAGAGAGAGAGAGAGAGACACTTAGTTATGGTTAGTCCTGCTGTGATGGAATACTGTGACCAAAAAAGCAAGTTGGGGATGAAAGGGTTTATTCAGCTACATTGCTGTTCATCACTGAAGGAAGTCAGGACAGGAACTCAAACAGGGCAGGAACCTGGAGGCAGGAGCTGATGTAGAGATCAGGGAGGAGTGCTGCTTACTGGCTTGCTTCCCCATGGCTTGCTCAGCCTGCTTTCTTATAGAACCCAGGACCACCAGCCCAGGGATAGCACCACCCACCATGTTCTGGGCCCTCTCACACTGATCATGGATCTCATGGAGACAATTCCTCAGCTGAATCTCCTTCCTCTGATGACTCTAGCTTGTGTCAAGTTGACGCACAAAACCAGCCAGTACACACCCCAATAGTGAGAAAAGTTTTCAAAAATCATGATTATGATGAGCTCATCAGAGTCAGTCTTCCTTACCATCTTTGACTAACATCCCAGGCTTCCCTTGCCCTCACCCTTCTTGTCCCCTCCTCTCGTTTCCAAACATTTGCCCGATACTGTTATTTAGAACTGACTGCATTCACAGAGTCGAGGACAGACTGCTCCACATAGCAAGGTCCCAGCCAGCCAGGGCTACGCGGCATATTGTTTAACACACACACACACACACACACACACACACACACACACACACACACTCACTCACTCACTCACCCCTCACTAGCTGAGAAATTCTGTTTTTGTGTGAGCCAAGATGTTTGCTGAGATATTTTTGGGCATAGTTAATAAACAAACAGAAATAATCTAAACTCAATTGGTGTTTGATTCATACAAACAAAATGTTATAGATCTAGTACAAATAGGAGATTAATGTCTACATATTGTCCTGGATATATACAAAGATATACTGTTTAGAAAAAAGAAGCTGGTTGATTACATATATATATATATATATATATATATATATATATATATATATATATATGCATGCTGTGGGATGGTCTGTATGTCAAATGTGTTGCTCTGATTGGTCAATAAATAAAACACTGATTGGCTGGTAGCCAGGCAGGAAGTATAGTCAGGACTAACAGAGAGGAGAATTGAGAGAACAGGAAGGCAGAGGGAGACACTGCCAGCCACCACCATGACAAGCAGCATGTGAAGATGCTGGTAAGCCACGAGCCACGTGGCAAGGTATAGATTTATGGAAATGGATTAATTTAAGATGTAAGAAATAGATAGCTAGAAGCCTGAGCCATTAGGCCAAACAGTTTAAATAATATAAGCATCTGTGTGTTTATTTTATAAGCGGGCTGTCGGACCGCTGGGGTTTGGTGGGACCCGGAGAGAAAACTCTCCAACTCTCCAGCTACATATATATATATGTATCATGAGGGAAAACATGATAAAATATTTTGTACAAAAACTTTAAAAAAATTATGAAAGTAATTTAAATATACATATTAAATGTTAAATAAATAATTGATAGTGGGTAGATCTCTAATGCCCACCAACTTAGGTATAATAATTTTTAAAATTATTTTTGTGGTCAAACTTAATTTCTCCAGTCTCTTTTCTGCAAACTGGTGCAGGCACTTAGAGAACTCATAATAATCTCCGCGGAGACCTGAAGGGGGAAGGAGAGAGAGAGAGAGAACCCAGATGGGTGGGAGAAGGGAGTCCAGTGAGTGGAGTGAGGGAAGGGGGGGCCGAGGTAGCAGCTTATGTGGAGGTGAATGGCAGCAAAGACCACAGCTTGGTGGTAGGAAAATAGATTGGGAATAGAATGCATACACATGTGTGCAATGTCTAAGTTTGTGTGAGTATGTGGGCATGTGTAAAAATGTGTATGGGTGAAGGTGCACGTGTGTCCTATGTAAATGTATGTGCAAGTGTTTTATGAGTTCTCTAAGTGCATGCATGTGTCTAAGTGTGTGTGAGAGGTTGTATAAGTGAGAATGTGTGAGTGTGTTTGTTGAAAGTGAGTATGTATAGTGTATAGTGTGTATGAGTGTGTGCCTGTAGTATGTGTGAATGTGAGACTGTTTGAATGTGAGTATGGGTGCTTATGATTGTGTTTGAGTGCAAGTGTGTGCCAGCATGTGAGTGACAGTGAGTGTGAGAGTATTTGAGTGTGAACATGTGCTAATGTGTGTGTGAACGTGTGAGAGTGTATTTGTGAGAGCATATTGATAGGTGTTAGTGTGTTTAAGTGTGTGTATGCATGTGATAGTATATGTGTGTGTTATAGTGATTGTTTATGTGTATGCATGTGATAATGTGTGTGTCTGAGTGTGTGTGTGTGTGTGTGTGTGTGTGTGTGTGTGTGTGTGTGTATACGATTGGCCTCTGCTATCCTGTGTCTTTTATGTAGCTCAGTGCAGGACAGCTAAGGGTCCTGCTGTGAGAGGATCGGTTACTAGCTTAGTCATTCCTGCTTCTGCTTTTGATCCGCTTTGCCACGTCCACAGACCTCTCCAAACTCCTCCCGCAGGAAACAGGCTCTCCCACCATTTGTCCCCCATCCCACGAAGCCACCAACTTGCCGAAGTGCCGATCCTCTGTCCCATATCTGGACTTACCCAGTCTCCTACAGTAAAAAAAAAAAAACATGCCGTCCTACTAACATAGTGGGGTTCTGAAAACCTCAACTCTGAGTTTTCCTCCCAAAAATTTATTTCCTCTTAGATTCCAAATGCCTTTTGAATTTCCAAACTGAAGAATGGGCTTTCTTCCTTGCAGTGGGAAAATTTTCTCTTGATGCTTTCTCTGAAAACATGTGCATGTCTCTTGATGCACTAAATGGGAAAAGAGAAGACATGAGTGTCAGAGTCTCTGGGGATTAAGACAACATGGATTCATATTTTTGCCTTACCTTTCTAACAAAAGCATGGAAAGACTAACTGCTAACTGTAGCTAACACTTGTGTTTGGTGTTGTCAACTATGCCGTGGCTTCCCTAATCTGTAGACCCTTTCAACAGATGCCAGGTAACCACACAAAGCATAAAAAGAAGCAATAAAATCAACTGTAAAATAAGCAATAAAATTATATAGAAATAAGACGTTGCTAATTGGTCCAGTTTCTTCTTCTGTTTCTCTTTCTCCTCTGCACCTGTGCAGCTAAAGAGAAGAAAGCTTGCAGTCTGTCTCCATGACTTCTTTTTTTAAAAGTTAAATACAACCTTTATTCAATTCTGAAGTGCGTTCTTCAAAAGTTTCTCTTTCTAGGATAATTTCAAAAAAATCTGTTATTACCTGTTTGTTGGAAATATATATTTCAGCTGCTACGCTAACATCTTCCTTGGAAACTACGCCCTTTTGTCTTGAGAAAGCTTCTTCAATTATGTTTATAGCTGAAGTACTGCCATTGGCTTTATAGTAACACTTTGCTGTATCTCTAGCCAACTGCTTGAAACATTCTCCATCAGGTGGAGACAACAGATCTAAAATGCGCCTATAACTTTCCACGGCCATTCTTTGATCATCCATCTTCTCATAAAGGCTTGATCTCCCCCACAGGTGTCAGTAGGTTCATATTTAAGACCTTTTGTATAGCAAAAAATATCCAGCGTAGTATTAGCTTGTTCCAGAGATATTTCTGCCAGCCTAACCCATCCTTCTGTATCACTAGGATTTAAATATGCAGCAATCACCTCGAACTGCAATGATTTTTCCATGTCACTTTCATTCTCATATACCACGGCAAGTGCAGAAAATGGTTCAAAAGTCAATGAGCTTGTCTTATGATTTCCATGTACATCAATATTGCTTCTTCATGTTCTCCTTGAGCAAAGCGACTATTGGCTACACCTATGAGACCTCTCAGGACTCTGAGAAGTTTACTCTGTCATCTTTTGTTTTTTGTTTTAAGGTTGAGAACCATCTCCAACACAAATATGACCTCTGCAGTGGGTTGCTCAGATGTTTCCTCCTCTTCTTCCTCTTCATCGTCAGTCTTTCTGAGCATGGAAGTCAAGACTTTGTGAACTGACTTACTCCATCTGATGTTTCTCCTTCACTGGCATCTTTGTCCTGGGACTTGCTGGATCACTTCCTTTTGATGATTGAACTTCGAAAATATCTGGGTTTTCTTTGGGTTATGATTTTCCTTTTTCCTGAAGACTTTTTTTTCTTCTGTACTTTTCTCTCTTCTCTTTGTCTTTTGAACTCTCCAAAGGTGATTTTCCCTTCCGTGAAGTCCAGTAAGTTCCAGGATGAACCCCGATATGTCTGCAGGGCTGAAGCTTGGCTGTATGGTGTGCTTTGATCTAGCAATGGGGAGATCTTTTGCTCCTCCCCTTGGCATATTATAAAAAGCCCCTTTGAATAAACCTCTGGGTGGCTGGGTATTGATCCAGGGCCTTCCCAAAGCTATCCTGTGTCTCTGTCTTTCTTGTCATCTCTTTCTATCTTTCTACCTAGTAGTCTCTCATTCCTCTCTCCTCAACCTAAGAATCCTTCGAAACATGGGAGCAGGTTGGAGCTGGACTCCCACAAAGAGATTCCATACCATGGTAATTTATATAAAGGAAACATTTAATTGAGGTGGCTTGATTACTGTTTCAGCAGTTCAGTCCATTATCATCCTGATGAGAAGCAGGCAGACATGGTGCTGGAGCTGAGAGTGCTACAACTTGCAGGCGACAGGAAGTGGACTGACTGCCACACTGAGTGAAGCTTGAGAAAAGAGACCTCAAAGCCCGCCCCCACAGTGACACACTTCCTCCAACAAGACAACACCTATACTAACAAACCACACCTCCTAATAGTGCCACTCCCTTTGGGGGCCATTTTCTTTCAAACCACTGTTGCTATTATAATTTTGTGATTCCCTGTCACATACAGAAGACACTGTCTCATAACAGACGTCTCAGCCCTCTAGCTGTTAAAATCCTGCTGCCTCCTGGTCAGTGATGTTCTCTGAGCCTGAGGTGATAACATTATGTTGTAGATGTATCAGTGTGGGTTGGACACCCACTGTTGGCTGTCCTCATCATTTTGACCAGTTGTGGATCTCTGTAGTCATCTCCATATGTTGAAAAAGATTGGCTTCTTTGATGAGGGCCGAGAGCTACACTTATCTGCGGATGTAAGGATGAGAATTTAGAATTCAGCTAGAAATCATGTTAGCTTAAGGAAGTGGGAGTAGGTTCTACTCTAGAGTCCATGACCTCACTGGCTACAATGATAGCTAGCTGGTGGATTAATTTCTTTTTATTGGTGTAATAAGCAACGTGACCAAAAGCAACTTGAGGATAAGAGGGTTTATTTGGTTTACACATCTCAGTCACCATCAGTCCATTATGAAGAGAAGTCTGGGCAGGAATTTGAAGCAGGAACACAGAGACTGTGGAAGAATGATGCTTAATGGCTTGCTCACCCTGGTTTCTCAGCCTGCTTTCTTATGCAGCCCAGGAGTGGCACTGCTCCTGTGGCTAGGTCTTCCCACATCAATCATTAACCAAGAAAATGCCACACAGGAATGCTATCAGGTCAATCTTCTGAGGGTATTTTCTTAATTAAAGTTGTTTCTTTACTGATGACCCAGTTTGTGTCAAGTAGACAACAAATTAACCAGCACAACTGGTTTACAGTACCAGGCACAAATTCCCTCTTATTAAGTGCCTGAAATCTATTTAGGCAGCTGTTAGTTTACTCCAAGACTTAAGTACCACTGTTGCACTCATGGGAATATCTTGAAGGGAACATACACTTTGGACACAGGGCATGGAGGAAGCAAGCTGATATTTAAAGCAAGTCTTTAAATTACACCTATCTGGCTCTCCATAAATATAGACTAGGTTGTTGGGAGCCTTTGCAGGAGAGTTTTTTTTTTTTTCAGCTCCTTCCTTCCATCTAACTGTTTGGTGTACTGTATCTAACTCCTTCTAGATCTCCCCTCCCTTTCCTTCTTAGCCTAGTTATGCCTGTTCCAGTTTCTTCTACTTTGAGATTTCTTCTTCTTCTTCTTCTTCTTCTTCTTCTTCTTCTTCTTCTTCTTCTTCTTCTTCTTCTTCTTCTTCTTCTTCTTCTTCTCCTCCTCCTCCTCCTCCTCCTCCTCCTCCTCCTCCTCCTCCTCCTCCTCCTCCTCCTCTTCCTCCTCCTCCTCCTCCTTCTTCTCAGAAAGCACCTGTGGTATTTGTCTCTCTGTGTCTGTTTTATTTCATTTTAAACTATGTCCCCAGTGCCCTCTATTCTGTTATAGATATATCATTTCTTTTTGTGGATGAATAATTTTCAACTATGCATATAGACCATGTTTTCCTTGTTCATTTAAATATTGGTGGATACCCAGGTGACTCTGTATCTCAGCTCTTGTGAATAGGAAAATTAGCAAATAATTCCTAATGACCAGTACAACCTAGTAATTGAATATACTCCCTATCATAATATGGTTTTTCTAAAATTTAACTTGTGGCAGGCTCTTTACAGTAAATAAAAGCTCTATCTACTGACACTGTGTCTTAAGAAGCTGAGTATGGTGGCACATACTTTTAATCTTAGGACTCCAGAGGCAGGTGGATCTCTGAGAGTTCAAGGTTGGCCTGGTCTATGCTGAAAGTCCCTCTTTCATAATAAACAAACAAACAAAAAACAAAAAGGAGGCAATGTGAAAGAAAGAAAAGTATTAACCCATATATAACAAATAAATCCTTCTTTTAAATCAAATGTACATTATTTCAAAAACTTTAAAGATGAAAAACAGGTAAAAGTTAAAGATTAAATTACTCCAGTGTTAAAAAGTTGAATGTTATTATAGTAAAAACGTTGCAGATGATCAAACATTATTTTTTTCCCCTAACATTTTATGAATTGTATCTTGAAGGTTTTGTAAGGTTTTATCTGTCCATCTACTAACTAGGTTGAATTTGAACCAACCGAGTGGACAAGTAGGTGAAGAATTGGGAGGAGTCTGACAGCTTGCAGGGCACTTCCTGTGCAGAGAACCGTGAAAAGCTAAGCCCCGGTGCAGTTCCTAACACAAGACGGGGAAGAAGAGTATAGAGTGAAATGAGGCAAGATGATGAGAATATTGGACAGATAACGCTGAAGCCTGGACCTTTTCCTGGGGGTGATCAGGGATGGGTAGGGAACTCTCCATAAAGAGTGATGGGGAAGGCGGCTGCCTCAGAATGAGGCTGGGGATGGGATGACTGCCTGAGCGCTGCAGAGTGGTCCAGTGCGACAGGGAGCTGGGACATAGTGCAGTAAGAGTGGTGCTGGAGAAAACATACAAGTGTCACTCCTCGTCAGCAGCAGTTTAGCTTGTGACATATTCATATTAGTAGGACCAAAGCCACGGACAGCCTCCTCCTTGTTGAAACAAGTTCATCTTCTATTTTCACCAGCATGGTGGTGGGCTGGGAAGAGGCTGTTGGTCCACAGCTGGGCGTGGCTTGTGGTCACTAACAATTATAATCTTTTCTGCTTGTCATGGCTATTAGCTGGCTCTCACCCTGGCTGCAGGCATCTGATAATGCAAGGATTTGGACCCAAACTGAAGATAACTCGTATCTTACAGCTCCTGCCCAGACCCTCGGGAGTTGTCTGGAAATGGTGAACCCTGTTGTTATAGGGAACCAGTTCTGCTCTAAATGGCCAGGAGGAAGACACTCGGGCTCAGTGGAGAAAAGAACCTTACAGTCTTAGGGGTCACTAAGGGGCTCCTCAAAGTCTCATTTGGAAATTATTTTTGCCTTTCCACAAGCATAATACACCAGGTCGTTGATCTAAAGTATATAGTGTGCATATATGCAAATAGTGTGTATATTGCCTGTATATGTGCACATACATAAACACACATATATACAAAACCAGGAAGTCGCTCTGCAGAGAATGAGGATAAAAATGTGGCTTATAGTTAATACTCTCTGTCATCCCTTGTCCTTGCTTTCTAAGAAAACAAAACCATTCTAGATTATTATTATTTTATTTCTATTGTGACAGGATCTTTCTATGTAGCTCTTGCTTGCTCTGGAACTCTGACTGGCCTCAAACTCACAGAGATCCTCCTGCCTCTGCCCTCCTGAGTGCTGGGATTAAGTCACGTGTTGCTATGTCCAGCCCCACTAGATAAACTGGATAATTTTATAAGGTATCTAAAAAGTATACAATTTAACTTTTATATCATATGTTATATTTGTATGACTTAGGGAAAATTTACGTAAATAATGTTTTGAGTACATAGAAAGAAGTTCTAATTATAGCTAGGTTTAGAAATCCTTTCTCTGTATTTAAGCTGAGTTACATTGGCAAAAACTAAGAAATGTTGAAACAAGGTGAAAGCTGTTCTCCCCTAGGTGGGCAGGAATGTCCAGGAAGCCATAGTTATGAGGATGGACATTACTGAAGTGGAGGTGTTAACTTCATAAAGTGATGGAGAGCTCGCATTTTCTAATGTTCCCCAGAGGACTCTTAAGTTTAGAGCAGTTCAATGACTTATCAAGATCACACAGCCAGTCAATTGCAAATACTAGATGGAAACTACTTCACTTGTCTCAAAGTGCATTGCTTTCAGATAGTAATACATTGTTGTGGAATAATTCTCTTGTACACTGTAAAGATTTGTCACTTGAATTGGTTTAATAAAACACTGGTCGGTAGCCAGGCAGGAAGTATAGGTGGGGTGACCAAACTAAGGATGATGGGAAGGAGAAGGGTAGATTCAGGAGTTGCCAGCAGATGCAGAGGGAGCAGGTGATGAATGTGTCATGCTAATAAAGGTATCACCATGTGGCAGGGCATACATAAGGAACATGTAGACGAATTTCCAAATAGTCTTATTAAATAAGAAACACAGAGCCAAATACAAGGGTGAAAGCCTTAGAGATCAGAGAAATATGAATAGCCACCAACTAACCTTAGCTTACCATGCCACTGTAGCTTTCCAAAAGAACCAGCTTCTTCCTTTCTAACCTGAGCCTTTATTGCCTTGCTGTTCTGCCTTCTCATTGGCTCTTAGCCCAGCCACCTTACTTTCTCATCACTGCCTGTCTGTACAGACCTCCAGGTCTCTAGGGTTGATACTGGGATTAAAGGCATGTGTCACCATGCTTGGTTGTGTCCTTGAACACACAGAGACTCAGCCATGTGATCAGAATAAGGGCGTGTGCTGCCACTGCCTGACTTCTGTTTATGGATGGCTATGTCCTCTGATCTCCAGGCAAACTTTATTTATTAACATACAAATAAAATATCACCACAGGAACATGGGCTAACTTAAAATGTAAGAGCTAGCTAGTAATAAACCTGAACTATTGTCAGAGCATTTATAATTAATATAAGCCTCAGAGGGGTCATTTGGGGACAGGTGGTCAAGGACATGAAATGTCCATTTACATATGGCATTCTAACATGTGACCAAAATTTCCACATAAAACCTGATGAAGCTTAAAAAAGGATCCTAACACACAAGAACAGAGTCAAGCACAGATTCTTGGTAGCTGCCTTTTCTCCAGTGGGCTCTGTTAGCTGGTGAGCAGAGGTGTGGCTCCTTTAAGAGATGGCTTTCTGGCTCAATGCTAGTGTCAAAAATTGGACGGCTCTTTTCAGAGGCCCTGCTGCCAAACATGTACATGGAGTTTATGAGCAGCAGTGGCAGGCTACTTGGAGGCAGCGTGGACCTAGAAACTGCTCAGACTTGGGGCAGTAGACATGGCTTTTAAAGCTGGCCATAAACGTGTCTTCACCATGAGACTAGACTTCAGGGAACCAAGCGGGAGGAGCCAGCACCAGCACACCATGATCTAGGTTACCCAGTAGTTTTTTGTTCATACAGACAGAAAAGGTTACAGGAGTGCAGTAAGGACAGATTCAGACAAAAAACAAAAACAGAAACAAAAAACCTCTAACCAGATTACAGTGTATTTAAAAATACATGTAGGCTTGGGAGAGAGAAGAAAAAGGGTAGAGAAAGCCTTTCAAAAAGGAATAGAGTAATAAAAAATATAATAACCACATAAAGATGGAAAATACACAGAGAGTGTGGATTATGTATATTATTGTGTTTTCTTTAAAATCTTTGGCTGTTAAGAGACCTTGTATTATGAAAACTGCTATATTAAACCAACCTATATATTTTAAAATTATCTTCACCTCAAAATTTAAGTCAAAATACATGTTACTTTGGGGGAGAGGTTATGCTCTTGTTTCCACAGAAAATGAGTGGCTCTAGATTCCTTCTGGGTTAAGAAAAATCAGGTTTGATCAAGGAAGATCCCCTGAAAAATCTGGCTAAACATAAACAAACCTAAAAGAACTATATGACACATAATGCATATTTTACCTGCTCAGACATAAAACAAAAAAATTATCTTTGGTTGACTTGTGTACAATGCACAATCTATACTTATACTAATACAAATATGTATATTACCTTTAAAGTTTATATATTTTCAGAACAAGGAGGGCAGACACCAATGAAAATGATGGTCCACGAGATCCAACATCCAGAACAACTTCCAGACTGCTGACTGAGATGATCCAGCTTCACAGAATATTACACCTGTCTTAACAATTATTCTAAATTTTCTCAAGGTCTAAAAATTACAAGCAACCCAATCAACAGGAAGTAATCTAGAGAATTACACCCATATTTCAAAAAGATGAGTTATGGATATTTATTATCATTTAAGTGGGGTTGGTTAAAAATTGTTATTGATCATAGCAAAAAAAAGCTAAACAAAAGAGTTAAATTCAGAGATCTCTTTCTAAAAGAAGAAAGGGGGATATGATATAGAAATGACAGGATGAAAGGGTAGATTATTGAATTTACTTTAATCCAAAAAAAAAACAACTATTAATCTTACATATTTTATATTTGTATGGATTTTGGTTTATTGATACAAATTAAAGTTAATTTTGTTATATTGTATGTATATTTCTACTCTTGTTTAGGGTATTATGTTTATGCCACTCATTTAAAAATGTAATATATAATTAAGAAATACAGATTAATAGTCATCTATAATAGCAACCTTATAGTCATGTTAGTTAGGTTTTTAAGGTCATACAGAGATATATTTCAGATAGATAGGCAATCTTCAAACATATCAAAGACCTGAAGAATATGGCATTTAAAATATTTTAAGAACTTAGACTTTTCTAGACAGCAAGATACACCTGTTCCTAGCAGCATCAATTACTTCAAAGAGTATTATGGGCATCAAAGAAACTCCATATGGGGTTTATTTTGTTTATGGTAAAAGGTAACAATGTGGGCAAAGAAACTGACCTTGCCTCAATCGCTGACAGTTACTGTCCAAACTGAACCAGCAGGACACAAGAAAGGTGACTGCTGAACTTTGCCAAGACAAGGTCAGACAGTCCTTCAGAATTCCCTGCTTCACAGGAAAGTGTGTCAGATATACTAGACCTGTAGGCCAGAGCTGGATGCTCCAGTGTTACAGAGGAACTTTGGGTGACTGTCCAGGCAGCCTGATATCCCTGTCATTAGGTAACATTTCACCCTTCTGGAGTCTTTGATGGAGCTGAAGACTAGATAGCTATAGTTTTCTTTAGTTATGATAAAAGATAAATTAAGTACAAAACTTTGAACTCACAAAGATAACATAGATAATAGAGTATTTTCTCCAATTTTGCCAAATACAAATAGACTGGATATTGTAACTGTAATTCTTTCTTGATAACTGTTTTTGTTGTATATAATCTTATCATGTTAAAGTTAAAACCTTCCTTTTTAATTAGACAAAAAGGGGGAATGCCGTGGAATAATCCTCTTGTACACTGTAAAGATTTGTCACTCAAATTGGTTTAATAAAACACTGATTTGCCAGTAGCCAGGCAGGAAGTATAGGCAGGGTGATCAAACTAAAGATGATGGGAAGGAGAAGGGCAAGGTCAGGAGTTGCCAGCAGATGCAGAGGGAGCAGGAGATGAACATGCCATGCTAATAAAGGTACTGCCGTGTGGCAGAGTGTAAATAAGGAATATGGGTTAGCTTAAAATATAAGAGCTGGTTATTAATAAGCCTGAGCTATTGTCAGAACATTTACAATTAATATAAGCCTCAGAGTGGTTATTTGGGAATAGGCAGTTGGGACAGGAAATGTCTGTTTACATTCCATGGTCTCCTGTGATTAAATATGGGCTTGGTGACTTCAGGTACTCAAGAGCTACACCAATTAGGGCCAGGATAATAAGGGTGGCAAAATTATAAGAGAGAATGGTGAAAAGACAAAAACAACTAAAATATTAGTTCTGAAGGCAATAGTATCATTTTCTTCAGGCCCTAAGTGGGATTAAGTATCAGGTCATGGGATAAGAATTCAGCTTTAATTTAGGTCTGGTATCCTGACCTGTAATCCCAGTTGCTCAGGAGGCTAAGACAAGAGGCTTGCAAATTCAAGGCCTTCCTGGGCTAGAGAAAGAGTTCAAGGCTAGCTTGGGAAACTTGCAGGACTCTGTCTAAAAATAAGAAGGAAAGAAGAGAGGCTAGGGATGTAGCTTAGTGTTCGAGTGTTTGACCAGCACGCATGGGGCCAGTGTTCAATTTCCAGTATTGAAAAAAATGTAGTTTTAAGAAAAAGCTTTAGGGGTTGGTCTGATGGCTCAGGGGGCTAAAGGCCTTGTTTCCAAGCCTGGCAACATGACCCATGCAAAGAAAGAAGAAAAACCAGCTCCTGCAAGTTGTTCTCTGATCTACACACACACACACACACACACACACACACACACACACACACACACACACAATCACATTCATACACACATACACACTCACATAATACAACACTCACACACTCATATGCACAATTACATTCACATACACACTCACACACACACACACTCGTGCATGATCGTATACTAACACACTCATACACACAATTGCATTCACATACACAGTCACACACATACACAATACACAATCACACACACACACACCACCACCACCACCACCACCAAGTGTGAAAAGGTCCAATTAAGAAGCTTCTCTGGCAGGAGAATCTAAGCCATTGTTGAATAATTATATTGCCCTTCTAATCACCAGGGAAGAAGGTGAAACTTGTTCTGCGTGTACAATAGACAAGGACTAGAAGGAACCAAGATAACAGCCAGAACTGGCTATAAAAAGATTAGAAGCACTTGAAGCTCACCAAACGGTAAGAGCAGATAACACCTATCTGCAGGTTCCAAAGGTGTAAGCTGGGGGCTGGTGGACTGACCTCGCAGCCTGCAGTGTGAAGGTGGAGGAAGGACTGAGTCACAGGTGTCAACCAAACAAAACCCAAACATTTTCTAAACATGGTTGTTCTGAACAACTGACTATTGACTCAGGACTTCTCTGATAGGCATGAGAGCAAGCATGCCAAGGACCTGTGAGTCATAGAACTTCAGGGAAGTGCTCTAAAGAAGAAAAAAACATAGATAAGGAGTAATTCCTCCACGCAGGCATCATGGTGGACTTGTTCGTTTCTAGGCATCTGCTTGCCATCACGTCTATTGTTTAGGTTCTTTTGGAGAAGGGTTTGTGCTTGAGCCAGGATTTTGATTTGGTCACTTCCGGGGTTTGTCCATTTCTCATACTCCACAAATCTATGGCAAGGGCTTCCCTGCTCATTGTCCACTTCATCGAGGTTGATCTGAGTAAGTGTATAGAAAGGAGGTAATTTGACCTGCAGTGGTGAGTGTGTGCTTGACCTTACAGGAAATGATATGCCATACAGTTTCTCAGAAAGTTAGTGAGAACTCAGGAGGAGGTTGCCTGACTTGGCCTTAAACATTGTGTAGATAGCATAATAGTCTCCTCATTTTGGCATTCAAGACCCTCATCAGTCTCCCCTTGCTCACATGTTTAAGCAATCTGTATTTGGAATTATAGCAAATGTAGAAAATCATTTAAAATCTGTAAAACGTTCACTACATTCTAGGAAGTGATCATGGTTTTCTTCCTTGTTGCATTTGATATTCACAAAACTTAACATACCCTTATTTTATGGAGGTAACATAAGAACCTGAAGGAAGGGATTTAGACAATGTGCTTCAAGTGACAGGCTGATAGGAGAAGGATATTAATTTCTGGCCCTCTGACATGGGACTGTGCACTTCCTTTCTGGAAAGTGTATTTTTCTACAACTCTTTAGAATGTGATCATATTCCTCCTGATCATCACCAGGCTTATCGACACCATGTTGGTCAGAAGCCATTGATCACAGTTCCTCATATCCCAGGTGGGGAACAATGGTGTCAGTGGACAAATGGCCAACAAGTTAATGTTGATTTATGGCAGAGGTGATCAATTTGTTCATTGATTACTTGCAGGGGGTTGATTGTCATAGGTGAGAAATATATATGTATTTGGTATCTAATGGGGTTCACAGAGGATTTACTATTCTAATTATGTTCCAAATATTTCATGAGACTAAAAAATCATGTTCTGCTGATCTAAAATTACAATGTAATTGCCCAGTAAGGTCCCACAGCCCCCCAAACACTACAGGCTGTTGCCATTGCTCTTGGTTACTCTCCAGAACTTTGTGTTAAGGCCCTATCACTGAAGACACCACACTTGAATCACAAGACATAAAGAAATCAAGCTGGGAGCTTCATTCTGGCTAGATTACATAGTGCTAAAAGGAGCTATGCATGCTACCAGAGGCCACAAGGAATCACTAGTCTTACTCAGCTGTGACCCCTGCAAGCTACCTGCCTGGCAAGACATGTCCACTGGTGTGGTAGTGGCATGAATACCATAGGAGTAACCGATCATTTTCTGATTGGATTTAGACCCATTCTAAAAGTTGAAACTCATATCTGGCACCATTTTTGGGGACCAAGAACTTGTGGCTAAACAGATTATGGGCCCTACTGGAGAACCTATTACTATTACTTAGCTAAATGGACATCTATTAAACTAATTCTTTTTTATATATAACATAATTCTTTATTGATTCTTTGGGAATTTCACATCATGTACCTGAATCCCATTCACCTCCCAGTCTCTCTGTATCTACCCCTCACCCCTGCAGCATTGCCCAAAGCAAATTAATGTAAAACAAAACAAACAAACCCACCTTACTCCTCTGTCTTTCCAACACCTCTTCATTCTTTCTAGTGGCATTGGGAGCTGTGATGTGTCACACAGTATACTGTTTTGTCCAATCAGCCCTGCTCATAAAATGTTCATTGCAGTGAGTCAGTCTGGTTCAAGGCCTCTGGCACACTATCATCACTGGACACTTACCTGACCTCCTCTTTGATATCCTGCTGTTGCCCCGAGTCATAGAGATCCTGGGGCTATTGTTCTAGTCCCTACATGCAGTTCGGGAGGTCATAGTTGTGGTAGATGTTACGGTGGGCCAAGCCAAGACCCAGGATGTGGGTCTGGGTGGTAATTGAGCTGGTTGGTCTGGGCCACTGGGACTGGCCCTCTCAGATAAGGGGCAGAACCAGGTCTCCCATGCCCGCTGTGAGAGTTGGGGCCATTTCTCCCGAGTGCCAGGCCAGCTCTCCCATGGTGGGGTGGAGTGACGACCAGGTCTTCTGCTGTAGTGTTCAGCAAGGGGCAGGGCCAGCCACCCCAGGGCCAGTGACAGGCACAGCCCTCAGATTTCAACATGCATGCTTCCTATGACCCCCCACGGTAACACAGGCCAAGGATATCATCACAGACCCCGGCTGCAGCAGGAACACGACCCAGACATGGCTCTCAGTAGCAGCTAGGGCCTGGATGTCACCACTCCCCTGGTGGCAGCACAGGCCATCCACATCAGTATGGCTCCAGTGACAGCAAGGTCTCAGGTGGCCATCCAGACCCTGGGCATTCCTACAGCCTCCAGTGTTAACAGGAACCACGAACATCAACTCAGACCTTGGCTGCTACTGTGCCACAGATCCAGACATGACCTTAGGCAGCAGCCCTGGTCTGGATGACACCATGGCCCCAGATGACAACACAGACCACTGAGATTGGAGTGGTCCTGGCAGTGGCATGGCTTTTGGGTGCCAACATGGCTACAAGTTGTGGCCTAGACCCTGGGCATCCATGTGGTCTTTGGTGGCACCACAGGCCATGAACAGCAACACAGATCCAAGCTGTGGTAGGACTACAGACCCAGACATTGTCCTCATCAGTGGCTGGACTGGGATGTCACAATGGCCTCAGGTGGCAGTTGTAGGCTACTCAGATCTCCAGGTGATGGGTATTTGCACAGCCTTTGGTGGTATCAGGAGCCACTGATATTAACCCAGACCCTGGTTGTAGGAGGGCCAATGACCCAGACATGGCCCTAGACCACAGTCCGGGCTCTGATGTCACCATGGCTCCTGGTAGCAGGACATGCCATCTAGATTAGCATGGCCTGAGCAGTGGTGTGGCCCTTGGACATCAACATGAACTCAGTCACCTGCACGGCCTTCGGGGGTTAATGAGGCCATGGACATCAACACCAACCCTGGCCACTGCAGGGCCACAGACCCAGACATAGCCCCTGGCAGCAGCTTGGGCTTGGATTCCATCATGTCCTCAGGTGGCAGCACAGTTCACCAATATCTACATGGCCCCTGTGCCTGTACTGCCCTCAGATACCAAAATGGCCACAGGTGGTGGCCCAGACCCCAGGCATCTCTGTGGTCTTGGTGGCAGCATCGCAGGCCATGGACATTAGCACAGACTCTGGCTGTGGTAGGACCTTGGACCCTGATATGGTCCTAGGCAACAGCCCAGGCCTGGATGCCACCATGGCCCCAGGCTGCCAGCATTAACCCATTCCTCACGGCCCTTGCCTCTTCAGTTCCACCTCTACCACAGCAAATGAACTGCTCGGCCTCCCCCTCTCTCCCATTTCTCCACCATATACTTGCATCATAATGGCACCCACACACCTGGTCAGGCAAGGTGCCAGGTGGTCCTGTGGATGCCTTCAGCCAGCCCTGTGGGTGTCTTTTGCCCACCTGAACCCCGTGGCATCAGGCAGACCTGTGATTTCCTTCCTATTAAATTGCTGCATAATAACTTAGGCTTATACTCCACGATGACTGCATCTGGCAGCCCTTACACAGCAGGGCGACTGAATCGAGAAATCACAGCAGTTGTGACAGCAGGCACAAGACTTGAGAAGGCTCACGCCAAACCAGCATGCAGAGGGAGGTGGGCACAGAGTCCCGTCCCTAAGCCCTTAGAGCTACTGCCAACTGGTAGCTTGAAAGGAGCTAAAGTAGTCACGGGGCCAGAAGCAAGAGTCTGTGATACCTCAGTTCATCCTTGTGCTCAGTTGCTAGAGATATCTCCCTTGGAAGCAGGTGCTCTAGGAAAAAGACGTGTCGACTATAAGTCAGATGTCTGATGCAGTGAGCTTCAGACCCCACTTCCTCTATTGAACCCGGGTTTCTCATTTATAAAGTTAAAATATTGGAAGGTCTAGCTTGAAGTCTTTCTGCTTCTACAAGAAACTCTTTGTACAAAGAAAGAGACTTTCTCAATTAGGATTCGGTGAGCATACATTGTGTACTCAGATTAGTTCTTTTTGCATGTAAAATCCCATTTTCCAAAAAATACTCAACTTCATATGGAAAAACAAAAGACCCAGGATAGCTAAAAGAATCCTATAGGATAAAGCAACCTTTGGAGGCATCACCATCCCTGACCTCAAACTCTACTATACAGCTATAGTGATAAAAACAGCTTGGTACTGGTATAAAAACCGACATACGGACCAATGGAATCGAATTGAAGACCCTGACATTAATCCACACACATATGAACACCTGGTTTTTGACAAAGGAGCCAAAACTATACAATGGAAAAAAGAAAGTATCTTCAACAAATGGTGCTGGCATAACTGGGTGTCAATATGTAAAAGATTACAAATAGATCCATATCTGTCACCATGCACAAAACTCAAGTTCAAGTGGATCAAAGACCTGAACATAAATCCAGTTACACTAAACTTAATAGAAAAGAAAGTAGGAAGCACTCTTGAACGCATTGGCACCAGAGACTATTTCCTAAATAAAACACCAACAGCACAGACCCTGAGCACAACAATTAATAAATGGGACTTCTCGAAATTGAGAAGCTTTTGCAGGGCAAAAGACACAGTTAATAAGACAAAAAGACAGCCAACAGAATGGGAAAAGATCTTCACCAACCCCACATCTAACAGAGGATTGATCTCCACAGTATATAAAGAACTCAAGAAACTAGACATCAAAATACTAAACAGTCCAATTAAAAAATGGGCTAAAGAACTAAACAGAGAATTCACAAAACAAGAATTACAAATGGCTGAAAGGCATTTAAAGAAATGCTCAACATCCTTAATCATCAGAAAAATGCAAATCAAGACGACTCTGAGATATCACCTTACACCTGTCAGAATGGCTACGATCAAAAACACCAATGACAGTCAATGTTGGAGAGGATGTGGAGCAAAGGGAACACTCCTCCACTGTTGGTGGGAATGTAAGCTTGTACAACCACTGTGGAAATCAGTATGGCGGTTTCTCAGAAAATTAGGAATCGAACTACCTCAAGACCCAGTTATCCCACTCTTGGGCATATACCCAAGGAATGCTGATTCATACCATAAAGATACATGCTCAGCTATGTTAATAGCAGCACTATTTGTAATAGCCAGAACATGGAAACAACCTAGATGCCCGTCAACTGAAGAATGGATGAAAAAAATGTGGCACATATACACAATGGAGTACTACTCAGCAGAGAAAAACAATGAAAGCATGAAATTTGCAGGTAAATGGATGGAACTAGAAAAAATCATCCTGAGTGAAGTAACCCAAACCCAGAAAGACAGTCATGGTATGTACTCACTCATAAGTGGATTCTAGATATAAAATAAAGAACAATCAGACTACAACCCACAGAACCATGGAGGCTATATATATAGCATGGAGGTCCCTAGGACGACTGTGGCTTATAATAAATTTCAGTTTTACTCAATTACTGAGCAAACCTCAGTGAAACATCTCACTATTAAGATAAGAATACATACTCTATCAAGATGATAATAGAAAAATAAATAAATAAAATTTAAACAATAAAAAATAAATAAAAATAGAAAAATTTGAAATATTAAACAAACAAACAAACATTTTACTAAAGTTAAAAAAAGGGAGAACTAGGGACTCATTATTCCTCTCCACATTCTATTCTTTCCCTTATTTTATATATTTAAAATTTTTTTATCGGTGGATTCTTCTGGAGTTTATCAGTGGATTCTGCTGGAGGATCCTATGCAGATAAGCACTGGAGGGCTCCTGTTGCAAATCACCCTCTGGAGCGATGCAAGGATCTTTCTACTAGCACGTGGAGGAGACCCGATCTAGTGTTGGTGTGGCCCCGGAGTTTGGTTTATGTCTTTCCTTAGGACAATGAGGTTCCTCTTTGGATTCCTGAGCACTGAACGCACCCTGTGGCTGCTGCTGAAGCCCAACATGACAGAGACCTAATGGGTCATCATGAAAAAAATCTACCCTTCTGATGCCAATGGAGATTGAGAGCCCAATATGGTCAGCTTTGGCAAGCATTAATGTAAGCCTAGGAACTGTAGCCATGAGATTGGATCCTCCAGAAGAGCTGCCAGCCAAAGTCATGCTCGGATCACGAAAAACGGGCCTTGGCGGTTTGTGTTCCTGGAGTTGTATCCATGCCAGTGGATGTCCACACAATCCAGAAGAGAATTTGACATTGCTGCTGCCGCTGTTGCTGTTATAACAATGGCACACACTGTTGCTACTGTTTCTGGGATTACCATTTCATAATTGCTTACTACAGCTAGCACAGTGGAGACTCTGGCAACAAAAGTAGCTACTACAGTTAGTTCATCTTTCATTCTATTAGGCATGATAAATTTAATTCTGTAGTTATATACATCTCGATTGGCTTTGAAAATTATAAATTTATAAACTCAAGTTCCAGTTGCTTTTGGGATACTATCTTACAAGGACTCCAACGTACAGTATGGCTCGATAAGGAAGGGAATGGCTCAGTTGCCTTTAGCCTACTGGCTATGGGTGAGATAGGACCTCTGTTGGTCTTTTCTGTATCGAACACACAGATTGCAAGCCCAGTGCCACTTTGAGATCTTTGGCAGCAATTAACCATGCAGCTCACACATGATTGAGCCAGTATGATAATGAGTATTCAGAGACGGGTAATGCCTGGGGGGCACTCACCAACCTAAGACAGAGCACCTGTGTGGCCTGGGCAGGTATCTCCATGACGGGTAAGGTGACCTGCTGACGTCCCACGCAACCCAAGTCAGAAGCTCATTTTTTAATAAAAGGGGGACCTGCAGGTCCCTGGCCCCCATTTTGGGTAACTGTTGCCTTGCTTTCGGACCTTGACCTTGATATCCTCCCAATGCTAATTCCCTGCCAGGTTCCACCCTCCTGAATACTTAAGGGAAGTTCCTTGTCTGTGTATCCTGAATAATGGGCATTAACAGCTTAGATGCAAGATTGTAAAACATCAGTAGCGAACTTCTGCCCTCCGGGGTCCTCCCATTGTGCTGTAAGCCTGTAATTAAGACCTCCTACCCCCTTCAAGAAATGACATTCGACATTTAAAATTATATATATGTGAATGAATACTGCGAATGTAATCTATGAATACTACAAATGTGATTAATATCATGAGTGTAATTTAAAAATAAATAATTAATTAATTGAAAAAAATCCCATTTTCCATGTGCCACTGAATTTATTTAATTGAGGGCAGTGATGATGATGATGCCCACATGCATCACAGTATGCATGTAGAGGTCAGAGGACAATTTTTGAGTTTTCTCTTTCTCCTGTTGGTTCAGTGCTGTGGGATGGTCTTTCCGTACACTGTGAATATGTGTTGCTCTCATTGGTTGATAAATAAAGCTGTTTGGCCAATGGTGAGGCAGAATAAGGTTAGGCAGTACATTCAAACTGAAGACAGAGATGAAGAAGGGTGGAGTCAGAGCAGACGCCAGCCTGCCACCCAAGGCAATGTGCCAGCAGACTGGTAACACCATGGCCTTGTGGCAATACATAGATGAATAGAAATGGGTTAATTTAGGATGAAAAAGCTAGTTAGCGAGAACCTGAGCCATAGACCGCACAGTTTGTAATTAATATTAAACTTCTGACTGGTTATTCAGGTATGGCTGGGTGGGGAAGATTTATCCAGCTACAATTCAGAGAGTTGAACTTGATGTTGTCACACTTGCATGGCAGGTATTTTTACCAATATCAGTCTCTTTAACCCACTAGCACCATTTATAATGACAATGCTCTCCACTGATTGGAGATCTACTTCTCAGTCTTCCGTGTTTGTGTTTATGTGAATTCCACATTGAGTTAATTACTATAACTTTATAGTAAAGCTGGAAGCCAGACAATGGGAGACACCATCTTCCACTTCACTGTCCATAGATCATTTAAATGTGGAAATGTTGGGAAGGGTTTGTGTTCTTCACCCGTAGCTACTTTGAACACGTGTACATATTCTCAAAACCTCCCTTTGCTTCCTACAGTAACTTACAAGAGTTGCTACCAAGTCTAAAGGAGTCTAAGAGTCTCATTGTAAATTCTCCCTTTCAACATTGTCTTGAAAATGAACCCATGAAATGTATTGTTTCGTGTCTATGATGTGTGCAGTCTCTCTGAGTGATCATCATCCGGAGTCCCCAGCACCATGGAGGTGGGCCGGTGGAATTACAGGACAGCTCTGCTTTTGAGACTGTCTGGTTTTCCTGTGGTTTCTTGATTCTTGGGAGTCTCCTCACTTTGGTTACTTTATACGTGGGGTGAGCAGGTAGCATTTCAAATGGCAACAAGCTACTTTTAAGTCTTCAGAACTTCATGAAAAGCAGAGTTACTCCATCAACATTGTTGTTGGAGATGAAGAATTAAAAGGCCATATGGATGTTTGTATTACAACTCAGAAATCTGTACAGAAAACAGAACCCACCCTTTGTTTCTGAATGAAGGGCCCTCTCCTCTGTCACCAGAGGGATTGTTTCTAGAACAAAACCCACTTTATTTGCTAGGGTATTTTTATATCAGATTAAATATGTATTATTTTACACTTTATTCTGCTATTACCATCTAATTTATAACTTTCTTTTTGTGTGTGAATGTGTGATATATGCATGCCTGTGTGCTAGTTTCCACACCTGTGTGTATGTATCTAGAGGTCAGAGGTGGGTGATGGGGGTCCTCCTCTGTCAGGCTCCACGAGGACTCTTACTGAACCAAGAGCTCACTGTTCTGAGGGACTTTCTGGCCTGCAGGACCCTGGGACCCACTTGTTTCTGCTCCTTAGCAGTTGACAGACATGTGTCATTGTGACAGACATGTGTCATTGTGAGTGGCTTTTATTGAGGTGACGGGGATCTGAACTGAGTCCCCACGCTTGTGCAGCGAGCTCTCTTACCCACTGAGCCCTCTCTCCAGCTCTTATTCACAGTCTTCTTTCAAAACTAGAGAATCATAGAATTTGATAAGGAGGAGTTTAGTGGTAGGTAACGTGTGTCTTTTCATGATAATAACTCATTGTTACCAGTATTATTGAAGGAAGGTCACAAAATGCCAACTTGAAAAGTAAGCTTTTTTCTCCACTGAATCGTGCACTTCCTTGTCTTCCTAACAGAACATGCGGGACATAATGCAGTCTCATCTAGTGACTCAGCGACTGTGGTGCTGTTTGTGCCTAGGTCTCGAGTGTCAGTGTTTTATGTCAACACCTCCCCTGTGGTTGGAATGCCTTTTGTTTCTCAGTGAGATAAAAGGATTATTGAACAGTTGTGTTAGACATGAGATCAACGCTCCAGTCCCTGAGTCACTAGGTCATGGTGAGAAGCATGACAGCATGCAGGCAGACATGGTGCTGGAGAAGGAGCTGAGAGTTCTACATCTGGATCCGCAGGCAGAGAACTGACCTGAGCTTCTGAGGCCTTCTGAGGCCCCACCTGACACACTTCCTCCATCAAGGCCACACCTCCTGTTAGTGCTACTCCCCATGGGCCAAGCATTCAAACATAAGAGTCTGTGGGGGCCATTCCTATCCAAACCACCACAGGGAGTAGCAATAGTCTTCCCAGAGACAAGTCTCTAACTGTTATCCTTTGCTGTCACAGCTTAACTAGCTCGGTTCCTGTCTTTACCGTGTGGCCTCACCGTTTCAATGATGAATCAATCTATCCAAAGGGCTTTTCCTCCCATATTTCTGACTTCCCCAATGCCAGCATTATCTGCCTGTTTCTTGATTTGGGTCTGGTGGACAGACTGATCAACGTCGAGGACTCCCATGTATTTCTAGACCTCCAATGCCTCTTTCCCAGTTCTGGAGTTCTGAAGCCATGGCTTATCCAGCTACGAACTACATTATGTGTGTCCTCTGCATACATACCTATGATAAAATTTTATTTATAAATTAGGCACTAGATACTAGCCACCGTGACTAAAAATAAACTAAACAAATGTAGCACTCTGTTATCATAAAACTTATTTAAAATACATGAATTATTTGTTTCTGGAATTTTCCATTTAATATTTTCTGACCACGGATGACTGTGGGTAACGAAGAGCACAGGAAACAAAGATGTGGATAAGGGGTGAATACTTTATACAGCCAAGTCCCACTTCCCGCTCTGCAGGCTGGGTGGCCACTTTCTGCTCAGTGAGGCAGGCTGAGGGCTGACATGTCCTGCTCTAATCAGTAAACTGGAGAAAATGTCTCGGAAGTTGTGAACATGCTTTGCAGCCAGTGTCTGCCTTTTGTGTGTGCTCTGATTACAGTCATGCCCTGAGTAAGGGTATTGTCAGCAGCCTTTTTTTTTTTTTTTTTTTTTTAAAGAAGTACAATATTTTACATCATTAAGGAAATATCCACAAACATTGAATGGCTTCCTTTCTATTCTAGTTCCTATGAAAACAAGATGTCAGTGACCCAAGGAGGGTGCAGTTAGTAATTTGTTAAAACTATTTGAAGAAGAATGAGCTTTTTCCATTTGCATTCATTCTGTCTTAGTTTCTATTGCTGGATCGAAACACCATGACCACGGAGCAAGTTTTATGGGGAGAAAAGCGTTTATTTGGCTTACGCTTCAGCATTGCTGCTCATCACTGAAGGAAGTCAGGACAGGAACCCAAACAGGGCGGGATCGTCCCGGAGGCAGGAGGTGATGTACAGGCCATGGAAGAGAGCTGCTTACTGGCTTGTTTCCCACAGCTTGCTCAGCCTGCTTTCTTACAGAACCCAGGACCACCAGCCCAGGGATGGCGCCACCCACCATGGGCTGGGCCCTCCCCCATTGATCACTAAATGAGAAAATGCCTTGCAGCTGGATCTCATGAAGGCATTTCCTCAACTGAGGCTCCTTCTTCTGATGACTCTAGCTGTGTCATAGCGACACACAAAACCACCCCATACACACTTATTTAAGTTTTTCTGGAGCCCCAGCAGGCTGGTGCATGCCTGTAATCCTAGCATTCAGGAGGCTGAGGCTGGAGGATCTTGAGTGGGAGATCAACTTGGGCTATGTAGCAAAACTGTCTCCAAACATTTACAAAGGCCTTTCTGGGCCTACATGCAACACCCACAACGCTTTTCTAGGACAGATGAGAACCAAGTCTCTTTGCTTTCTCCATCTGCAATGTTGCTCACAGAGTTCTCGGGTAGCTCTCTGCAGCGTTTCACAGGCTTGAGGCACACTGCACAAATGAAGGCTGGCTTCAGGGCAACATGCCAGAGTAGAAAGAGAATGGGATAGTGGCCTCCAGGAATGTGGAGGTTTCCTGAAATGATCTGCCTCCTCCAAGAATCCCAACTGCTCACAGAGCCTGGGTGTCATGGAATGCCTCTTTGGAATGACTTTCCCCTCCAGTAGCTGCAAGATAGAAAGGCCACTGAAATCTGCTGTCCCTCTCCTCACCAAGTTTGGGTCAGTTTTCACCCACCCAAGTCATGGTGGCAGCTCTGGTTTAAATATCGTTTCATGCCTGATAAAGTTTCACTAGGCATTTTACTTTTAATTTCTTTTATCGACTTACTATGCAGATGGAGAGAAATGTTTAGAAAGGGGAAAAACTTTCAGCGGGGATTTAGTGAAGTCATGTTTCAGTAAGGAAGGAAATGCCACTGGCTTTATTACAGCTGCCTAATGTTTTCCACAAACTGTAGAAATAATGCCTTGTGTCTCAGTGACCTACAATAGCAGCCGACTGCTCGCACATGATGGAAATGCAATTGGGGTTTGCTAAAAATTAACTATTTAATGTCTTAGTGTCTGTGTCGTACTGGATTTTGTGTCTGATTAAGTCTACCCACTCTTTTCAAGTCAACCACAGTCATTTCCACCGGGATAAGTGTCCAGAAGTTTCCTAAGAAGGGGCTAAGAGGGATGACGGCCCCGTGGTCTGTGCCCCCGGCGCATAAGTGGTCCCAAATGCTGTGGGAAGATCGCTCCAGCTTCCTCCAGGCGCTCCCTTTACCTGTTCCCACAGCAGCTGAACCCAGAGGACCTCTTCCTCTGCCCCCACCCCGCCTGTCCCCTCCCCTCCCCCCGCCTGCTCTCATCTGGCCTGTTGGAGCTGTGATAAAACAAAAAGGAAGTTTTTGATTGCATGAACACACCCTTTGGAGTGGGTCCAGATAAAGAGTCCGTTAAGGAAAGTGGGAGCAGGGTAGGGAGGCCTGCCTGGGTCTGAGGAAAATGCAGTCTAAGAGGGGAAAAATAGCGACTCAGTAGAAGGCAGAAGCGGCTGCGGAAGGTCTGCAGGGTGGAGGGAGGGAGTTCAGAATGGAGCTTGCCTAATGAGCCCTCTCTGAAGATTGACTGCAGCGACTTTGCTAAGAAGAGGATCCAGAGAGAGAGAGAGAGATGTTCTGCTCTGTTTAGCTTCAGAGGAAGTCCACCGGCTGGGATTCACTGGCAGGCCAAGGAGAGAGTGTGTGTGCTCAGCGTGCAGCCCTGGGATTTTCAGTTTGTTTTTAGAGAGACCCCTTTCCAAGCAGTCTTGTGGTGCATAGATTACTGAAGGCAGAGAAATGACTCAGGAGGCAGGATATTCCCAGTCTGTCCAGACCGGTCCGTCCCCAGGGGTACTTGTTCCTCCCCTGACTACACCTCTCAGTGAAGCTCAGGGACCATCCCGAAGCCACCGAACTCTTGTCTGAGAGGACCCCCAGCTGCGCGGAGATGCCAATGCTGTCTGTCCTCTATCTAGTAGGTTGGGGCCTAGTCTCTTGTCCTGAGACCCAACGCCTTTCTTTATTGCAGAAACTGCACTCCAAGCTCTCTTTGCAGCGAGCTGCCTGTCGGGCAGGGGAGATGCTCCCTTCTTGCCACAGGAGTCAGAAAGACGCAGCTAGGAGGAGAAAAAACATCACCGTAAGAACTTTGCTTTCTTCTGTGTGAAGCAAGTTCGATCACCGCCGTTTCGCTTATGGGAAAATAGAGGCTGAGTGAACAGAAGGGCTTTGCGTAAGAGCACAGCAGTGTGTGGCCTCAGACCGCCGGTGGACGCATGTATTCCTCTCATGGATGGACTGATGTCATCTTGAGAACTCATTCTGGGTCATAAATCCGACTCCGTCCAGGGGAAGAAAGGCAAATGGGGTTCTGGGCGTTTTTCATACAAAGGACAGGAAAACAGCCCATCTGGTCTGCGCTGTAAATCACAGTAAGTGAGGCAGAAAGGCAGAGGGCCGGATTCCTGCCCCAGCCACACGCTGAGGCTGACCCGAACTCATAAAGTGAACTCAGCTCTGGGGGAACCTAGCAGGGGCTGACCGGCGTCGCCATGGCAGAGGAGGAGACACTAAGGAATTCTTCAAGAACCGAGAGAAGGAGTAGAGGGAAATGGGGTGCAGAGAGGCAGGTGGAGTGTCCCAGGAACTGGAAGCAGGGGATAACTGAACCGGCACACGCTTTCAGAAAAAGACTAAGGAGATGTCTGGTGCTGACCAAATATGTTTTATTTCTTCCTTCATAATCAAAGGCAGGCCTTTTCTTTTTCCCTCTTTCTTTCTTTCTTTCTTTCTTTCTTTCTTTCTTTCTTTCTTTCTTTCTTTCTTTCTTTCTTTCTTTCTTTCTTTCTTTCTCTCTTTCTTTCTTCCCTCCCTCCCTCCCTCCCTCCCTCCCTCCCTCCCTCCCTCCCTTCCTCACTTTCTTTCTTTCTTCCTTTCCTTCCTTTCTTCTTCTCCTCCTTCTCCTCCTCCTTAATAGAACAGGGGAAAATAAACTGGTTATATAAAATTTTTATGTCTGATTTTTCCCTTACTGCTGAGTTCTTGCTAATAGGATGGAAAATAAAATTATGGTGAAGCATTTAGGCAAGTTCTTAAAGGACACGCGAATGGCAGCTCTCCACCATAAGCTATAAAGCAAGGTGCCAGGGACAGCAGTGTGGGCAGACAGCAGAAGCCCATGTCTCCAATGGCATCTTGTTGGCAAAGTCTCGAGGGCCTTTTCCCAGTTGTTTTTTCCCCAAGAAAGAATAACCCCTAACTTGGTTAAGCCACGGTGACAATGTCTGTTATTAGCAGGTGATGCCAGTCCCTGACAGATACAGAAACTATTCTATAGGTAGCACACAAACATGAATCCTCGGAGTACAAAACAAGCCAATAAGTACCAGGGTTGATGGGAACTGTCAGTCTGCATAGCCACATCCACCTTTCATAAGAGGATGCCTTTGAGCTTTGAGATTCATCCCCCATCAAACCCAAGGCTTTGCACATGGTAAGTAAGTTCTTTAGCATTGAGCTACATCCTTAACCTGAGGCCATAGCAATTTTAATAGCACATACATGTCTTTTGAGGAAGGGCCATATCTTTAGGGAGCTATGCATGTGTGCCCACATTTGGTGGCTTCACCCAGTCTCAGTGAAGTTGAGCTGTACTGGGTTATAGTTACCCTAAAAGACAGAAAAGAAGGGACTATATCTAGCTTGGCTAGTAGTAGTCTTTACCTTTGGGATCTTTTTCCCAAGGGACTCACTGACTTCTAGAAGACGCCAACTCCTTTGGATTTGGCATTGGTGTGACCATAGGAGACATCAGAGGTCCACCATCGGTAGGATCCAAAATCGTCAAGGTCAGGACAGGCCTTCACAGAAGCTTCAAATTGTTAATATAACCCAACCTTAGAAAAGAAAGAATAAAAATGAGTTGTTAGTTTGCAGACTTGAGCAGAAGCATTGGGAAGTGATTTGTTATCAAATGTCTAATGTTTTCAGAACAGTGTGTCTATTCCTGGTTTTGAGGTTTCATGAAGTCTCAAGAATTTACTGGACTTGGTACATTTGCATGGCAGTGTGATAAAACAGTCTGAATAAATGGCCATTCAACATGTATTCTATTGGACTGCCGCTGTCTCAGTGTTTGGGTATTGCAGTCTACGCTATTAGGAGTTAATTGAGTCTGAAGAAGCTTTCAGGAAAACAGGTTGGGGAACACAGTGTCCATCAAGTGAACTTACCTAAACAGTTTTTTGTGCATTGTGTGTGTGTGGGAAAGGACATACGATATTTTGGAAGCTATTTCGCTTTAATTTCCCAACAAAGTAATCCTTCCCTCTAAGATTGCGATTGGACGGTACCACACAACAGGCTTAACCAGGTTGCAAATAAATATGTATAAATCCTACCATGGTGACCTCCCCCTAGAGGAAATGTGTAACTGGCTTCTTTAGATCTTTATCATATATGATTTCCTCTTCAATTATTTGCCCACTTTACCCTCCTTTTCAGAAAGCAAAGTAAGAGATCAAAACTCCACAAGCAAAACAAGAAATATCCCTAGTTATTAATTTCAATCTTCTAGATTACTGTGAGGAACAAAATACATACTGTTCATCGAGCATTTCCTCCTATTTTTATAGGAAACTGCAATATTCCTGGTCAATCCTCAAGTTTCATTATGCACAATAACCACTGTGAAGTGTGTTCAAAGACAGGCACACAGGCCAGCCCTTCCAGGATGTCATTCTGGGCACTCATGCCCTAGCCGGTAGTTAGAAATAAAGTCTCTTTCTGATGAATGAGTAAGATTATCTGCTTCCTTTATTTAATTATTTCAACTTGAAGACTGCGCAAACATTTTAAAACAGTTCCACACTGAAATAGTGTGAACAACGTCATATAAACCCAACTAGGAAGGTGTAGCTGATTCTCACCGCCACAGTGCTTGCCTGCTTCGGAGGGCCTTAGTGGTGTGCAGCCGTTCTGATGGGCCCCACCATGTCTGTGGTGGCTGACTCTGTCACCTAAGCATGGGACATGCTCTTCACTGCTGGGATGACTCACTGATGACTGAACTCATGACAGTGCTGGGGAAGGAACCCTTGTGGCTCCTCTTACGTGCTCACAGCTGTTTTACGTCACATCCCACAGACGGTCTATTCCCTCTTTAGGGGACTTGCCAACATTGTTTGACAATGTTAGGAATGATAATATATACAATGGTATGCTCTAGAAGTGACATTTATGTTTGTAATATACTGTCTTTTCACCTAGAGACATGTATCGTGTAAACAGCAGATTTTTTAACCCTCGGCTCTCACTAAACCCATGTGCTGTTTTCTCTATGTTGGACTCCATTTTTGAGAAACGGGACAAAGCTGGGTGGACAAACCTATAGTAATAAATGTTTAATGATTAGGAAGGCCAAGCCTGAAAAGCTCAACACATCATCATCAGGATTTGGAGAGTCGGGGCTTGGGAGAAAGAGGAAGGCTGGGGTGGTAGGAAGCGGCAGGGCCTGATGAAAACAGAAACATGTGAGATGCATCAGAGTGTCTAAGTCACTTGCTATGAACATACCTGGGATTCTTCAAATTCATTTGGTAACACAAAGCCTATATCCCTGACAATACAAGCCCTTGTGGGTCACATTTTGAGCAGTTATTTAAGGCATATAGTTCTTTTAACTATCCAATAAAGATCGATTGCAACTTGGGGACGTTGTTTGCATATTCCTAGAAGTCCTTGGGGAGACCTAATGGCTACACATCTCAATATCCTTGAGCAATCTTGCTCCAGCCTCTCCATCGACTTCAGATGCCTGAAAGCACTGAAGGAATCACTTTGCCCAGGAAGGTGATCCCCTGATACCCTTCAACCTGCTTGAACTCAGAGTGCCAGGATAGAGAGCATCAGCCAGAGCTTTGAAGGTAAGAATGCTGCTGTGTGTATTCCACTGCCATTGGGAAATTCTTCTACCTAGCTGATGTTGGCTTAGTCTCACAGTGCCAAGCAGTATGGCCCATCTGGCTCACAAATCTCCCCTGGAAATGTGTAACATGAATTGCTAAACTGTCTTATTAGTAAAAACAAAACAAAACAAAACAAAACAAAACAAAACAAAACAAAACAAAACAAAACAAAACAAAACCGAAGCCAGATACTGGGGTGAAAGCTGAAAGAACAGAGGAACAGAACAAGCCACAGACAGCCTCACCTCGCCAACTCCTCAATAAATCTTGTTTCCAAGAATCCTCAGACTGAAAGCCTCTGAGTTCTCACCCCTGAGGGTCTCAGTTGAACTGCTGCTTAGGTTCCTGTCTCCTCATGCCTTATATTCCATTCTCCACCCAGCCATGTCACTTCCTGGGAGTAAAGGTGTGTATGCTTTCCAAGCAAAGACAGGAGATCTCAAATGCTGGGATTAAAGGTGTGTGCCACCACTGCCTGGCCTCTATGTAGAATCTAGTGACTGGCTCTGTCCTCTGCTCCCCAGATACGTTTTACTGGGGTGCACAATATATTACCACAGAAAGGTTGTTTGGTTTCTTCACTTCCTTTCTTTCTCCACATAGCTGCAGTGAAGTGCTAGGACCACCATTACCGCTGGAGGTTGGTGAGATGCAAAGTCACGGGAAAGCCGAGACAAGGTCAGCATCTAACTCTACTGAGTTTATAGGGAATTTTAACCACAGTGCCTGACATAGTTGTTATGAAACAAAAATCTGATAAATAAATCAGAACCCTTTAGCATTCGGACTATGGTTTAATAAAGCAAATACCTTCAGTAGCAGTTCCCAACTCCAACTCTTCAACTGACTCCAAGACTTTAAATGTGTTTGTTCATTGACAGGATGTTAGACCTCTCTCCATGGCACTGGTAGCAGCAATGCTGGAATTTGTCTTTCTTATGCTTCTCTGATAGGGGGAGGACAAGGAATGTGTGCACACTCAGGAAGTATTCAAAGAAAAGAAAACCAGAAATGATAATAACAACTATTACTGCTGAGTTCTAACTAGATGTTTTATATCTTAGACGGCCTTCATATCAGCACTGTGCTTTTTTCCATTTGACAGACAAGGAAACTGAGGCTTATAGACTTGAGTGAACTTTGAGTGACTTTGCATCTGACCACCTGCACCGGTAGTGGTGGACATCGACATACTATAGAAGACAGATGGCCTGTGTCAGGCAACCTGGCTCACGCATTAGTGCACTGTCATAGTGATTCATAGGGAAGGGGACTTCAGGGGGTGAAGAGATGAGAAACGATGACAGTGACAAGAGGAAATAATGAAAGGGTTTAATTTCCAGGTCAAAATTCACTCCGAAGGATCAAAAATCTGCACATCCAAGCAGCTCCAGTTCCTTTTCTCTCTTATTTCCTTTTTTTCCCCTGGAAACAGATTTTTTCCCCGCCACATAATATATCCTGATTATGTTTCCCCCTCCCTCTAATTCTCCCAGCACCTCCCCAGCTCTCCTCCCATCTCGATCTATTCCCTTTCTGTTTTTCATTAGGAAACAAACCGGCTTCTAAGGGGTAATAACACATAAAAATAAGATAAAACTAAAGCTAACACATTGGAATTAGACAAAACCAACAGAGAAAAAGGAGCCCTAGAAAAGGCATACACAGGAATCCCATAAAATCACTAAACTAGAAGCCATAATAAATACGTAAAGGGCCTATAGGGTAAAAAGAGAGAAGAAGAATACATTAATAAAATAAAATAAAAATAAAAAGTAATAAGATAAAATGTAAAAGAAAAAGGAAAAGCCCTGCCATGACATTATGAGACAAGGAATGTCCAAAGACACTGAGTTTGTCTTCTGTTGGCCATCTACTGCACGGCATGCAGCCTTCCCTTAAGAGCAGTTTGCTTCCCCAGTGAGACTCCCATGAAGAAATGTAAATTTTCATTTGCAGATGGTTGTCAATTGGAGATTACTCTAGGTTAGGGATGTGTCCACTTCTTTCAGCTCTAGGACCCCATCTGGTACAGACCCATGCAGCCCCTGTGCATGCTGCCTCGGTCTCTGTGAGTTCAGATGTGCTTTGCTCATGTTATTTTAGAAGGACTTGTTGGTGTCCTCCATCCCCTCTGGCTCTTACATTCTTTCTGCCTCCTCTTCCATAGGGTTCCCTGAGCCCTGAGGGGAGAGATTTGAAGGAGACATCCCATTTAGAGCTGTGTGTTCCAAGGTCTCTCACTCTAAAGTCTGGCTGTGGTCTCTGTGTTTGTTCCCATTTGCTGCAGGAAGAAGCTTCTCTGATGTCAGCTGAGCAAGACCCTGATCTATAATTATAGCCGAATGTCATTAGGAGTCATCCAGTTTGACCAGCACCATTTAATGAAGATGCTGTCTTTTTTCCAGTATGTATTTCTGGCTTCTTTATAAAAAAAATCAGGTGTCCATAAGCATGTGGATTTATGTCTGTGACTTTAGTTTGAGTCTGTTGATCAACATGTCTGTGTGCCAATACCATTCTTTTTTAAATTATCATTCTACAGAATGATACAACTTGAAATCAGGAATAGTGATACCTCACACAATTCTTTTATTATTCAGAGTTATTTTAACTAAACTAGGTTTTTTTGTTTTTCCATATGAAGCTAAAAAATTGTTCTTTCAAGATCTGAAAAGAATTGTGTTGGAATTTTGGTGAGGATTGCATTGCATCTGTAGATTGCATTTGGTAGGATGGCCTTTTTTTACTGTTAATCCTACCGACCTATGAGTGTGGGAGGTCTTTCATCTTCTGATACCTTCTTCAGTCTTTTCACTTGCTTGGTAGTTACTTCAAGATATTTTATATTACTTGAAGATATTATGAAATGTATTGTTTCCCTGATTTATTTCTCAGTCTGTCATCTGTTTATAGGAGTGCTCCTGATTTTTCTGAGGTAATATTGTATCCAGCTATTTTGCTAAAAGTGTTTATGAGCTGTAGGAGTTCTTAGGTGGAAGTTTTAGGTTCACTTATGTATACTATTGTTGTGGGATGGTCTGTATGTCAAATCTGTTGCTCTGATTGGTCAATAAAACACTGTTTGGCCAGTGGCCAGGCAGGAAGTAGGTGGGACAAGGAGAGAGGAGAATTCTGGGAAGCGGAAGGCAGAGGCAGAGAGACACTACAGCCACCGCCATGACCCCCAGCATGTGAAGATGCCGGTAAGCCACCAGCCACGTGGCAAGGTATAGATTTATGGAAATGGATTAATTTAAGATATAAGAACAGTTAGCAAGAAGCCTGCCACGGCCATACAGTTTGTAAGCAATATAAGTCTCTGTGTTTACTTGGTTGGGTCTGAGCGGCTGTGGGACTGGCGGGTGACAGAGATTTGTCCTGACTGTGGGCAAGGCAGGAAAACTCTAGCAACATACTATCATATCACCTGCAAATGACAATACTCTGACTTCTTCCTTTTCAATTGGTATCCCCTTGATCGTCTTTAGTTGTCTTATTGCTCTTCTTAAGACTTCAAGTACTATATTGAATAGATAAGAAGAGATTAGACAATCTTCATGATTTCAGTGGAATTGCTTTGAGTTTCTCTCTATTTAACTTGATGTTAGTTATAAGCTTGCTCTACACTGCCTTTATGTTGAGATATGCCTCTTTTAACCCTAATCTCTCCAGGACTTTTATCATGAAGGAGTATTGGATTTTGTCAAGGCCCTTTTCTGCATCTAATGAGATTAGATTTTTTTTCAGTTTGTTTATATGGTAAACTACATTTGTTGATATATGTATATTGTGCTATCCCTACATTTCTGGTATGAAGCCTACTTGATCATGGTGGATGATATTTTTTATGTGTTCTTGGATTTGTCTTGCAAGTATTTTATTGAGTATTTTTGCATTTCTGTTCATAAGGGAAGTAGGTATCTAATTCTCTGTTAGGTCTTTGTGTGGTTTGGATATCAGGATAACTGTGGCCTCATAAAACAAATCAGGGCCATGGTCTGTTTGTTTCCATTGTGTGGAATAATTTAAGGAGTATTAACTCTTCTTTGAAAGTCCAGTAGAATTCTGTGCTAAAACCATCTGTCCTTGGGCTTTTTTGAGGGGGTGGGGTGGGCTTTAATTTCTTTTATTAAAATTTTTATTTAATTTAATTTAATTTTAAATTAGGCTTCTATTTCACTAGAAGTTATAGCTCTGTTTAAATTGCTTATTTGATTTTGACTTAGCTTTAGTAAGTGATATATCTCAAGAAAATGATCCATTTCTTTTAGATTTTCCAATTTGGTGGAAAACAGGTCTTTAAAGCATGTCCTTATGATTCTCTGGATTTCCTTGGTGTCTGTTGTTATGTCCCATTTTTCAATTCTAATTTTGTTAGTTTAGATAAGTCTCTGTCTTTAGGTAGTTTGGATAAGAGTTTGTCAATCTTATTGATTTTCTCTAAGAACCAACTCCTTGTTGTTTCTGTGAGTCTTTTTTTTTGAGGAGGGAGGGAGTTGTTGGTTTATTTGGTTGTTTCTTTTTTTTATTGATTTCAGCCCTGAACTTGATTATTTCTTGCCTCTTGCCATCTACTCTTTTTTTGTGTGTGATTTATTCTTTTTGTTCTAGAGAGTTCAGGTGTGTTGTTAAGTTGCTAGTATGAGATCTCTCCAATTCTTTTATGTAGGCACTTAGTGCTTGCTATGAATTCCCTCTTAGAACTGCCTTCATTGTGTTCATAAATTTGGATATGATACATATTTACATTCATCCAATTTTAGAAAGTCTTTAATTTCTTTCTTTACCCATTTTTTGTTCAGTAGAGAGTTGTTCAGTTTCCATGACTTTTTAAGCTTTCTGTTGTTGATATCTGACTTTAAAATGTGGTGGTCAGATAGGAGGTAGGGAGTTATTTCAATTTTCCTGTATTTTTTGAGACTTGTTTGTGTCTGAATATGTGGTGAATTTTGGAGAAAGTTTCATGGGCTGCTGAGAAGAAGATGTAATCTTTTGTTGGGTGAAATTTTTGGTAAACATCTATTATGTACATTTGGTTTATGATGTCTGTTATATCCAGCATTTCTAAGTTTAGTTTTTGTCTAGATGACCTGCCTATTGGTGAGAATGGGATATTACAGTTATCCACTATCAGTGTGTGAGGGTCAATGTGTGATTTTAGCTGTGTTTCTGTTATGAACTTAGCTGCCCTTGTATTTGGGGTAGAGATATTAAGAATTTCAATGTCCTCTTGGTGGACTTTACTTTGGCATATAGTATCTTTCACAATCTTTTCCAATTAGATTTGGTTTGAAGTCTATTTTGTCAGATATTAAAAGGGTTACACCAACTTCCTTCTTATGTCCATTTGCTTGGAATATCTTTTTCCATCCTTTATCCTGAGATGATGTCTATCTTTGATGTTAAGGTGTGTTTCTTGGATGCAGCAGAATGATGAATCCTGTTTTTGAATTTATTCTATTAGTTTGTATCTTTTTATTGGGAATTGAGTCCACTAATGTTGAGATATGTCAATGAGCAGTGTTTATTAATTCCTGTTATGTTGTTGTTGTTGTTGGTGGTGGTGTGTATTTCCCCTCCTTTGGTTTGCTAGTCTGGGATTATTTATTCCCTGTGTTTTCTTGGGCATAATTAATCTTTTTAGGTTAGAGTTTTCCTTCTAGTGCTTTCTGTAGGGTTTCTGGATTTTTAGATAGATACTGATTAAATTTGGTTTTGTCATGGAATGTCTTATGTTTTCCATCTTTTTTATTGTAATTTTTGCTGGACATAAAAGTCTGGCCTGGCACCCATGGTTCCTTAGAGTCTGTCCAGGTCCTTCTAGCTTTTAGAGTCTTCATTGAGAAGTTGTATGTAATTCTGTCTCCATTAGGGTTTTTGTTGCTGTGAAGAGACCATGACCATGGCAACTCCTATAAAGGAAAACATTTACTTGAGGTGACGACTTATGGTTTCAGAGGTGTGGTCCATTATTATCATGGCAGAGAGCATAGAAGTGTGCAGGTAGACATGGTGCTGGAGAAGGAGCTGCTACATGTTGATACACAGGCAACAGGAAGTAGACTGAGAACTCTACATCTTGCAAGCAACAGGAAGTGAACTGTGATACTAGGTGGTATCTTGAGCATATATGAGACCTCACAGTCTGCCTCTTTGTGACCCACTTCCTTCAACAAGGTCATACATAGTTCAACAAAACCATACCTCCTAATATGCCACTCCCTTTATGGGGGCATTGTCTTAAAACCACCACAAATTCTAATAGGTTTGCCTTTATATGTTACTTGGTCTTTTTCCCTTGCAACTTTTTAATATTCTTTCTTTGTTCTGTACATCCAGTGTTTTGATTATTATATTATTATATGCTAAGGAGAATTTCTTTGCTAGTCCAATCTATTTGGTGTTCTGTATGCTTCCTGCAACTTTATAGACATCTTCTTATGGTTATGGAAATTTTCTTCTATGATTTTGTTGAAAATATTTTCTGGTCATTTGTGCTGGTATTTTTCTCCTTTCTCTGCTCATATTATTCTTAGGTTTGATCTTTTTATAGTGTCCCTGATTTCTTGGATGTTTTGTGCCAGGATTGTTTTTTCAAGATTTAACATTTTCTTTGACCAAGGTATTCCTTTCTTCTATCGTGCCTTCCATGTCCAAAATTCTTTCTTTCATCTCTGATATTCTGTTTGTGAGGCTAACCTCAGAGGTTCTTGCTTCAGTTTCTAAAATTTTCATTTCCAAATTTCCCTTGGTTTGGGTTTTCTTTATTGGTTCTATTCCCATTTTCAGGTCTTAAATGATTTTATTCATTTCCTGCAAGTGGTTTGTTGTGTTTTCATAGATTTCTTTAAGGGGTTTATTCACTTCCTCCTCCATCATATTCATAAAGGCCACTTTAAGGTCTTTGTCTTGTGCTTTAGCTGTGTTGTAATCCTCAGGGATTACTGTGGTAGGGTTGCTGGCTCTAGTGAAGACATATTGTTCTGGTTCTGGTTGTTACTGACTGTGTTTTTAAGCTGGTATCTAGGCACCTGGATTTGGGAAGGTTGTAATTCTAGGTGCTGGTATCTGGTCTTGTCTTTGTTGGGTGGATGTTTTGTTCCTTGGTGTCTGTTGCCCTCTCTGTTCCTAGAAGAGTGTGGTGGCTGTGAGTTGCCTGGTAAGAAATTCTTCTGGGATCTTGATAAGTGTGGTCATTGGGGACTGAGGGTTCTTGGTAAAATGTGTTTCCAGGTATTGGAGTATTAGGAACGGGGACAGACTGGGGGACAGGGTCCTTCGGGTGTCCACAGGAGGGAGGAAAGTAGGGTGTTCTTCCTGGATCTGCTTAGTTCCCTGGGAATGGGGGCAGAGAGTGAGGAGAGGTCCCAACAGGTAGTCTGCTACAGATAGGAAAAGACTGGGCCATTGGATCTGGAGGAGAGGAGGGAGAATGAAGACCTGAAGCTTGCCTGCCTGCTTCCCTCTCCTACTTTCTTCTCCGAGTTACCAGAGAGAGCCTGCTGCAGTCAGGGGCTGAGATGATGGCAGTGGGGAGAAAGAGGATCTGAGTGAGCTGCTGGACGTGGGGCAGTGAGAAGGGGCGGCTACAGCAGGTGATCTGCTACCAAGATGGGGGTGAGACTGGGGGTTGGGATCTGGAGGAGAAGTGTAGCTCAGCAGTTATGCTGCTTGTTTCCCTGGCCCGAGTGGCCTGGAGAGTCCTAGATAATGCCTGTTTAGTTGGGGACTGGGGTAAATTGATGAGTAGGGTTCAGAAAGGCTGGAGGGGAAGTTCTGTGTGATCCTCTGGAGATGCAGGCAGGAAAGGAGAGGACGAGGCAGGTGGTCTGCTACAGAGCTGGGCATATGACCAGGTGGGGAGGGTGGGGGTGGGCTTGGATTCGGAGGAGCAGAAGCAGAGGTGAAGATCTGCAGTTAGGTTACTTGTTTCCTTGGCAGGAGAGCCCTGTGGGTTGCCAAGGATGGCCTGCTGTAGTTGAGGTCTGGGATAATGGGATGAGTTGGGGGAAGAGAATTTGGAAGGGAAGATCCATGTGATCTACTGGAGATAGGATGGGGGAGGCTGCAGTGAGTGGTCAAGCAGCCCTACTTTCACATGATCTTTTGCCTGAGGTTCAATACTACAGTTCTCTGAAGGAGCTGGGACCCAAATTCAGCAAAACCTATGTTTATGGCATGGCTTGGAATTAATCTATAAAAGTGGATATCTTGGAAAAATGGAAATTGGCAATTTTAAGAATTTCTTTTAGTAACTAAAACAAGATGCTTCACGTTTATTCCGTTAATAAACTGAAATACACAAAACAATATAATTACTAAAAAGTTGCAGAATTGTCCTTCAGTAGTTACTTTTCATGAAACCACCCTGCTGTGGGATAATGCCCTTGTACACGGGTTTAATAAAATGCTGATCGGCCAGTAGCCAGGCAGGAAGTACAGGCAGAGCAAGCAGATGAGGATAATTCTGGGAAGAGGAAGGGCTGAGTCAGGAGATACCAGCCGCCACCAAAGGAGCAACATGCCAGCAGACTGTAAGCCACGGTCACGTGGCAAAGTATAGATTTATAGAAAAGGGTTAATTTAAGATATAGAAGCTAGATAACAAAAAGCCTGTCATGGCCATAGTTTAAAAATAATATTAGCCTGTGTGTGTGTGTTTATTTGGGTCCCAGTGGCTGTGGGACTGGTAGGTGAGAGAGATTTGTCCTGATCATGGGCCAGGCAGGACACAGGAAAAACTTTCAGCTACAAATGGTGCCCAATGTGGTACAAGAGTTTCCACCTAAAACCTGAGAGAACTTAAGAAGAAATTATAAATGTAGCTAAGAGCACCTTCCTAATTCATGTCACTCATGGCGGGCCTAGTTATAATGATGTATCCCCTGGCTGTGGCGGGTTCACGACATGTCTGTTGGAGCTACAGCATGGTGGATTCCCGCTGAGTTACATAGAGGTTTCTGCAAGCCATGCACCATGGTGTGTGGTAGATATAGCTTTTGCTGCTAAAAAAAAAAAAAAAAAAAAAAAAAAAAAAAAAAAAAAAAGAGGTTTCTGGGCTGTATGCTGCTAGATGGAAACATAGACCCACTGCTTCCCAGAGTTGGTGGTGAGCATGGTTTCCAGAGCTGGTGGTAAATGTAGTTCTGCCATGTTGGGAAGCTGAGGTGGGCAGAGCCAGCAGCCAAAGCTGCCATTTCAGTCCTAGTCATTCTACAATTTAAAGCAATAAATTCACAATAAGTCAAATTCAGATGAAATGGTTTATGGTATGTGTAAAAATGTACATAGGCTTGGAAGAGAGAGGAAAAAGAATATAGACAGTTATATAAAGGAATAGTTTTAAAAAATAAAGTCTTTAAAGAGACAGTAAAGGTAATATAAAAAAATAAGCCACATAAAGATGGATATTACACAGAGAATCTGGTTTGTGTTGTCTTTGGGATTTTTTTTTTTTTAAAGATTTATTTATTTACTATGTATACAATGTTCTGTCTGCACATATCCCCACAGGCACCAGATCTCATTACAGATGGTTGTCAGCCACCATGTGGTTGCTAGGAATTGAACTCAGGACCTTTGGAAGAGCAAGCAGTGCTCTTAACCTCTGAGCCATCTCTCCAGCCCGTCTTTGGGATTTTTAACTACACAGAAAGACATTTGATTGCAAAGGCTGCTGAATTAAATCAATATATGTGTTTTAAAGAAATCTTGATTTCAAAATCTATGTCTAAGGATGTGTTGCTTTGGGAAAGAGGTTCTGCTTTTGTTTCCACAAAAGATGAGAACCTGTGGATTACTTTCAGGCTAATATGGTTTGACCAGCCAAGACCCCCTGAAAGGTCTCTGATGATACCATGGCCCAGATGATCCAACATCCAGAACAGTTTCAAGGCAACTGGATCAGACAATGCAGCCTCACAAATTATTTCAGTCTGGACTTGACCATAATTCTTAATTTTCTCAGGATCCCCATAAGAATACACCACCCTTTATCAGCAGGAAGTAGCCTAGAACACTATGCCCACATTCCAAAAAAATGGATTATGGATGTTTGTCTTTGTTTAGGTTGTTGGTTACAAATTGATATTGGTCATAGTCAATATCTTTCTAAAAGAAGAAAGGGATATGATATGGAAATAAAGGATGTAGATATGATAGGATAAAAGGATGGATTGTTGAATCTACTTTTAAAGAGCAACTTGTTTAAAATGTTTTACATTGGTATAGATTTTAGTTTATTGATACAAAGGTAAAGTTAATTTTGCTATACTATATGTATATTTCTATTATTTAAGGTATCGTGTTTATGTAACTCATTTAAATTGTAATGGATAATTAAGAAATACAGATCAATAATTAGTCTTCTATGATAGTCAAACTTATAGCCATGTTGAGTTTTCTAGATACACATAGTTATAATTCAATTAGGTGTACATAGATATAATTCAGTTAGGTAGATATCTTCAAACACTTCAAAGACCTACACAATATGGGATTTAAAATGTTTTAAAAACTTAGACTTTCTGGACAATGAGACATGTCTGCTCCTGGCAGTATTGATTTACTTCAGAGAGAAAGATGAGCATCAAAGACACTCCATATGGAGTTTATCTTCTTGGCAAAAATAGCCATTGGACAAGAAACTGTTCTTGCCTGGACTGCTTGACAAAATGTTATATAAACTGAACATGCAAGACCCATAGGAAGATGACCACTGAACTTTGCAAGGCAAGATGATCCTTTAGGTTCCTGTTTCACAAAAGAAACTGCCAGATATTCTACAGGACACAGAGAAAAAATGGCTAAGAGACTAAGCCTATGGGCTGAAGATGGATACCCCAACATTACAGAGAAACTTTGGATGACTGTCCAGGCAGGCAGCTATCTCTGTCATTCTAGATTTTTGGAAGCTGCTTACAATGCTCTTCCTGTTTACTTAGGTAATACTGTATCCTTCTGAGGTCTTCGATGTAGCTGAAGATTAGATAGTTATAATTATGGTTTTCCTTGGTTATAAGAGAAAAGGTAGATATAAAGCTTTAGACTCACAAATATGGGATAGATGAAAAAATATTTTCTTTAATTTTGCCAAATACAAATAGACTAGATATTATAACTATTTCTTGCTTGCTAACAGTTTTGTTATATGTAATTTTATTATGTTGAAGTTAAAAACCTTCCTTTTAAATAGAAAGAAAAGGGGAAATGCTGTGGAATAATGCTTTTGTACACTGGTTTAATAAAATGCTGATTGGCCAGTAGCCAGGCAGGAAGTATAGGCAGGATAAGCAGACAAGGAGAATTCTGGGAAGAGGAAGGCTGAATGAGGTGACACCAGCCCACCGTCCAGGGAGTAGCATGTAGTGGCACACAGGTAAAACCATGGAGTATGTGGCAACATATAGATTAACAGAAAGGCTGAGTTTAAGTGTAAGAGCTAGTCAGTAGTAAGCCTGAGCTAATGGCAGAGCAGTTTTAATTAATATAAGCCTCTGTGTTTTTACTTGGGCCGGAGTAGCTGTAGGACCAGTAGGTGAGAGAAATTTGTCCTGACCATGGGCCAGGTGGGACACAGAAAAACTTTCAACTATACCACCCACCCACATCACCTGAAAAGAAGTATGCTGAAAAAGATATTTTTAAAACTTTTGAATGGCTACTAAATCTTATGTAATTTGCAATTTATTCTCCAAAGCTGGTCATGGTTTCAGAGTCAGAAGTCATAAACACTAACAGCCCAGTCCCTATGGTGACAAGGTGGCATCATGGAAGGGGCATTTCTAAGAATGACTCAATGCAGTCTGTGAAGTGGATTCCCCACTCATTTTATTAACAGGATACTAGGGATTAGAGTTTAAGAGGGGGGCTCAAAGTCCTCTGCTAATTGGGGATAGTCAGAAGTTGAGCTTCCAGACCAGAGCTTTCTGGACTAGACCAAATGGTGGCACATGGATCTCCATGAATGACGTACTGGAGGCTTGGATTTCTCTTTTCTATGAAAATGGCTTTTGGTTTACTCTGTCTCAGATTCTAAAAAAAGGATGGGGATTAAATCATTCCTCAGAAGCCGCGCGGTGGTGGCGCACGCCTTTAATCCCAGCACTCGGGAGGCAGAGCCAGGCGGATCTCTGTGAGTTCGAGGCCAGCCTGGGCTACCAAGTGAGTCCCAGGAAAGGCGCAAAGCTACACAGAAAAACCCTGTCTCGAAAAACCAAAAAAAAAAAAAAAAAATCATTCCTCAGAGGCCATTGGCCTGGCCTTGGGGCCTTGAAGGGACTTTGGATCACCTTTGTGAGATGAAACTACATTTTGAATCACATAACCTTTTCCTGGGTTGCAAGGGTTAAAGAGAATGGTAAGGTAAGCAAAGGTCAAGGGTCTTTAAGGAAGGAGGGAACGAGAAGTTCCCAGATGAGTGAAAGGAAGGTCCTGTAAGCCCAGCAAGACTTGTGTTCCCTTACGAGGGCTCCCGAAGAGCCTGCATGTTTCTAGGCTGGGCACCATGTTGGACAGTAAACATCAGGACCGTTTACACTGGTGAGCGTGGGCGTGGAAGTTAGGGTCACCTACAGCAGATGCTGACATTTAGTGCTTTGATTTTAGACTCATACACAAACTGGAACAGCTACATGATGCCATATTTTGGATGATAGCAGGATATGGGCATCTGCTTTGTGAACGCATATGGACAATAATCTGTTCATTTCTATTTTCTATCTTAGGCAGAAACCAAAGGGGCATATCCTTCTTACCTTGATATGTGTTTCAGATCTGGGATGAGGAATGTGAAGGTGTCTGCTTTTCTACAATGAGTCTACTTTTTCCTCTGCTTTGTTGAGGATCTTTGTTGTGATCTTTGAGGGTGAGAGAAATATTTTTGTGATAGTAGTGATGGCAGAGAGTAACTGAATACGTGGTTTGATCATGCATTCTAGTCAGATATCTGGGACTGAGTTCCAGCTTTGCCAGTGTCGACCTTGTGAGCCTGAGCGATTTACTTAACCACTCAAGTCCGTGGTTAGTTAAGTTAGAATATGCTAAGTTGGGGGTACTAGCACAATCTGGGCCTGTAGTGTGGGTGAAATGTGATATTCCTTGTAGACCATTCACACATAGTATCTGGTACATGTTTGTTGTTAGAGCACAAATAACCCTTCAATGAATATCAATGAACTTACTAATATAATATATGCCTTGTTCATGAGCTCGAGGAGAAACAATTTCTTCTGTAATTTAGGCTAGAAAGTTTAAGGGTGTGTATAGATTGAATGCTTTCTAACAATAATCTCATGGTAAGAGACAATGTTTTTTTCTGTGTGGGCAAGGGAACGCTGGGGTTGGTGGGAAGTAACCACTTGAAACTGACTTCAGAGATCAAATCTCCAGGAAGAGATTTATTTGTCTCTCAGATAAAGGATTTAAGGAATTTAGCTGTACATTCTATTCATGAGAATAGAATGAGACATCACAGAACAGATTGCAATCCAGAACACTTGTGGTTCTGTGAATGAGTAGTTGTGCAAATGTGTGTGTGTGTGTGTGTGTGTGTGTGTGTGTGTGTGTGTGTGTGTGTGTGTAAGGGTGGGTAGACTGGAATTAAGAATGAAGTTAGGGTGAGGAGGTTTGTAAGAACTGCAAAATGTTTCCGGTGGTGGAGCGGGTGTGGGTGGTGCAAGAAACAGGCTCATCTTTGAGGTTTGCGTTGCTCATTTCTCTAAACAGTTCCACCAGCCTTTTTGCATCTTAATTTGCTGAAGACATCTCTGGCCCTTTGAGTGCAGCAGGATGGCACATGTGGAAGAATTTGGCACTTGGAGTAAGCTCCTCCTGACTCTCCATGGCATTGCAAATCTGGAGTGAAAGACAGAGTGAGGAACCTAGAACAGCCAATGGGCTTTTTCTCTTTCCTTTCACTGAGAAATCGTCTCTAATGGTCCAGGTTTCCAAGTGATCACCCATACCTTAATGCATCCAGCAAAGTTTGTATATGAAGTGTTCCCTCATGCTATCAAGGATCATTTCCCTCTCTCTTTTAAACTATTTCTATACTATGACTAAGGGCAAAGAGTTTAAAAGATGCTTTCATTTAAAAAATACAGTTAAAACTGGGGAGGAGAGAGGGAAGGCAGTCAGTACAGATGAGTACAGACTGATGAGGGACAGGCAACATCACGGTTGTTTTATGAAGCCTCAAGGACTCTTACTACTTTATATTTATCTAAAATTATACACAACACACATATATATGTACACACATTTACACGTGAATATATTATATTAACATATTATTAATTAATATACAATATTATTGCTATAATATAACATATATAAAAGGAAGTTAAGCTACTTGGGCTGAAAGTACTCCCCACAAGAATGAGAGTTTAACAGTCCCCAGTGCCAGGCATAAGAAACCTCCTTTTGAATGGTTGATCAGAGTAGTTCAAGTAACTCCCAGAACAGTCTAGACTACCCATGTAGCCCTTGGTTGTCACTCAGGGGCTGAGGGCGACTGTCTATTGCTGATGACACCACACACTTAGGACAAGACTCATATGATTCTAGATGGATCTGATCAGAAAGCTCTCTCTTGTAGTGTGGTGTTTTTGGTACCAGAAAATACTATGCAAGATACCAAGGGAGGAAGCAATTAAACAGCCCTATCCTGAGCGATATCTATGGACCATAACAGCGACCAGCATGGCAAGACACACATAAAGGCTCAAGAAAGAGCACTCGCACATTGGTGGCAGCCAGCAGCTGTCCAGTTGGACATAAGACCCACTCAATAGGAGGGAAAAATATTCCCAGTACCGGAAAACCAGTCAGCTTTCCAGAGCTAGTGAGGTCATGGAGCCGAGAAAAGAATCTACCTCTGTCATTTTGCTTGGTGAGCACAATTCTCTCCTACATTCTAATATTTTTCCTTAGGTCCACAGATAAGTGCAGCTACCACCCCTTATCAAAGAAGCTCCTCTTTATAGCAGATGGAGAGCATCACACAAAAGCACAAATGGATCATGGGGTTGAGCAGCACCAACAGATGAAACAAGGTCACCGCTCCTTTATTGACAGCTCAGGAAACATCAAGAAAAGGAGATGGAAGATTCCAAGAGCCAGAACTCCAGGGAGTCAGCTGTGAAAATTTCTCTCCTAGAAATGGCTGCATAAACAAGACAGGAACAATGGCAACATCAATAGGAATATTAACATGGCTGGTGGAAAAATTCACAGGGTCCCACTCCTAGACAAAGAACAGCAGGCAACTAATGACTGCCACCAGGAGAAGGAGAATTAGCCTCTCCCAGGGATGAGTCCCTTAGCGGTTGTCCAATGAAGAATGATCAGCCCTGAAATCATATACACACACAACAAAAATGGACTCAGCGGGTTGTATTTATAGATTTGTACATGCCCCTACACACATGTGTATGCATATGTGTGTATGCATATATGTGTATACAATAATAACACAGAGGAAGAGGCTATCAGCTTGAGAGTGGAGGGTCATGGAAAGGGTTGAAGGGAGGGGACCAGGGAGGGGCTGGAGGCAGGAAAGAGAGGGGCACAATTAAGTAACTGTATTTCAATTAAAACATATTAAAATAAAAATAGTTAATACACACTTTAGTAAAAACCCTAGTAATTTAGAGATACATAATTTACTTTTTTCTTGTATATCTGTCAACTTTGATCCCATCTCTGACTATATACAACCGTACTGTTGTTAGTTTTTTACAAAGGAGCTATCAACTCAGTTAACATTTATTGAGCACCTACTATGCACCAGGCACTGTGTTAGGAGCTTGAATGTGAACAATAAATACAATAAATATAGTGTATGATAAATATGTTTTATGCCCTTGAGAAGTCATTCAGAGAGCAAAAAGCCAATAACAAGTGAATATGTAGCACAAGTATGTATTGCTAACACATAAATACAAAATGTATTATAAATACTATATATGTAAAGCAGCCCACACTGATGTAGTCACTTAAAAATAATATATGAAATAATATATGAAATTCAATATATTTAACGTGCTCTGACATATAACATGGATGTTTTAAAATTAATTTAAGATTAATTTTTCACAGTGATTATATAAGATCATTTATAACAACTTAAGCTTTTTGGTATTTGGGCCAAATGAGTATTTTTTTGTCACCACATTTTAGAAGAAAATTTAGGCAATTATCAGAATTACCGTCAGTCAAGGGCAGCCTTAGAACAGGCTAGTGAGGCCTGACGAGGGAGGTTGTTGGGCCTTTCTTTGGATCTCAGAGGTGGCCCGGACCTCTCCTCTTGGCGGAGGCAGATAAACACAGCAAGCATCTCAGCCTTCTGCTACCCTCGAGAGCAGAGTAATTGATTGATGACATTTTCAATCAAGGTGGGTTGGCTAGAATCAGCTAGGTTTGGCTGGCTGAACTGTGTTGTGCCACAGTGGTGTATTAGTGGCTTTTAACAATTCCACACAGCCCACTTTGAATTCCTGTCCTAAGGAGCTGCCTTCAACAATGCTCGGGCAGTGTGGCGGCCAGTGCTTCTCTAGCCGACTCTTCCCTGCTCCTATCCTGGACAGTTGGTTAATTGGTGAAGTGTTCTGAGTGAGAATCTGGTGGCCCAGGTGTTTCACTGGCTTTAGTTGTATTCTTATCATAGATATACTTTATTTTACTTTTGTAAATATCTTGGGAATTGTCTTTCTAGCACAACTGGCTTCTTTGGGTTAATCTTCTATGGATTGGCATTTATGGACGTTGCTGTTTTGTGTAACATGATCCTGTCCCTGTCTACATTTACTTTGTGCATGCACAAACACTTAACTACATACATGTTAGTCAGCTTCCCAGCACTGTTACAAATACCCGAGAAAATTAATTCAAAGAAATAAGATATATCTGGACCCATACTTTTGAGGATCTGAGTTCATGGCCTGGTGTCTCCGTGGCTGTTGGGCCTGTGGCAAGGCAGTAAGTACATCATGGCAGGGGTGCATGGTAGAACAAAAATGTTTACCCGGCCCTGGATGTGGACCAAGAGAGTTGAGGTACCACAGTCCCCTTTGAAGTCATGTCCTTGGTGTCCTGAAGACATCTTTTGAGACATCTACCAATTCCTGCCACCTACCAATATTGCCAAACTGATGACCAATCCCTTTGCAGATGACCAATCCCTTTGCGTACTTGGGGGACATTCCAGATAGAAACTCAAGAGCGCAGTGGCAGATGCATCTAAAGTGAACAGATCATACTCCCTTTCGGGCTTTCCCGGTGATGTCAGGCGTTGATGTTTGCATGAGCAAGTGGTGTCTGTCTCAGTCTGTTTTGTATTGTTATAAAAACACCCTGGACTTACTGCTGGGAGATGTATAAAGGAAAGGTGTGCACTTAACTTACAGTTCTAGGGGTGGAAAGACCAAACAAGACGGTCTGGTGTTTGTGTCTGGTAAACTCCGTCCCTTTCCCTTCTACATCAGCACATAGTGGAGAAACAGAAAGGGAAGGCCACAGCATGGGGTGGCCTTGATATGACGATCTACTCTCGTGAGAAGGAACCCAGTCACAAGCGATCTATCTGTTCCACTTCTGTAGGATGGTGTCCTCTTTTCTTGAAGGTGAATTCTCTATGACCTAACTCCCTTTTCCTAGGCCCCGCCTCTTAAAGCTCCCCCAACAGTCATCCTCAGCACCGCCATCCTTGTTCTCAGCGCATAAACCTTGGGGGACAAACAATATCATGAACTTGAGTAGTGCTAACTCAAGATGGGCCAGTTAGAGTCTTCTGTACAGAAAACAGGAGAGCAGATACCCAGAGAGTCATCAGTTGCTCTAGGCTAGAGCTGCGGGATATAAAAATCTAGCAGCTGTGAAGGTCATATTTCTTTCATACAGAGAAAAGCAGACTTTACGAAGAATAATGAAATTGACAAGCAGCGTAAGACAGAGAAACACATGGATGATTCTTACTGAATGCCCTGGTTCCAGTAATTGCTAAGGGTGACCTGTATCTGCCCTTTCAAAGGTGTGATGTGCTTGTCAAAACAAAACAAAACAAAACAAAAAACAAAACAAAACAAAACCTTTAAATTGAACTAGTCAATATCCTGTCACTATAACAACAACAATAACAAAATGCAAATAATTAATTAATTCATACAGAGGATAGTTTGTTTGGGCTCATGGTGTTAAAGGTTTCATCTTGACTGATTACTCCTACTGTTTTGTCCCTGTGGCAAAATAGCACATCATGGCAGGGATTATGTACCAGAGAATAAAAACTGCTTAACTCTGGAGTCAGGGAGCAAACAGAGGAATAGGAGGGTCTCTCTTCTCCAGTGATCCACTTTGACAGCATCATCAGTAACGTAAAAGCTTTGTGCTAGACTGCATCTCCCAAAGTTCCCATCACGGCTCAGTAGCATTGCTCTGGGGCAAAACCTTTAAATCCCTGGACCTTGGAGGATTACCCAGCATCCAGACTGCAGGACTGAAGCTGGCTTAATGCTAATTCCTGCGTTAAGTCTTTGCTAACTTTTCTTTTTTGTTATAGTCTAATTTATGCAGTTGTGTGGGAAAAAATATATATGTATGGCGCCTAAAATCTTTATGGAAGCAATGACATTGTAAATCTCTCCAAATTGAGGAGAACAAAGCACATGATTCTGTTTATACCTGATACTGTATGTGGACTAAAGAAAGGTTTCAGGGGCAAAATCAGCAGAGATGAGCATTGTCCCCAGCTCACAATTTTCCTAAAATGTTTGGTAGTAGAGCCATTCTCAAAGTTAGAGACCCAAGATTTGGAAAAATGTATGTTGTTCTTAAGTAGTGTCTTCCTACAACATTTCTATCTCTGCCATTTAAAAATGATGTGTTGTTATTAGTGCATGCCACGGCACACATGCGCAGGTCAGAGGACAACGTGAGGAGCCGTTTTCACCTTCCACCTTATTGAGGTGGGGTCTCTCTCTTCTTGTGTCTGCTGCTATGAGGCAAATTCCAGACTAGTTGGCCAGCAAGCTTACAGGCAATTCTGTATCCACCTTCCATCTCTCCCTAGGAATTCTGGGATTGCAGAAACATGCCATCATATGTGGTATTGTATTCCCCCAAATAATGTGCACACTAATAAACTTATCTGGGGTCAGAGACAGAGCAGCCACAATATTAAACATAGAGGATAGGCAGTGGTAGCTCATGCCTTTAATCCTAGCATTCCAGAGGCAGAAATCCATGTGTTCAAGGATACAGCCAAGCATGGTGACTCATGCCTTTAATCCCAGGTGGTGGTGGTAGAAAGCAGAAAGATATATAAGGTGTGAGGACCAGAAACTAGAAGCTTTTAGCTGGTTAAGCTTCAGGTTTTCGAGCAGCAGTTCAGCTGAGAGCCATTGGGATGAGGACACAGAAGCTTCCAGTCTGAGGAAACAAGACCAGCTGAGAAGTTGGCCAGGTGAGGTTAGCTGTGGCTTGTTCTGGTTCTCTGATCTTCCAGTTCACCCCAATACCTGGCTCAGGTTTGATTTTATTAATAAGAACTTTTTAAGATTCCTGCTACAATCCTATCTGGCTTTTTACATGGTTTCTGTAACAGGGATGGGATTGGATTGAATTTGGGCTGCCAGGCCCATGCAGTACCCACTTTTACCTGGTGAGCCATACCCCAGCTCATGTTTCAGACATGTTTTGAGACATCCGGGCTTAATGCCTAATAACAGTCCTTTGCATAGTTGAACTGTCAGTAAGTGCTTTTGAATGAGTGCAGGGCCACAGATTTGAAGATCAGAATATTTCGTTTAACTAACTTTAGTTACATAAATTATTTAACTTTTACCTTAATTTTTCTGTGTTAAACAGATATTGATATATATAGAACATACACAAATTCAACTTGACATTTTGAAATTACTTCTAAGATTCTATTGTTTATCATTGAGAATTATTCTTTATTTTTATCCAGTGTTGATTCTTCAAGGGTCTAAAATGAAATCAGCACTTGCCCATTAGCAAGCTGTCACACCCTAAACCTGCATGACCATGGAGGAGCTGACCTCACAATTGCTCCATTCCTTAACCCTCCATACACCATCAAGAGCCACAGCACTCAATTTTATCTTGATCACATTGATTGCCATTCATAAAGATATTTCATGACTTTTTCTTTCCAGGGGGCCAAGAGAAAATGTATTCAATTTCCTTTAATAGACCAAAAATCTAGTGGATGTTATATGATCACCGTATATTCCCCTGGGGTCCTTTATCATTCTACATTACATTATAAAATTTTAGTAATATTTTTTCCTATTTGCAATTTCAGTATGCTAAGAATGACTTTATTATTACTCATTTCACAAAATGCTAAAAAATGAAAATAAGCAAATGGAATAATGAGAGAATTCCTTGGAAGAAGAAAAATAAGAAATCTTGTTCTTTCAAGTTTTGGTTTTGCCCCAGCGTTTCCTAAAGCATTACATCAACTAAATACAGGGGAGAAGGGGCTGGAGAGATAGCTCAGCGGATAAGAGCACTGGCTGCTCTTCCAGAGGAACCAGGTTCAATTCCCCACACCCACATGACAGTTCACGACCACCTGTAACTCCAGATCTAGGGTAACTGACACCCTCTTCTGACCTCCATGAGCACCAATTAGGCATGTGGTACACAGACAGACATTCAGACAAAACACCCCGTACACATAAAATACAACGATAATGACAAAAATAAGTAAAAATAGGAAATAAGGGAAGTGTGGAAACACTGCCTTTTTTAAAGTTTTTTTTAAACATAAAGACATAAAGTTTGTCATTTTCTTTGCATTGTAGCAAATTTAGGCCACTAATGGCGCACAACAATCTTGTGGGGAACAGGAACAAATGCAGATGGGCACAGCAGTGATGCTGATGAGGTTGCTCAGAGATGCACAGCCTCAGGTGTGACTCTATAGATGAGATATTCTAGATGACATCAGTCCCACAAATGGGCAGTTCACTCCTAAGGACAAAAGGAAAACATGGCCTCATCACTAGATTCAATAGCAAAGGCATAACCAAATAACATCTTTGATATGATCCCAAATCTTTCTGTTCTTGCCAAAAGGATGCTGAGCATGGTTTGCATTGCTTTAAAATTTATTTGGCATATAGCTTTTTAAGTAAATGAATGTCAATAGCAAGTGTGCTTACATAGAAAATTGAAAGACAGGCTAGATAGAAATATAAACAATTGAGCTAGTTGCTTTCATAAATTAAGAAACATTTTTCCCCTTATGGAAGAGAAAAGATAATAATCTTGTAAAAAAAATCTGATTTGTTTTAACATCAAAAACCATACCACCATCATCAACAACAACAACAACAACAATAGAACAACAAACCTGTGAATGTGGTTCATTTGGGAGAATGCTTGCTTATAGTATGCATGATACCCTGGGTTTGAGCCTTAGGACAAGACAAACCTAGGGTAGTGGTGCGCCCTATGACCTGAGCACTTGGGAGGTGGAGGCAGGAGGATCAGAAGTTCAAGGTCTTCCTCAGCTACATAGTGGACTGGAAGCCAGCCTGGGATGTATAGGACCTTGTTTCAAAAGCGATGATGATGATGATGATGATGATACAAATCTGTCACATTTTAGAGGATGTTAGTGATTAAGCAGTAGGAAAGTAAGACCCTTCACAGAGGTGTTTGAAATCTGGAATTCAAATTCACAGTGTAGGTAATGCCACAGGCTCCTGCAGGACAGGCCTGAGCAGTTAAATTTCATCTTTAAAATTTTAGTTATATTTGTTTATTTAGTGTGCGTGTGAGCATGTGTTTCAAATGCACGCCATAGTACATGTTTGAAGGTCAAATGACCACATTAGGAATCAAGTCTCTTTTTCCACATGTGTGTCCTGGGGACAGAGCTGCTCACTGGCTTGGTGGCAAATGCCTTTCCCCACTGAGACACCTCTCCTTCCATAGCGGTCCATTTTAAAGACTGCTAATTTTAAATGTTGCGGTTGGATCCCCCAAAGGTCTGTGTGGTGAAGACTGGCTGCCAGCTGAACCAGCACAGTTGTGAGAGTGGTAGAACATCTGTGTGCTAGTGCAGGGAAGTCAGAGCTCTATAGGCTCACCTTTGGCAGGGACACTCGGACCTCAGGCTCGCTCTTCTCTTGCTCAGTTGCCAGAAGGTGGGTGGTCGTGTGTTACATGTGACTAGCCTGGGGAGAGGTCAAAGTTCAGAGTATGCTTTCTTCTGAATATACATTTCTTGTATATCATCATAAAGGTGAACATTGTGGCTCAGGTTACTGTAAGTCAGGTGTGTGTGTGTGTGTGTGTGTGTGTGTGTGTGTGTGTGTGTATGGTGTGTGTAAAAGGCCAGAAAGACTCTCATGAAATCCGTGATTATTTCTAGGGTGTGGGAATGACAGTGATGTGTAGTGGGTAGCCATTCCAGCTTGGATCTGGAAGTTCCAACCCCCATTGAGACTCTGGCAACTGTCACGCCTACGAGGCGGAGCCAAGGGAGGCATCTGGAGACCCGAGACCTGGATGGGCGAGCGCTCTCTCTGTTCCTGGACCCTACGGTGGAGGTTGACTGAGCAGAGCTCCAGAGAACACCGCTGGACTGTGATACATCTTCCCCAGACCCTCCCCCCCCCCCCCCCGCCCCGCAATCTACCTATCCCTTCATTTGTAAGTCACCCACTAAATAAATCTTCCTTTTAACTACGTGGAATGGCCTTAATAATTTCACCAATAGTGATGTGAAACATTTAGTATTGTCATGTTTTTACAAGAAGGTAATAAATACATCCAGAGCCTAAGCCTTTTTTAAGGCAGGACCCAGTTGCTCCGGGTTCTGTTTTATGAGCTGGTGCACATCCTGTGCGTCTCCACACCCGCCTGTCTGTTGTACTGAGTTTGCGATGGACAACTTTTTATCCTAGGGCCAAATACAGTTCTAGACTCTTGGTATGCAATTATCATTTTCTGTTTGAAGCACAGAAAGGCAAAAAAATATATATTTGTTTTTTATTACAATCTGTTTGTGGTGATGGTCTTACACTGTGTAACTTTTCCTGGGGAGAGGTGAGCAAATTTCTACACACCCCAGATAGGACACTGAAGACAAACCAACAAACAGTCCCACTCAAGTGCAGCATCATGAACCAATGGGCTTTACCGGGGCTGAGTAGAGAAGCATCATAACTCAGTGGGCATTACGTCACTGAAAAGTTTACTCCAGAATGGATGATGATAAAACCTTCATCCTTGGATACATCTTCCTGCACTTGCAGGTAGCTATATGGGCTGGAGAGCCCCCTACCCTTGCAAGTCTTACTGCTTATATAACTTTGGCACTGGAGGACACAGTCTTGTAAATCTTGTTAAGTTTTATGGCTTTCCTGAGCCTTGTAAGTTTCTTATATTTCCTGGGTCTTGTATGTTTTCTTTATTGCATCTTATGGATTCCACTCACTTCCCCCTTGCAGGAGATAATGTTTTAATTTGAGAAGCTGGCCACATAGCCAAGAGATACACTGATGGGCTGGTGAACCTTTGGACCAACCATTTCAACAAGGAGAAAAACAAAATAAACAAAAACCTGAGAGTAACTACATCCAACAAATAAATCTGAATCAAAAAACGGATTAGCCGTCATGATATCAAATGTCCTGATATCACATCTTATCAATCTTAAGAGTTAAAACTTTGTGTGGGAAACAACTTCAATCCATCCACGTTATCTGAAACGCTCTTGCTGTGTCTGTTTCTGTGTGTAGCTCTGAGTGCCTTGGGGTTTCCTGGTCTCAGCCAGGCAGTCGTTACTGGAAAAAAACAAAGTCAGATTTCAAATTAATTTTAAGAGAGCAACTCTCTTTTTCGACTTTCAACTCATAAACTTCCTTTGAGTGATCTTGCTTGTCATTCGGCTTGTATGTATTTTTGTGTAGACTTCCAAATATCAGAATCATGAATAGATACAGCAAAATTGCACAACACCAGAATGATGCTAGTCCTGAGTGGTGTGTGTGTGTGTGTGTGTGTGTGTGTGTGTGTGTGTGTGTGTGTGTGTGTTCACTTCTACGAGGTAGTAGTGGCACTTACTCTTTGCAAGAACCAGCAAATGAATTTCCTGGATGCCTGAAGTCCACACAGCAGGCCAAATACTAAACCAATCATTCTAGGCCTTTAGCCCTGCCAAGAGAGTCAGATGTGCATCAGGGACGAGACAGTTCCCAGAAGGATGACCAGCTATCACATGTTGAGGGCACCCCTGCTCCCCAGCTGCTGCCACCCAGCGCCCCAATTGCGAGGCCCAGCAAGAACCTACCCCCAGGCAGGCCAGGAAGAGGCGCGGGAACATAAAACACATTCCAGCGGTTGGCATCTGGGCGCGCAGCAGCCAGGCGCAGTCAGCGTGTGTGTGGCCGCAGGGACCACGGAGGCAGAGCCTTGTCAGAGCCGCCCTGGGGAGCTGGCTGCCCGCAGGTTTGGCTCGGCAGACTCCATCGGGCCAGCTCCCGTGCGAGCTAGCGTCAATCTTATCTCTGAAGTTTGGGAAGTGAGCCCAGGGGGTTGGCATCCTCTCGTGGGGCAAGCGCGTGGAGAGTAGCTTTGGCACTCGGGATCTCTGGGGTGGGGGAGCGCTTCACATACCATGGCGTCTATGACTCAGGCAGGAGGGAAACCCCAGAATTACCACAAAGCCATCCAGATCCTAGCTTGGCCTCACCAGTCGGCTCAAGAGCAGTTCTGTTTCATCTGGTTTCAGGGCGGGTGTTTGCGTCTGTGTATACTTATGCATATTTCTGAGAATGAATTCTTCTCCCGGTTTTCTTCTTTGCAAAGAGACTGGGGGTCGGGGTGGGCAGGGAGCTCGTAATGCCTATTAGAACCTCAAGATACTTGGTTTTCACATGAGAGAGCTTCACAAAGGAGTCCCTAAAATTATCTGGTAGCCGCTTCTCAGCGACGTTTTCTGTGGATTCACTTTAACATTACAGTTCTTTTGAAACTACTACGGTTAAATTAACCAAAAATCTAAATTAAAAAAAAAAATTCGGGGATTCTTCCAGGCCTACTTCACATCATCAAACCAGGCCCCGCTGGAGGCCCCATTAAAATGGCAGCTCCCACTGAGAGAGAGACAAAAGCCCCTCTCTGAATGGGGATGCTGGAACAGTGATGGACTCTCAGAACGGCTTTTTTTTTTTTTTTAATCCATTAAAAAAAAGTTACCTCTGCATTGACTGTGAGAGAGTATTTAGTTAGCTCTCCACACTGTGGGAAATGGAGGCGGTCTCCCTTATAAGGACACCGGACGAATCCATAACATGGCTGAACAAGTTCTTCCTCGCAACTGAAATCGTGGAATGTTTTAGACGTGAACAGCTTAATTTTGGTGTGGTCTGGGACAAATTAATATGACTCAAATCCCACCTCACACAGGAAGCTGATCCCGATGAAGTGGGCGGGGTGAACGCAGTCACTGCCTTCAAAATTCTGGCCAACGTTGTCCCTATTAAATTTAAGTGTGGCTCCTCCTCTATCTCCACAAGAAAGAGATTTGAAAAGGAATAGGGACGTCAAGAACAAACTAAAAATATATCCAAACAGCTTAGCTGTGCGCCAAGAGGCTCAACACATGACTATGTGGTATTTTAGGCTACATGCATGATAGTGAGTTTAAATCTCCTAGAAGACAATCACCCCGACACTTTAGTTTTGGGGCGACTATGCCAAACATGTTCAGTGTTCTCCAGTGCTTCTCAAGAAGTCCAGAAACAGTTATTTCCCTCAGGACTCAGAGGAAAGTGTAGTTCTATGTCCCCGGACTGCTGCTGCCCGGGGAGACGCTAGTCCGCAGCTGGGAAGGTCAGTTACAGTTACGTACGTACTCATTAAAGTGAACGTTGATGTTACCCTCTCCAGGATTCCATCTCTTGACTTTTGCAAGCTTGCGTAATTATTACTACCATATGCACAAGTGGAAGCTTCTGTCAATGTTGGATACATACTTAGGGTTTAAGAAACACTTGCACGTTGCTTAGAAGGAACTAGAGGGGAAGATTACTTTCCAGTGATCAATAATAGAAATAAGTTTTACTTGGCCTTAGAATGAACCCTGTGATTATTCTTTCTGCTAACTTATGCAGGTAATCATGGTGGGTCTGGTTACTGTTAAAATTGGGTTATCTTCCTTAAACCACTGTTAACTAGGAGACATGCCCCCCACCAATATGCATTCTGGTAGATGCCATTTTTGAGATGCCCTTGGGCTGAGGTAAGCAGATGAGGGTGGCAAGACTTACTGAGTATGAAATGCGGCTGGTCCCAGGGGCACAAACCCCTTTGTGTGACAATCTCTGAAGTAGCGGTGTGTGCGCTATCAAACCGGAGTTCTTGGGATGCATGTCTCTGCAGATGGGTCTGCGTAGCTTACAGGGTATTATATTGATTAAGAAACAGTATATCGATAGGAAAGAAATGTAAATGTCAAAACCTTCTCAATAAAAAGTCCAACTGGTGACTGCTTTGAGGTTATGACTCGCAGACCGCTGGAGGCTGATAGAAGATCCTTGCAGACTGTCTCTCAAACGCTTGTTTCCAACAGAAGCGGGTGGGGTGTGGCCTTAGAGTATGACGGGGAAACCTTGGGAGAGGCAGAGGTTCATTCTGAAAACAACCATTTTAGTGTATTTTCTAAGTGTGCACATCTTCTGTGGACGTGAGGAGATAATGACAAACAGAACGGCCGAAACATCACGACACTGGGACTATTTATCAAAGCAGTGCCTACTTGATAAACAAATGAGGAAATAGATGTCTGAGAATTGAAGCAGGAGGTCAAAGGTTACCCAACTACTTAGTGACAAACCCAGGACCCAAATTCATTTTTTCTCCCTGACTTGCAGGCCGCTGTAGGATGCCATTTCCAGAGTCTGGAATGCCTTTGAAATCAGTCTGGGTGACACTCTAATCAATTTTAATGATCTAAAGCCTTTAAAAGTTGACTTGAAACTGCAGCAAAGAACAGCTTTTCACGGCTGTGCTCTGCCACCAAATAGCCGCTGATTCTTAGGGCTATTTTTGTGCCCACAAGTTGATAACAACCATCCCTTAGGCTTATTCAGCCCAGTATGCACGGTTTAAGCACCACCACATGCAGTCTGGAGCTGGACAGAAGACGTGACATCCCTGACCAGTAAATCCCGTGAATGAGTGCATTTTCTCCCCGTGTCTGTCTCCTTCTCGTCCTTTGTCTCCCTTCTTTTCATGCCCGTCAGGCGGTGGCCATGACGGTGCACTTACAAAGGTCAGTCACCCAGCAGCGAGGGCAGGCAGGCCCTGCAGAAGGCGTGCTGATGGAGCATTGCAGGGGCCACTGGATTTGTTAGCTCTCTACCTCACTCCCAGGGCAGGCTACAATTGTTTCCTGTGTGGTATGGCACCCACCCAGAACTCCACGTTATGGACCATTCCAAGCAGGAATCGCCAAACCACAGCCCACAGAATAAACACCTTGAACCTCCCCACGTCAGCGAATGAATTCTTTTACCTGGCATTCCTTCCCATGATTCATGCAGCGGACTCACCAAAATGAGTGAAGGCTCCCTTTTCTCTCATTAACAATAAATGGCGTGGGAGCCCTTTAGGGATTATTTACTACATGGACGGTAAGCCACTCTGTGCAGGCTGCCTTGGGTGGTAAAGTGCTTTGCTGTGTAAGCATGAAGACTTGAATTTGATTCCCAGAGTCCATATAAAATCCATATAAAAAAGCTGGGTGTGGTGGCATGAACCTGTAATTCCAGCATTGGGGAAGCAAGGACAGGCAGGTTCCTGGGGCTCACCTGCTGGCCAGCCCGCCTCATCCGCCAGCACAAGGCCAGGAAAAGACCCCATCTGAAAAAGACAAGAACAGAAACAGTGTGGATGCGGCCTGAGGAACGACCCTGGAGGTTGGCCTCCGTGTGCGTGTAAACACAGGCATGCACTCCTTCCTGCACACACACTAACATCCACACGAAGAAAAACACGTATGAGCCAAGGTTCCCACCTCACACAATATTAGCACACAGACGCGAATCAGATGACTGAAGATATGAACTTAAAAGTAAAAACCAGAAAGTTATTAGAAGGAAGCACAGGAGAACATTAGATCTGTTGTAAAATAAAATAATAGGCTAAAGACAGAAAAGAATTCTACTTTCCATAGCTGATAGAAGTCTCTTTCGGACATGCAGGGTAACTCCTCTATGTTAACAGTTTTAAAGCAGGAATTAAATATACGAACATAGATTTGACAAAAGAAATGGACAAGAATAAATTCTCAAACACCATTAATCATTAAACACCAGAATTAAGAAAAAACAAATTAAAATCCCAGCTTGTGCCACACGAGAAGTCAGTGAGACCATGGAACACCAGCAACTGTACAGGCACCAGGGGGGATACAAAATGGAACCGTCTACAAGCTTCTGATGGCTCATACCTTGGGAAGTTATCCCTAGAAACTAGTCGCTCAGCAACTGCATCCTGAGAGACTTAACCAAAGAAACCCCAAAACGTGTCCACAGAAACAGGAATGAGACTGGTCGAGGAGGCTGGGAGTTCTCGGAAGAGGGCACTAACAAACTTTCAAAAGCGTAGAAATACTGTTTATCCCGCTTACCAAACTCCCTGAATGTACTCGGCATAGTTACTGATCTTGTAAAACCTCTCAAACCAAACCACAAATAGATCTCACAAATGCCACATTTTCATAAAAGCAACATTTTCGTAAAACATGAGGAAAAGAGAAGAACCCATTAGCTAGAGATCCAGAAGTCCCTCTCACTCTATTGGTTTCCTGTCTTGTTTCTATTCTTAAGTTTTTGTTTGTTTGTTTGTTTGGTTTCCCGAGACAGGCTCTCACTGTACAATCTTATGCTGACCTGGGATGCATTGTGCAGCTGAGGCCTGCTGGAGACTGCAGAGAGCATGCGCCAGCGTTTGTATTTTATTACACAGCCTGTTCTGTGAGAATTGTAACGACTTCTAATTCATGGAAAGAGATGTAGAAGTGTGACATCCTGGAGACTCAGGACAACCTGGCATGGAATCCACTTAATAGAAGCCACATGAAATGTGAGACAGGGGCAAAGTCATGACTGTGGTGTGGGCAGCCGCAGCCACCCAATGGGACAGTTTAAATACTTGTCAGGGAGAAATGGTCAGCCAGTTCATGTAGAACCTCCCCAAACACCCAAACATCTTTGGTGTTTATTTGCTTTTGGGGGGAGCGGGGGCAGGGTTTCTCTATGTAGTCAAGGCTAGCCCCAAACTCTTGGTAATCCTGTTGCCTCAGCCTCCCGAGTGCTGGGATTCCAGACTTGGGAGCATCTCTATGTTCACAAAGCGCACAGCAGCTGAGGGAACACACACTCAGTCCCTGGGTACTTCAGTGTGCAAAGCACACTACTGGGCAGAGTGTGCAAGACCGCCCCAGTGTGTGGAAGAGGCTCCTCCTCGTTCCTTCTCTGCTCTCGTCCTGTCCCTGTCCTCCGGTTCTCTCTGAGGATGCTGCCGAGAGGGAGGCCAGGCGGGCGGGCAGGCGGGCGGGCGGGTCAGCAAGTGGCAACGTTTGAGCCTGTCCACTGTTCACTGTGCCTGTATTGTTTGATCTTGCTTCTCAAGGGAAGTGTGGCTGCTTAGTAATTAACAACAACAACAACAACAACAACAACAAAGACAAAAAGGTGGGAAGGAAAAGAAGGAAGTGAAGAAAAGAAGGAGGGAGTCAGGGAGGGTCTGGGAACATAGGAGGGAGGGAGTGAAAAGAGGGTGGGTGGAAAGAGGGGAGAGGAGGGAAGGAGAGAAGAGGGGAGGAGGGGGGAGGGGAGAAAGAGTGGAGAGATGGAGAGGAGGAGGGGGGAGGGGAGGAAGGGAGAAGAGGTGGAGAGGAGGAAGGGGGAGGGGAGGAAGGGAGGAGAGGTGGAGGGGAGGAGGGGGGAGGGGAGGAGGGGAGGGGAGGTGGAGAGGAGGAAGGGGGAGAGGAGGAAGGGAGAAGAGGTGGAGAGGAGGAGGGGGGAGGGGAGGAAGAGAGGAGAGGTGGAGGGGAGGAGGGGGGAGGGGAGGAGGGGAAGGGAGGTGGAGAGGAGGAGGGGGGAGGGGCTAGCAGCAAGGCCAATCCCAATCCTAATCTTGAAAGTTCACCATAAACCAGGCCTGGGTGGAAGGAACTTTTGGTCCATGCTTTGACTTTAGCATCCTGCTTCCTCTAATGTCAGTTAACATTGATCTTAAAGACGGAGAAGTAGATTCCAGAACATCGCTTATTAACTATTTCAGTGCCTCTATCTCTTTACTTCAAGGTTCTGTCTTTGAACTTCAAGGTTGGCTCCCTCTCCCTCCCCCCCTCTTACTTTTGGAGATTATAATTATTCCATTTCCCTGTTTTTTCCTCACTCCAGCCCTACCGAATACCCCCTTTCTCTCTTCCAAATTCATGGCTTCTTTTTCTTTAATTGCAAACACACACACACACACACACACACACACACACACACACACACACACACGTTTTTTACTTGAGAGTTTGTTTCTATGACAGCTCTGGAGCTATTGGTTTGCCAGAGGTGGCTTGCACCTCCGTGACTGGCTGAGGTCAATCTGTGTTTCAGGCTGGGAGCCTCACAGGCTCACCCCAGCATTCGAGGGTGGCGCAGTCCGCAGCATCTGAAGATGTCCTTCACCATCACTGGAAGCCTCTCCTAGAGGAAACGGGATTATGCTTCACCAGGGGGGATTTGGAGAGGCAGGAGCAGCTTCCTGACTGATGATTTCCTTCCATAGAATCTTTAAAAATAGAGTAGCTTCCTATTTGTCCGGTTTTGTTTCTGTTTTTTTTTTTTTTTTTTTTTTTTTTTTTTTTTTTTTTTTAATAGGATGAAAATATACAGGATATACAGGATAGATTTTTTTTCCAAGACCCCTCTCTCTGTGAATTTATATACTTGTGTTGACAAGAGAAGACAGTTTATTGTATATTCAAATTAGAGGCAATCTAGAAAGCTTCAATTTCTTAAAGCTTCAATCCTCTTCCTAATGCTGTAGCTGACAGCAAATGTCTTGCCCTTATCACTTGTAGATCCAAAAGTGCTTCAGCAAACTAAAAAAGTAACAGGAAATATACGGACTTAGGAAACGTATGTTTGATAAAACATTAATGTTTCGTGGAATAATGAAATTATTAACTATAAATAATATTATTTTCTCATTATTAGCTATTTGAGACAAACCTGAAAGGGACCAGAACAGAATCTGAAATGCAAGTCTTTACTTTGTATAGGGCATTGATTGACAGGCTAGGACGCTGAAAAATGAGGATAAATATGAGGTAACACTTCCATCTAGTGGTCACTCTGTGTCACTGCCACCCTTTGAGGCGGCACGGAACTTCCGCTTGGATCCCTGGTTCTGTAAACAGTTAAGCTGCTGGAAAGAATTTGTCTAGTCTCTGTCTCTCTGTCTCTGTCTCTCTGTCTCTCATTGCTCCCCACTTGAAGTTTTGACACAAGATCTCTCACTGAAGCTGTAGCTTGCCATTTTGGCTAGACTGGGTGGCCAGCGAGCCCTTGAGATCCACATATCTCTTCCCCCTGGAGCTGGGAATCAGTTGTCATCACGGTTGTAATGTTAAATCCATGCCTGTTTTAAAAATTATTCTGTCTTCTCTTGTCAAAAAGTTATTTCAACGGTTTTGTTGCTTTGCTGTGAAAATACTTAGCAAACAGGATAATCTCCTGGATTAACATTGCGTTTTGATGTCCCTGTTGCCTCACGAACCTCTGGTTGATCATTTTTAGTTCCACAAAGGAGTGTTCCACTCATATTATATATGCATTATAATAAATATATACTTAGAGTTTGTTTTTATTTATGTGTCTCTGTGTGCATCTGCCACATCAGGCTCCTCAGAGCTGGAGTTTGGGGTGGTTTTGAGCCACCCCCTGTGGGTGTTAGGAACCGAACTCAGGTCCTCTGGAAGAGCAGCAAGCATTCTTAACTGCTGAGCCATCTCCTCAGGCCCCCACGTGATTTTTTAGCATGTGAAGTCTACTCACTTTCCTGTCCATAGACAGTTCTTTTTACGTCTGAAGTTAGAATGCCATTCTTTTCTGTTCCTCCAAGTGCTCTTGTGTGAGAACCCCCCCCCACACACACACAGCTGTTCATTTCTGTTCCCTAACATCATCTTGGAAAACAAGGCATTCATACACATCTAAAAATATAACATCTAAAAGTTTCAGTGTAAATTTGAACAGTGCAAATTATGTGATTTTTGTCTTATTGGTATTTGAAGATGCAGTCATTCAAATGTCAAGCAGGGTGATGAAAACTCCTATGGATAGAAACATGAAGACACACCGTAGCAGGAGTCTGAAATAATCCCCTGTTCCTTTTTCCCCTTAGACTCACCCTTCCACACTTGAATCCTAATTCTTTATTTAAATTAATTACGATTGTGCATTTATTTGTGTGGGGGCAGAACACATGTGTGCCGTGACATTGAGGAGGTCAGAGGACAACCTGCAGGGGCCGGTTCTCTCCTGCACCCTGTGGATCCCAGGTGCCCAGCTCAGGCTGGCAGACTCACACACAAGCATGTTAACTCACTGAGCCATCTCGCTGGCCCTTTATTATTACTATTATTAATTTAAAAAATTTCATTTATTTTACAGCCTGATCAAAGTTTCCCCTCCCCCCTCTCCTTCCATTCCCTTACCCCACCCCTTCCTATCCCCCCCTCCCAATCCGCATCCACTCCTCCATCTCCATTCAGAAAGGGGCAGACCTCCCATGGGCATCAACAAAGCATGGCATATCAAGTTGAGGCAGGACCAACTCGCTGGCCTTCTTAGTGAGTTATTTTTTTTAAATATTTGGAGGTGTCTTCTCAGTCTTACTATATTTTTCTAACAAAGTATAAATAAAGAATTTAAAAACCCCTCCTCTCTAACCCAAAGCCCCGAGTGTTCAAATATCTTATTCTGGATTGAGTTCTTGGAACTATTGGTGCTACTATGAAATTGATCAAAGCCAGGCAATTATTTCTGTGAACATTCACTAAATATTAAAACAACTGGAACGTGCGTGGATAAGTGTATGTGAACTGGCATCTGGATACCTTATGCTGCAGGAGGTACACACGCATTCCACATCTGCCCTGACTGCGGCTGACGGTCCCGAGGACCCGTGTCTGCGTGAGTGGTGGATGGAATGGGCAGATCTTGCTATGTTTTTGTCAACTATTTGAGCTCATGATAAGTTATATTGCTAAACTTAATGTAACGGTCATCTGAATTGAAGGCCTTCGAAGGAAGCACTTAACGTACCCGGAATCAACTGTTGTGTGAATGCTTCAGTTTGTGATAAAGATCGACCCATTGGAAGAACAATTTAATGTCATAAAAATTCTGTCAGCTGATGCTTATAATTAGGGTTACTCTCCACTTTATTATCAGCAAATGTTTAGAAACGACGTTACCTGCAAAAGCATTTTGTTATATGGACAGCACAGTCATTGGCTGCCCTGGTTTCCAGGGAATGTGCCGCAGGCGTATTGGACAGGAGAGGAAATGGTGAACTGTACCTGCTGCTCTTTTGCTTAGAGACATCCCGCCCCCACATACACATAATTACAAATGACAAGAAAAGATTTTTAAATGTGTGAGGGTGTGTTACCCGTGCTGCACATGCGTATTAAGCATTGGGTAAGCTTTTAGAAGCCCCTGGAGCTCAGAAAAACTTCAGTAATTTTAATGGACATCATAATCAAATGTCTATTTACCTTTTTAAAAAGGAGTATATATTTATTGCAAATACATTAGAACATAAGCCGGGGGAATAAACACAGTTAAAATTTTGTAAAGTGACAGTATCTTACAAATCTTATGAAATTGTTACTATTTAAGATCATTATTATAACTGGCATAATGATGTGTGAGACATAAAAGAGCTTTTAGATTGTAGATCATTGATTAATTGTTAAAGGAGGACTCAATATGTCAAACTGGCCCTATATTTGACAACCCTGAAGTTTTCACACGTAGGGTAAGGAACTATAATAAAGTTTAGAGTAGGCAGAGGAATGTCTTTGTATCAGTCGGTATAGTATGTGTGCGTGTGTATGTGTGTGTGTGTGTGTGCGCACGTGTGTGAGTGTAAGTGTGCATGCATGCATGTATGTATGTGTGTGCTTCTGTGTGTGTGTGAGTGTAAGTGTGCATGCATGCATGCATGTATGTGTGTGCTTCTGTGTATGTGAGTGTAAGTGTGCATGCATGCATGCATGTATGTGTGTGCTTCTGTGTGTGTGAGTGTAAGTGTGCATGCATGCATGTATGTATGTGTGTGCTTCTGTGTGTGTGAGTGTATGTGTCTGCATGTGCTCCTATGCGTGCCTCTCTCTCTCTCTCTCTTTCTCTCTCTCTCTCTCTCTCTCTCTCTCTCTCTCTCTCTCTCTCTCTGTGTGTGTGTGTGTGTGTGTGTGTGTGTGTGTGTGTGTGTGTATTCCTGGATACCTAAATAAAACCTGCCTAACCCATACACTGTTACTTGTACGTGATCTCTGGGCTGGCCCTGAGTGCTCTCTTGGGTTAGCCAAGGATTCCCTGTTCCTTTGTCCCACTCTGGAAGAGGTTGACCGGCATCTGGGGTGTTGCCAGTTACTGTGAAGGGAAGAGATCTCTGCAAGTGTTTGCTCTGGGAATTCAGTGAGTGAACTGGGGAGACTGTTTGTCTAATGGGAGGAGCAAAGGACAAACTGTGCAGCCTTGAGTGAACGGTGGGCGTTTCCCCGTGTATCACTTTCAGGAATGAAGAGATAGGAGAGTTAAAAGTCCAAAGTTGTGTTTTCTCTCCATGTCTTCATATGACTTAGAGACCTTGGCACATCCTTGAAAATCATGAACTACATTGGGAAGAGCCATGTCCAAGGAGACCAGTGAGGAAGAGCAATCCTGGGCTCCACACCTAGACTTTCAGCTTTAAGGATGAATGCTGAATGGTGGTGCATATCCATCCCAGCTCCCCTTCCCCTGGACTGTCTCTATGAGCACTGAATGGTGGTACATATCCATCCCAGCTCCCCTTCCCTGGGCTGTGCTCTATGAGCACTGAATGGTGGTGCATGCCCATCTCAGCTCCCCTTCCTCTGGACTGTCTTTATGAGCTCTGAATGGTGGTACATATCCATCCCAGCTCCCCTTCCCCTGGGCTGTGCTCTATGAGCTCTGAATGGTGGTGTGTGTCCATCCCAGCTCCCCTTCCCCTGGGCCATGCTCTCTGTTCTGTAGCTTTGAAAGTCTTCATTGCAAGAGTGTTTTCTTCCAGTCTACTGGGTGCAACGTATGTCTCTGTAATATTCAAATTTATATTTTCTTCTTTGCTACTGGGTTTGGCCATCTCTTCATATATTGACTGGTTATTCAGGTTCCCTTCTCATAAACTGTCTTTATCTCTTTTGTCTTTCTCTACTGTTTTTTCTTCCTTTTCTTCACCAACTTATTAAAAGATTTTTGTGTGTCACACAGTGACTCTTTGTTATTTTTGTTATAAAATATTTTTCTTAAAGCTCTTCTTTATTGTCTTTAGTCACAGCACACATAATTTAAATTTGCAGTAGAATCAGTACTGCACACGGTGGTTCCCAAGCTCAGACCTGCAGTCCAGTCTCAGCCCACAGGCCCTGGAGTCCTTTTTCCTGCAAACCCAGACTCCTCACTTTGGTTTCTATCACATCTCTTCGGACTGGAAGTACGGTTTTTGAGCCTCCTTTCACACCACGCCCGCCTGCAGTCTCCCCACCTCAGTCACCAGCAGCCACAATAGCACGGTATCTGGAGCAGAAGGGGCTGAAATTGTAGAAAAGGTAAGGCGGTGAGGACTCAAATCCACACGGCCTTGAGGGTCACTGTAAGGACCGCCGCCTGACTCGGGTCACTGTAAGGACCGCCGACTGACTCGGGTCACTGTAAGGACCGACTGACTCGGGTCACTGTAAGGACCGCCGACTGACTCGGGTCACTGTAAGGACCGACAGACTGACTCGGGTCACTGTAAGGACCGCCGACTGACTCGGGTCACTTGCAGAGCCGGTGAATGCCTTTGAGCACAAGGATTGCAGGCTGACTTGAGTTCCCATAAACCCTCTGGAACATATAGAGGACAGACCAAGTGGTGTAGGAACGGAAGCAACCCTTCGGTGAGGAGAGTGGGGGTGTGGACCGTGCTCCCAGCTGTGGATTACCCAGAAGGGACTGGGTGCAGATGCACACCAGAGAGGGAGCAGGCCAAGTATTTGTCAGGGCAGGTCTCTGCCCCCCAAACCCCACCATTTAGTCTTTTCTGGAAAAGTCTTACAGATAAAATTCAGGACAAGAGGCAGGGCATAAAAACATGATGGATGCTAGAGATGAATTTATGGTTTGACAGACTGGGAGAGTGGAATTATCAAAATTTAGGGAAGCATTGAGAGGAACACATTTGGAAATGCTCAGTTCAGTTTGGACGCATTGGCGGTTTGTGGTGCCTATTAGACATTAACTTAGTGATAGTAAGAAAGAAACACGGAGGGACAAGCAGGGTACAGAAATAAAGGTGTAGTCATAATCACATAGCGATTGCATTGAAAGTCACGATCAGGATGGAATCGCCAAGCGAGCGAGTGTAAGCAGGAAAGAGAGAAGCTAAGACTCAGCTCTTGGAACATTTCAAGGATTTGAACTCAGGACCTCGAGTGTTGTTTTGTCTGTCTTAGCACGGAATGCACAGCATATGTCTATATAAACTTATTATCATTTTGGATACATAAGATTTGGAAATATCACTGTACCATTATATGTAGATTTTCTGTTTTTTAAAAACTTTCTAACAAAGATAGGGTAGAATCATAAAAATGAATGAAGGATAAATAGTCAGTGATTGTTGGAAAAAAATCAAGAGTGAAATGTTTTGGAGGCCTTCGTGGAGCAAGTGGGAGTGGATGCCTGCCTTCCATGCTGCTGAGAAGAAACTTCCAGCACTATTTCCAGTGGGGCGGTGGTGGAGATAATTATACAAGGGAACAGAAGGAAAGAGCAGAGAACATGATCTTGCTTTGAAGCCAGGAGTCATAAAGGAGAGGAGAGACATGGAGGGAGGTGTCAAGACAGGTTTCCACTTCAACATTTCTTATAGCATTTCAAAGTATATCATGCAACGCTCATATTGTACTTATATGCGTGTACTTTAATAATAATTGTAAATATAATATACTTATCTATTAGTCAACAGTAGAAACTTTCAACATCAGGAAACTTGAGGAGACTGCTCTTTCCAGTTTTTACTTACCATTGTGGTTGGTATTGAAATGACCAGTAAAACTGTAACAAAATGCAGTTAATTAGCTGGGTAAAAAAATGAAACGGAATAATGCTTAGTATCGGCACAGGTACGGAGCACTTGAAGGCCACACAGCTGTGAAGGCTGAGAAAACTGCTCAGCACTGAGTTTGCTGCCTCACAGCCTGTTCCTAACAGCTACGTTACCTTCGTCATAATCAAGACTCCACATGCGACGGCTAAGTTTGGTTGTCAGCTTGACAGGATTGAGGGCACTAGTGAGGCATACCGTCGGGCGTGTCTGTGAAGGTTTTCCAGAGAAGATTAAATTCCGGGTGAAGACCTGCCCTAATGTGGGCAGCACACCTGGACTGAGTATGAACGCAAAGGGGGAAAATCTATTTTCCTTTCCCTTCTTCCCGATCTTTCCAGGTGTGAGCACAGCAAATGTTGCTTCTGTCCCCACGCTGAATGAAGAGATGAGGACATGGCTGCTCCCAGTGTGATGGAGAAGACGGTTTATTGTAGCTATGAGGGAGAGCGCAATCAGAGGCATCTGGAAAGGTCCAGAATGAACTGGGCCATTGGGGGGGGGGGAGAGGGAGAGAGGAACCAGGAGGCCGAGAGGCCAAGTAGCCAAAATGGCTGGGTTATAGAGGAAGAGAAGCTGGGGGAAGGGAGGGAAGCTCAGGGGTTGGTGAAGTTCACGGTAGGGGGCGGGAGGGGGGTAAGTGCTTGGGAGCCAGTGTAACACTTACTGGTGGCCAGTGTCTGTTCTGATATGTTAAATAGACCTCAGGTAGCCATTTGTCCTGGGTCTCCTTGAGACCTACCACATGCCTTCGCACAGGAAGGATTCCCTCCCAAGTTTAGACCTTGAGCCAGAACGAAACTCCCCCTCTCTGCCCCAAGATGCTTCAGCCAGGCACTTGTCACAGTGAGACAAGGAACACCTTCATACAGGCGAGGGTCAGATGGCCTGCTGACTCTGACCCATTGGTCCAGTTCTCAGGTTGGGCCCTCCAGGAAGCCCCGAGACTCTGGAAGTTTTATAGATACAGTGATGGGGATTAACACTGGAAGAGAGAATGCAGTGTTGGGAAGAGGAGGTGAATCTGGGCTGAAATTCAGGATTCACAAAGCCTCAGCTGACTGTACAGGAACTTCTGGAACCACAAAGACTTTCCAGAGTTGCGCTGAGCTGTTTTCAGTCCCCAGCAGGAACTGGAGCACTACACCACAGCATTGGCTATGGCCCATCTTGAGCTACTTAGGAATACATGTAAAACACACACATATGTGGGGCCAGCTTTCTGAAGGTAGGAAGGAAAGGGGGCCCATGGTGAAAACTTGAAGCTGTTGACATATTTTGCCGTGAGAACACTGGCTGGGGTTAAAAGGAAGGTTAAAGGTTAAAATGGCAAAATCTACTACACCAAGAAAGACGAAGAATAGGAGGGCTTGTAACAGGCAAGCAGAACTGACAAAAGACAGCCAATCAGGCACTGAGGAGCAAGGTCCATGTCAGCAGGCTGACTGGCTGGCTTCCATGAACCTCTCCTGGGAATGTGCATTAGATACTAGTGCTCTTTTGCCTGTCTTTACTTGGAATGCAGCTCCATGTAACAGACAATTGTAAATAAATATGGCTACCAACAAAATGTTTCTACCTAGGATACCATCTCATAGCAATGAAATAAACAGGAGGTAACCAAGAAAGACTTCAAGTTGCAGCTGGGATGGCGTTAACTCTCTGCCATGGTAAAGCTAGGAACTGGTTATGTAAATGTGGGAACAAAGGGGACTCAGTCTATTAACAGCACTTGAGATTCCTGCACAGGCAGGAACATCACTCAGTGATTAAAATCTAGCAGATCATTAAGGGCAATAGCTAACAGAGCATGAATCATGGATGGACAGGGGTGGGCTTCGAACACCCATGTGGGTGGGCAATACATGAACAATGTATGCTCATCTCAATGGCTAGGCCAGAGGGACATTCATAGTGTAATAGTGTGTGGGCAAGTTATTGGTTAGGCCAATTTTAGCCTACAGAAGTAACCAATCTCAATAGAGATTATTTCAGCCTTTGTCTAGTTTCTACCATGACTCTGTTGGGGAGGGAGGGAGAGAGGGAGAGAGAGAGAGAAGAGAGAGAAGAGAGAGAAGAGAGAGAAGAGAGAGAAGAGAGAGAAGGAATTTGATGCCTTTTTCTTTTTCTTTTTTTTTGAGAATTCTTCCTACTCTTGGGATTATTTTATTGAGTTTCTTACATTTCCTCAAACTCTAACTTTTCTGTAATTCTTAATAAAGCTTACTTCAGCTTTGCATAATTCCATGAGAGTCCATGTTTAAAATTTTTATTGCTACAAGACAATGAACTTTGAGCCACCTTCCAAGGTCAGTCTTAGATGACCATGATTTGGCTCTGTTTAGAATTGGTTATTAAATATTCTCAGGTTTAAGGTGGAAACTCGAGCCGTTGGGCGCCATTTGTTGCTGGAGGGCTTCTCTCCAGGTTCCCCAAGCCCCGCAGTCCCACAATCCACTTATAAAATAATCACTCAGATGCTTATATCACTTATAAACTGTATGGCCATGGCAGGCTTCTTGCTAACTGTTCTTTTATCTTAAATTAACCCATTTTTATAAATCTATACCTTGCCACGTGGCTGGTGGCTTACCAGAGTCTTTACATGTTGCTTGTCCTGGTGGTGGCTGCAGTGTCTCCCCGCCCAGCCTTCCAATTCCCAGAATTCTCCTCTCTCCTTGTCCCACCTACTTCCTGCCTGGCAACCTACTTCCTGCCTGGTCACTGGCCATCAGTGTTTTATTTATATAGAGCAATATCCACAGCACTTCCCCTTTTTTTCTTTTTTTTTTTAAAAAGTAAGGTTTTAACTTTAACATGGTAAAATTACATATAACAAAACAATTATCGAGCAAGAATTACAGTTACAATATTAAAGAAGATGTCCTATCTATCTTATATTTGTGAGTTTAAGGTTTTATATCTAACTTATCTTTTATCATAACTGAGGAAATTACAACTATCTAGTTTTCAACCACATCAAAGACCTGATGTTCAGCATCCTAGGACCTTGAGTCATACACAATAGTTCATGAAAGGAGCCATAACCCTCAAAAATCTTGCATTCAAGATCTAGGCACAGACCTCCTAGGACTCTAAAGGAATCATTTTAGAAACTGATAGAAGAAGGTGTGTGGAATAGGCTGTAACCTTTGCAAGACAAATTTATGAAGAATGGAGATTTATTCTATCTCATGGTTCTGGAGCCTGGGAAAACCAAGAGCATGGGACTCATATCTGCTTGGCTTTTTGTAAGAGTACTGAATCACAATCTGGTAGAAAGGAAGAAGGGGCAGTGAGTGCATATGAAAAGAAAAAAGTTGAAGAACTGTGTCATGACAAAAGCAAGTGTTATGATAACTAAGTCATTCCGAGGTAGCCAAGGACAGGCAGCCTAGCTCTACTTGGCTTGAACTATGCCCACACTCCTCTCATAATGATACACTTGTCAACCTAGGACACCCACCTGCACATTCCTCTCCTAACAATGCACAACCCAGGCCCCAACGTGCATTGAGCAGCATGTACACCCCACTTCAAACACTGAAGTGGGTGTGTTCCTCCTTGGCAACACTATGGTGGCACCCCATTTCCATTCAGGCACATCCTGGAATATATCTGGGAACTATGGCAGTGGTCCAATCCATCTTGGATTGGTTTATGTGCATGCACCTAAAAGTAAATTGTTAAACTATGTACTTTGAATGAGCTCTTAGAAGAAAAAAAGACTTATTTACCATCTTATGCCTATGCACAATTTGCACAACTGGGTGTACATGTGATTAAAATCAGATGCATTGTTGGAAAGGACCTGTAGAGAAAAGCTTACACAATCCAAGCCAATTAATCAACACAGAAAACCCTTCCCATCTCATGGGCACCATTTGGCAGACCTGCTCCTTCCCAACCAACAGACCTTCCTCTGCCTCTGGGATTTTCTCCCCCCTTGTTCCCCTGGGGTCCTCTCATACCCTCACCAAAGTCCAGCTTGGCTCTTCTGGACTTCCCTTCCCTATACAACCAGGTAAATCAGATCCTTCTCATCCATCCCTCAGGTCTCTCCAGCTCCTCAGGAACTTCACCTCCCTGTGTCACCAGGTAGGCCCTATTCCTCCCCATCACATAGCATCCCCACACTCATCTGACACCTTTCTCTCCTCCCATCAACTTGACTCTGCCACACCCCACCCTGAAGGCAGTCCATATCCTCTGTGATGTAGCATCTCTGACACTGGGTAATAGTGCCGACCCTACAGGCCTTCTGTCTCCTACAGACCTTACCTCCAAGTGTTGCCAGACCACCCAGCACCTCTGGGATCTCCCATTCCCACTCCTCAGACTAGGTCCATTCTTTCCACCCTATAAGTTACCTGCTACTCCAGAACCTTACTTCTCAGTGTTTCCATGGAGGCCCCACCCCAACCCCATAGAACTACATACTCAGATTTCTAAGCATTTCTGCCCCTAACCAAGAGTGGACCAGAGCTTATTTAATGAAGAGAGACCAGATTTGGAGAGCTACATAATAAGGCAGTAGAAGAGAAGACAACCAAGGAGTGTGCTGACCCATGGACAGTGTTGTCCACAGGAGCTTATTGGACTTTCAAAAGAAGACTAAGGATAGAACCTGTGGCATTTAATACAAAGTCCACAAAAGAAAACATCTCAACCCTCTTACAAACCACTGCTCTCCTGAACACTGAACACACCTACACAGAAGGGAGGTGATTGGAGCAAGGCCAGACCAAACTAACAAACTATTCCAGATAATCGAGTGATAACACAGAAAAAATAAATAACACACACAAAACAAGAGACCAATCCACCCACCACATTAGAAATCCTATAGTAATGAACCTCGAAGATTTTCCAGTCAAAGAATTCGAAAGATGATTATAATATGTTAAAATAATTCAAAGAGGACACGATTATATTCCAGAGACACAAGAGAAAGAGCTGAATAAGACACAAAAGTCATTCTGAGACATGTAAATAGAATTCAATAAAGAGGTATAGTTGCTGAAGAAAAGCCAAATTGAAATGCTAGGAAAAAAAAAAAAAAACTCAGTAAGCCAAAAACAAAACCAAAAAGAACAAGAACTAGTGAAAAGCCTTAGCAACAGAATGGATCACATGGAAAACCAAGTGAGAGCTGGAAGACAAAGTCAAGGAACTGGATCACCCAGTAAAGGTCAACAAGAAAAAATTAAAAATATGAACAGAACAACAAGAGAGCTTTCTAGTTATGGCCATGGAAGAAGGAGGATCCCATAGCAATGGCATAGAGAATAAAATCATAGAAGAAAATTTCCCAAAGCTAGAGAAAGAGTACAAGAGGCCTGGAGAACAACAAACAGATAGAACCCCCCCCCCCCAAAAAAAAAAAATTCTCCGCAATGTGCTATAGTTATAAAAACAGAGAATGAACAAAGGATGCTGAAAAGTAGCAAGAGAGACAGGCCAAGGCAGGCCCATCAGATGGGTCCTTGACGATTTGAGAAAAGATTCTAAAGCCAGAGGGCCTGAAAAGATGTATTTCAAATTCTGAAAGCTCACACTGCTCAACCCAAAGTTATCATTCCAAGCAAAAATTTCTTTTAAAATTGAAAGAAATTTCCACAATAACGCAGATTCAAGGAATTAATCATCACCAAGAGAGCTCTCCAGAGGATACTGGAAGGAATAATTCAGCTTGAAGAGAAGGATAAAAATACCAAAGAGTTCATAGGAAATAAGTTAACTCCACAAAATCAACAAAATGACAGGAATTAATGCAGTTTAAATAAAACTGAATATTAATAGACTCAATTGCCCAATAGAAAGGCACAGACTAGTTTATTGGGTCAGAAAACAGGATTACCATCATGATAGCCATCACCTTAGGATGGAAGAGGGTATACCAAGAAAATGGGACCAAGAAACAAAGAGGTATAGTAAGTAATTCTAGTATTTGACAAAATATACTTCAAACCAACTCTTTTCAGAAGAGATAAGGAAGGTCACTTCAACTTCACAATTTACAAAAATGATACTACAGTTCTAAATGTATACACACCAAACACAGCACACCCAACTTTACAAAATACACACTGCTAGATATAAAACCACAGATTAACCACAACAGTGATTGCAGGTGTTTTCAATACCCTGTTCTGACCAGTTGACAGGTCATCTGGAAACAAAGAAAACAGAAACAGTGGAGTTAAATGACATAAATCAAATGGACCGAACAACCAACACTGAAGAACACATATTCTTCCCAACAGCCCGTGGAACTGTCTTCAACACTGACCACATATTAGGACACAAAGCAAACCTCAGCAAATATAGGAAAGTTGAAATAATGTCCTGCATTGTTTTTTTTAAAGGTGAACATATCTACTTTATTCTTCAAGATAAAAGTTACTCCAAGTACAGTAGATCAATTACTTTGATCATATTTTTCAGAAAACTACTAGCTTCCACAAATCAAACCCATTTTTTTCCTGCTTAATACAAAAAAAAAAGCTGTCTCTTAAGATTATAAACCTACAGATGCTGACTTTCTCACCAAATGTTACATTGTTAGCATTTCATTTTTTTCTTCAAAGGAGCATCTAAAGTAATATCTGATTTTTAGTAACATTTTCAAATTGTTTTGGTTTTGTTTTTGTTTTGCTTAGGTTTTTGGAAACAGGGTTTCTCTCTGTAGCCCTGGCTGTCCTAGAACTCACCCTGAAGACCAGGCTGGCCTTGAACTCAAGCCTCAGCCTCCTAAGGGCTGGAATTAATGGTGTACACCATCACTGCCAGGCTTGGGGTTTTTTGTTTGTTTGTTTGTTTGGTTGTTTTTTTTTTTTAAGCGATCAACCATTTAAGATTTTAGGACAAAACTGTGAAGACTACATTTTCAATGTTAGGGACTCACTACATATTCAATGTCAGGGAAATCTCAAAAATTTAGTGAAATTAGGATTTGGACCCAAGTGCAACGTTTATGCCACAAAGTTCCTTATATATTCTATTTTTATAGTAAATATATTAATCTGTAATGCTCTACAAATACATGCCATAAATTTATTTTGATTTAATCACATCCCATAAACTGGATTTAGGGGTATTTTAAAGTGTTGAGAGTTTATTTTTGTAATCCAACAACTTTATCCAAAAATGCAGAAAATTTTTCTGGCTGGCCAGGAGGATAACATTTCAGTGTTGATAAATCCATTGACTGTAACAGCCCAGGAAGCGTGCTCCAGGTGCAATAGAAGAGATGTCCTTCTTTGTGCAACTGCTTTGCCAACTCCAATTGATGATTGTTCATTAACTTTTCATTTACAACTACCACAAGTGGCTTGCCTTTTCCCAAACTCTCCAAACAGCTTCCTGCACCTGCGTGGCTGATGGTCTGCTTGCAAGAAGGTCTTCTTTCAAAGAATCCTTATACCCGAAGGCTGTCTTTGGCGGCCACACACACAATGAGGTCGTTGAAGCTGGTGGTCCCCACAGTCACAAACGCCAATGTCCTGCATTCTATCTGGCCACAAGAGAATAAAGCTGGGTATCACAACAATAATAACTACAGAAAGTATACAAACTTGTGGAAGCTGAACTACTGAGCGCTACTGAATGGGCCGAGGGAGAAATAATAAGAAAATTAAAATTCCTAGAACTGAATGAAAATGAAAACACAACAAACCAAAATCTACATGACACAGGTAGTCTGAAGAGGAAGTATGTTGCAGTCAGTAAAGCTGGAAGAGTGGACCCATCTTTGACATCAGACAGAAGAACAGAATTTGGAGTTTGCCCTTTTAGGCTTAAAGTTTTGCTTTGGTTCAGTATGCACTCGATATGCCCCCAATTCCTCACCTTGAAATGGTAATGTATATTCTGTGCCATTGCACATTGGAAATATTTTTTAATGTAATTTGCCTTTTGATTTTACAAGGGGGTATAATTAAGAGATTGCCTTGAGTTTCAGAGGAGATTTTGGGCTTTGGACATCAGACTTGAAACTGTGTTGAGACTGTGAATGACTATTGGGGACTTTTGAAGCTGAGCTAAATGCATTTTGCATTATGGTATGACCAGGAGCCTGTGGAGACTATTGAATGGAATTTGGTGATTTGAGTGACATCAGCCCCCATAAAATCATATATGAATGCTTGGTCCTGGTTAGTGGAACTATTTGAGAAGGATTATGAGGTATGGCCTTGTTGGAAGAGTGTCACTAGGTATCTTAGGGTTTCTATTGCTGTGAAGAGACACCACGACCATGGTAACTCTTGAAAACATTTAATTGTGGTGACAGCTTCAGAGTTTCAGTCCATTATCATCATGGCAGGGAGCATGGTGTGCAGGCAGACGTGGTCCTGGAGAAGTAGCTGAGAGTCCTACATCTTGTAGGCAACAGGGAGTCATCTCAGTATCACACTTCCTTCAACAAGGCCATATCTACTCCAACAAAGCCACACTTCTCTATGAGCTTATGGGGGCAATTCTATTCAAACTACCACACTGGGCTTCGTCTTTGAGGTTGCAAAAGTCCACACCATTCCCAGTAAGCTCTTTCTTTCTCTCTCTCCAACTTTCAGAGAAGGATGTAAGCCCTCAGCTGCTCCTCTAGCACCATGGATGCCTGCTTGCTGCCATGGTCCCTGCCACAGTGTTCATGGACTCACCTTCTGAAACTGTAAGCCCCAATAAACCCTTTCTTCTATAAGTTGCCTTGGTCATGGTGTCTCCTTACAGCATAAAAAAGCAACTTAGACAGGAAGGAACATTTCCAAATTCTTTTTTGAAGACATTATTACTTTGATACCAAAATCAGACAAATAACTTACAAAAAAGAAATTATAGGTCAATCTCACTGATGATCCTAAGTGTAAATATTCTCAATAAAATACTTGCAAATGGAATTCAAGAACATACCAAAAGTGTCATGTATCACAATCAAGTTGACCTGACCCCAGAGGTGCAAGGACGGTTCACCATATGTAAATGAATAAATGTAATTCACCACATAAGCACACACAAGGACAGGTACAAAAAGGGCCTTTGACAAAATCCAATGCCATTCCTGAAAAATGTCCTGGAGAATCTAGGGATATGGTGGGATCTACCTTAACATTCAAAAGGCAATATACAGCAGGTCCTTAGCCACCAACATGCTAAGTGGAGAAAAACTTGAAGCATTTCCATCCACTCTCTTCATTCCTCTTCAACTTAGTATTTGAAGTGTCAGCTAGAACAATACAATGAGAGGAAGAGACAAAGGGCTTAAAAATGGGAGAGAAAGAAGTCGAAGCATCCTTATTTGTAGATGATGTAATTCCACACATAAAGACCTAAGGAATTCCACTAGAGGTCCCATTTATTAATTGTTTTCAGTGTCTGTGCTGCTGATGTTATATTTAGGAAGTGATCTTCTGTGCCAGTGTGTTCAAGACTACTTCCTACTTTCTCTTCTATCAAGTTTAGTGTAACTGGATTTATGTTGAGGTCTTTGATCCACTTGGACTTGAGTTTTGTGCATGGTGACAGATATGGATCTATTTGTAATCTTTTACATGTTGACATCCAGTTATGCCAGCACCATTTATTGAAGATACTTTCTTTTTTCCATTGTACAGTTTTGGTTTCTTTGTCAAAAATCAGGTGTTTATATGTGTGTGGATTAACGTCAGGGTCTTCAATTCAATTCCATTGGTCTTTATGTCAGTTTTTATGCCAGGACAAAGCTGTTTTTATTACTATAGCTCTGTAGTAGAGCTTGAGGTCAGGGATGGTGATGCCTCCAGAGGTTGCTTTATTATACAGGATTCTTTTAGCTATCCTGGATCTTTTGTTTTTCCATATGAAGTTGAGTGTTTTTCTTTCCAAGTCTGTGAAAAATTGTGTTGGGATTTTGATGGGGATTGCATTGAATCTGTAGATTGCTTTTGGTAAGATTGCCATTTTTACTATGTTAATCATACTTATTCATGAGCATGGGAGATCGTTCCATTTTCTGGTATCTTCTTCAATTTCTTTCTTTAGAGACTTAAAATTCTTATCAAACAGGTCCTTCACTTGTTTAGTTAGTGTTATTCCAAGGCATTTTACATTATTTGTGGCTATTGTAAAGGGTGATGTTTCTCTGACTTTTTTCTCAGCCTTTTTATCATTTGTGTATAGGAGGGCTACTGATTTTTTTGAGTTGCTCTTGTATCCTGCCACTTTACTGAAGGAGTTTATCAGCTATGGGAGTTCCCTGGTAGAATTTTTGGGGTCACTTATGTATACTATCATATCATCTGCAAATAGTGAAAGTTTGACTTCTTCCTTTCCAATTTGTATCTCCTTGATCTCTGTTTGTTGTTTTATTGCTCTAGCTAGAACTTCAAGTACTATATTGAGTAAATATGGAGAGAGTGGACAGCCTTTTGTAGGGCAAAAGACATGGTCAATGATACAAAAAGACAGCCTACAGAATGGGAAAAGACCTTCACCAACCCTACATCTGACAGAGGACTGATCTCCAAACTATATAAAGAACTCAAGAAACTAGACATCAAAATACTGAACAATCAAATTAAAAAACTGGCTAAAGAGCTAAACAGAGGATTCTCAAAAGAAGAATCTCAAATGGCTGAAAGACATTTAAAGAAATGCTCAACCACTGTGGAAATCAGTATGGCAGTTTCTCAGAAAATTGGAAATCGATCTACCTCAAGACCCAGCTATACTACTCTTGGGCTTATACCCAAGGAATGCTCAATCATACCACAAAGATACATGCTCATCTATGTTCATAGTAGCACTATTTGTAATAGCCAGAACCTGGAAACAACCTAGATGGCCGTCAACTGAAGAATGGATTAAGAAAATGTGGTACATATACACAATGGAGTACTACTCAGCAGAGAAAAACAATGACATCATGAAATTTGCAGGCAAATGGATTGAACTAGAAAAAAATCATCCTGAGTGAGGTAACCCAAACCCAGAAGGACAAACATGGCATGTACTCACTTATAAGTGGATACTAGATATAAAGCAAAAAACAATCAGACTGTAACCCACAGAACCAGGGAGTCTATATAGCAGGGGGGACCCTAGAATGACTGTGGCTTATAATAAGTTTTGGTTTTACTCAATTACTGGGCAAGCCTCAATGAAACATTTCACTGTTAGGATAAGAATTTGTACTGTATCAAGCTGATAATAGAAATAAAAAATAAATCAGTCGATGTTAAAGATGAAAAAAACAAGAATTCCACTAGAAAACTCCTATAGCTGATGAACACATTCAGAAGGATACAAAATTAATACACAAAATCAGTAGAATTCTTTAATATCAACAATAAACATCCAATAAAGAAACCAGGAAAACAATTCCATTCAGATAGTCTCAAAAAACTTTGCAATAAATCTAATCAAGGTAGTGAAGACTTGTTACAGTGAAAACTTTAAGACACAGAAGTAAGAAATTGAAGATAACAGAAAATGGAAAGACCTCTCATGTTCACATGTTAATAGGATTAATATTGTAGGATGGCATCCTACCAAAAGCAATCCATAGGTTTAAAGCTTCCCATCAAAATTCCAATGCAGATTCTCATAGAAATTGAAAAGAGAATCTCAAAATTCATATGGAAGCACAAAAGAGCCAGAATAGCCAAGAAAATCCTGAACAATGGAACACTGCTGGAGGAAGCAGCATTCCTGATTCCAAGCTGTATTATGGGCCATAGTAATAAAAACAGCATGTTAATGTCAGAAAAGCAGGCACATTGGTTAGTGGAATAAAAGTGGAGATGCAGATATAAGCCCACACTCCTACAGCCATCTGAGTTTTGACAAAGGGGCAATAAATAAATAAATGCACACTAGCAGTGCTTTTCAATCTGTGGGTTGTAGCCCCTTTGGGGGTCGCATATCAGATATCCTGCACATCAAATATTCACATTACAATTCATAATAGTAGCAAACATAAGCTATGAAGTAGCAAGGAAATAATTTTATAGTTAGGAGTCACCACAACATCAGGAGCTGTATTAAAGGGTCCCCGTAGCAAGGTTGAGAACCACTGCAAAGGGGCATCTTCACTAAATGGTGCTGGTCAAACTGTGGAGCTACATGTAAAAGAATGAAACTAGATCCGTGTCTTTCACCCTGCATAAAACTTAACTCCAAGTGGATCAAGGACTTCAACATAAGACATGATACCCTAAATCTGATGGAAGAAAAAGAAGGGAATATGTTTAAATGTACAGCCCCAGTAAAGGGCGTTCTGGATAGGGTCCCAATATCACAGGCTTTCAGATAAAATGGGGCCTCATGAAACTAAAATCTTCTGTACAGCAAATGACATAATCATTCAAGTGAAGATGTAGACTCCAGAAGGGGAAAAATCTTCACCAGCTTTTATCTCACAGAGTGTTTGTGTGTAGAATATACAACACACACAGACACAGACACACACACACAGACACACACACACACACACACAATGTACACACACACGTGCACACACACAGATACACAGACACAGACACACACAGACACACACACACACAGAGACACACAGACACACAGACACAGACACAGACACACACACAGAGACACACACATATACAACGTACACACCAAGCAAACAAACACCTAATTAAAAAAAATGAGGCATGGACCTAAACAGAGAGTTCCCAGAAGATGAAATACAAATGATTGTGAAATATATTTTTAAAACATTCAACCTCCTTAGCTATCGGGAAAATGACAATTAAAACTGGGATGGAGGGGCTGGCATGGCAGATGGAAGCACTGACACTCGTTGGGGAAGGAAGTAAGCATGTGGTAGAGAGATGGTGGTGGGTGTGGGAGAGCGGGCCCCACCTGTCACCTGGGCAGAGCAGGAGAGCTGGCCCTGATGGTGTGGGCATGGGAGAGCTGGCCTCATTCCTCACCCAGGCAGTATTTGCCAGACATGACAGAGCTATGCACACACAAACACACAGTGGCTGTAACTGCATGCACAGCACCCGTACAAGATCAAGCCAACCCAAACCCCAGCACAGACTGGGGAAGATCTCACAAATTCTATCCCCATCTGAGGAGTTTTTGACAATTGATGGCTGCTGGGCAGAGAAAGGTTTCTCCAGGGATACAGTCCTTAAAATGCTACCCATGCTCTGATAGATGGCCCAAGTCCCATACACATACAGGTCACAGTAAATGCACTCTGTGTTAGGAAACAAAAAAGAACATGAAGTTGGGAAGGAAAAGTGGTAAGGAAATGAGGGAGGAATTTGAGGGGAGACAGGGTGGATTTTAGCAAAACATATGTAATGCATATATGAAAATTTCATTCAAACAATTGAAAATTAAGAACAAACAGAAAGACACTGGAAAACTTGGGTGGTGCTCTTAAACTTGCTGTATTTTATAAGGCATTTTAAATAAAAAAGGTTAAAAGTGAATCAAAAGCAAAACAGAGAACCAGCAGTGCCATGCTCCTCAGCGGTCAAACACCTCCTCTTCAAGCACATGCAGGGAGCTCCCAGCAACAGTGGGCCCTTGAGTACTTGCTCCCTCCCATGGCCCACTTACAGTGTACTTCTGATCTGCACTATGTATTTCCTTTTGAAAATTTTTCTTTGCTACTTTGGAATTGTGTGCCTTTGTTATACTTCTTTGAATAACACACCAAGAACCTGGAAACACTAATTCCAGACACCAACCACTGGTAATTTTGGGTAGCAGAGCAGTAGTCCATTCATTAGAGCAGAACCTGTTAGACCCTGCTCCCCAATATTGCTGAATTTGGATCAATTCCCCAACACAGGAATTCTAACGGATAAGCCCATATCATAACAAGGGTGCAGCTGGTACTCACTGTGGGGTTTGAATGGAAAAGTTCCCTAGGGCTTCATGCATTTGATCACTTGGTCCCAGTTGGTGGAACTATTTGTATGGGTTATAGAACACATTAGGAGGTGGAGCCTTGCTGGAGGAAGTACATCACTGAGGACAAGCTCTGAACGTTTGTAGCTTCACCACACTCCCCGTGGCCCTCCTCTGCTTCCCATGTACAGAAAACATACAATCTCTCTGCTTCCTGCTCCTGACTTGCCGTGCCTTCCCTGTCATTACTGATCCTATTCCTCTGGGACCATAGCCAAAATGGGGCATTTCTTCCTTAAGTTGCTTGAGGTCATGGTATCTTACCACAGAAACAGAAAGATCACTAATACAGAAATGGGTTCCAGAGAGAGTGGGGTGTTTTTGTGAAGACCCTGTTATTTTTTTGGAGGAATGTGGAAGACTTTGGATTGGGAAAACTGTTGAATTATTTAGACAGTTCTTAATAGACCCTTTTAGTAGAAACTTGGGAGACAGTGGTGCTGAGTCATGTAGACAGTAGTGGCCTGTCTTGCTGGTAGCCACATCAGGGGGGCAGCAGGGAGTGACTGAGGTTCAGGGTGTTGGCCCACCAGGAGGGAGCCCCTTGATGGATAGATCTTGGTTAGGCAAGGCCCCCAAAGACCCCAAGCCACAGAATGTCTTCTGCTTCTGCTGTGCCTGTGCATGTTTCCTGTTGCTATCTTTCTCTGATATCTGGCATGGTTGAACTGGGTGTGGGGAAATTCCCTGCTGCCTGTGCTTTATCTTATGGAAACTTCCCATCCTACTGAGCATTTTTACCTGTGAATTATTATGAAGATGACTTCTGCCCTAAGCTGTACTGTCTAATTGATAATAATAACATTAGCTTATACAGAGCCTTGATGAATAAAAGTATATACAAGGGTATGTTTCACAGCTAAGGCCTATGAGTTCCACCTCAAGAGCTGCTTTAGATCACAGCTCAGGTTAATGATATAAGGAGAACAACTGAATTCTTTGGGAGCCATGTTGGCCCTAATTCTCTTAATGCTAAAAAGATAAAGTCACAAGTCTTGGTATGCATCATTTGGTTGAAACAAAGCCTTGTAATAACTTTAGGTTAGAACAGATGTTTCGACAATAATTTTAAGATGAAAAAACCACAGAAAACAATCTAATGTCTACAAGGACACATAGCTGAGGTCAAAAATGCAAAGCAGCCCAACTGTTAAGTTTGGTTGTTGATCAAAGGTGACGCTTAACTTCTTGCACCCATTCCTGCCTTCAACTTCCTGATAAATAGGTACACACCCTTAAGATTGAAAGTACAGCCAACAAATTGTCTTTTATGTATAAAAGTTTTATGTTTGTGATTCCTTTAAGATTCCTTATAAGATTAACTTTCAAGATAAACAGTAAAATGATTGATGTTTTTCTTTGTAACCATAGTATTTAGCCTGCCAGCAAAAGAGTTGGCTGTGAAAAAATACTTGTTGTCTACTCATGTTCTGTTAATTTGCAATAAGTTACTTAGACATAAGTGCATATGGGATACTGGGGTAACTTTGTTTTTAATCATGTAAGGGAGATGAAAAACATGTTACCTACACTCTGTAGGAATTTAGCAAAGTAACTGTGTGAGATAGACATTAGAATGAACAGATTTTTTTTTTTTAAAGTACCTTGACCTTGAAGAATCCTTGTTGAAAACAATTATTGTTTTCCTGAGGGGGCCTTGCAGTCATCCCATGACCTTGGTTACAGGACACCTCAGGCACACCTGGGGCTCTTGTATTACTGTGTATTGCACACAATGCATAATGAAGGACTAGAGTCATGGAGGCCTGTGATGCTCCCCTCTGTAAGACATGTAAATTAAGGCTGGGGACCTTGGTATGAGAAAATACTTTATGTAACAATCTATAAATACACTTTTGTATGGCTGTTTGCCTCCCAAGACAGCTGAATTCAGCAAGTCAGTCCATCATAAGAGGCTGATGAATAAAGGAGACGATCAAGAAAATGTATGTCTTTTCCTTAAACCCCTCGATAGAAAATTCCAGTACTCGCTGATGCTGTGGCTTTCCCTTTAAGCCCTGTGCTGCCTGGACACTGGTCCCCCCAAGTCAACAATGCCTCATGAGACTTCAAAGTAGAATAGAGACTCTATTGGTGACTGGCTTACAGGACATTAATGCTGTTTTGGCAAAGAATCTGTCTGCCTTCTGCCCATGTCCTGCAAAGTTGCCTAAAGCTAAATTTAAAAGTAATTGATTAATTTTTTGAGCAACCTTCAAGATAGCATAATTTTGAGTCTGCAATATACTGATTACTCTTACTCAAGTCTGAGATGAGAAAGAACAACACAGTGGGCTAAATAAATGAAAAAATGTGCAGCTTAGAGGATAAAAGCACGCTAAAAGTTTAATATTAAAGCAAAGTCATGTGTTGTAAAGGCTGAAAGGAGATAAATGTTATTAAAGAGAAGTCTCCTGCTTCTGTACTGCAGAGATTGGGAAAGTGGTCTCAGGGCAAGACCACCCAACTAAAGCTCCAACTTGTAAAAGAGAACTCCAGGGGTTTCTTACTCCCACAAAGCAACTGCACACAGAAGCCGCTGCAGTTGTGGTTCAAGTCGGCAGCTGGATTTGTCAGTGCAACTCATGTGGCACTGATTTTAGAGAAAAGAAAGATGTGAGATTGAGGGTGACATGAAATGGACTAGGTGACTCTTGCACACTTTTGGGGAGTTATGTAGGGCTTGAATGAGAGTGATTCCCATAGGCTCAAATATTTGCATGCTTAGTTTCCAGTGGTGAACTATTTGGAAAGATTAGGAGGTGTGTCCTTGTTGTAGTAGGTAAGTGTTTGTTGTACTGGGTGTGTCCTTGTTGGAGGAAGTGTGACACTAAGTATAGGTTTTATTGTTTCAGCAGTTCATGTCAGACTCAGTATCTCTCTCTGCCTATGGGTCAGGATGTAGCTCTTAGCTACTGCTCTAGCACCTGCCTATATGCCACCATGCTTCCCATCATGATGATCATGGTCTAACACTCTGAAATCTGAGCAAGCCCTCGATTAAATGATTTTCATTAGTTACCTTGGTCATGGTATCAGTCACAACAGTGACTGACATGTTATGCCATAGGAAAGCAATCCTAAGATCAGGGAATCTGAACCTTCTTAGTGGATTCCTTCATAAACTTCCTGGAAGGGACACTGCATGTTCCAAATCTATTTACTATGTATTTTTGAAAAGGCAAACCTCAAACAAAGAATTCTGTGCTACTGTGTCGAAATGTGTAGAAATGCAAAATATTAGTGAAAAAATTTCTTCTGGCACAATTGCTTTATGTTTTTGTTCTACACATTCTAAATCTTACAAGACTTATTATGGTTTGGAGCCTAAATGTACCTCAAAAGCTCATGACTTGGTCCCTAATGCATCAGTGTTCAGAGATGGGGCCTTTGATAAGTGACTGTATTGTGATGGGTATGACCTCATGAATGGATTCATTTGTTTATGTATCCATGACTTAATGAGTTGTTGGGAGGTGGTAGGAACTCTAGGAGGCAGTATCTATGTTGAGGAAGTAAGTCATTGGAGATGTACCTGTCAAAGGTCCATTTCATTCTTTTCATGCCCATGAACATTCTTCTTGTTTGCTGCTGCCATAAGATGAGCACCTTTTTCTGCCATGTATTTCCATCACGATGAGCTGCCTCACTGGCCCAGAGGCACCAGAGCAAATACCCAAGGACTGAAACTTCTGAAACTACAGTCACAGTAAAAAGCAAACCAACACAAATTCTCCTTTAAGTCACCTTTTCTTAGGTATTTTGTCACAGAGACAGTATACTTACCTGATATAGTATTATATAAGTCATTATTATTTGACTACAAACAGTTAAAGATGTTTTAAAATTGTCTGGTATTGACTACATTTTGTCTCTCTATAGATATAAATTTCCATTTGATATTTTTCTTTACCTCCAACTCTCTTAGACTTTCTTGTAATCTTAGGGCTCAGGACTATGGATTATTTCAGACTTTGTTTCTTAAGAATACCATGTTATTGATTTACTTTTGAAGAATGTTATGTCTTTTACTTGATATAGAATTCTTGATTGATTTATCCATCATTGTTGAGATGATCAACTTCTGGCTTCCACTATTTCTGATGAGATGCTATATATGATTCTTATTGCTTCCAGAAATAATTTTGCTTCATCTGACTCCTTTCTAGTTTTTTTATTTATCTTCCATTTTTAGAAGTTTACCTATGGTGAGTTTTGAGACTATAATTTAATTACAACATTTCCATTAGTACTTTTTCTTCAAGATCTAGACTATTGTCTGGCATACAGATGGATCTTAGATATAATGTAGGAAAACAAATAAAGGAGAGGACGGATGACTTAGCAGAAGATGCTCAAGTTTCATTTGTGAACCAAATCTCCACAAGCCACTTGACAGCTGTATGATTCTTGTAGAATATTTAACCCTTTCAAGCACATTTTTCTTATCTAATAATAAAGAAGAATGTGTCTTCCCTGTGGTATTTAAAGTCATGAAATTAAGTACCAATACAGGAAAGAAGATATCTTTGTTTGTGAGAAGTGATGTAAAAAAGGGAGGAACATGCTAGTGGACTCTGAACCAGTCAGGGCAATGATATGTAGTGAATATTGACAATTAATGTCTGGGTGACATAGTTCAATGTCTAGTAAGGTGGCTGGTGGGCTGCACTGATCGTAACATGCCTCCTGAATCTCATTCAAAATAAAAAAAAATAGGAACAAAATAAAAGTTTTATTTGGAAGCCTTCAAATGTCCCCAGAGGAAAAGTTTCACATTTGGTGATAATGGATGATTTGTGTGGGAAAGACAAAATGGATATGAGTACTGTTGGGTGGTATTTGAAGGACTGTCCTATCAACAGGGAGGAGAGTTGATGTGACTTTGAGAAGGAATGTTAGAATACTTGTTTTCATGCACATTTTTGCCTTAATGTAGAGAAAAAAATCACTCATGGAAGTAGCCTTATGAAAAAAAGCCTTTTTTTTTGCTGTCTAAGCATTCAGGTGGCTTGTTGAATGACCATTTGTAGAGGAAATTAGAGCAGAGCTTCTATAGGGGAGGGAAGTTGAGTCAAGCAACCTTCACAATCAAGTTCCTGTAATTTTGTGACTCAGATTGAAATCCACTAAATAATACCAGATGGTAACTGCTGAGGGCCGATTACTACTTACCCTGGGAAGAGTTCCTAGAAGACAATAAGAATAATTAGAAAAAGATAGACTCATTTGGATATTTGGATTTCTAAATAGCAGGAGGCATCTACATTTGTAACAAGTGATGCAGAAAGGAGAGGAACATGCTAGTGGATTCTGAGCCAGTCTGGCCAGTCTGGGAAATGGTGTGTAGTGCCTGTCTTAGGGTTTCTACTGCTGTGAAGAGATACCACGACCACTGCAAGTCTTATAAAGGAAAACATTTAATTGGGGGACCTTACAATTTCAGAGGTTTGTTCATCATCTTCATTGTGGGACATGGTGGTGTGCATGCAGACATGGTGCTGAAGAAGGAGCTGAGAGTGGAGAAGGAGTTACATCTTGTACAGGCAACAGGAAGTGGTCTGAGTCACTGGGAGTGGCTTGACCATGTATGAGACCTCAAAGCCCACCTCACAGTGACACACTTCTTCCAACAAAGCCACACCTCTTAATAGTGCCACACCCTTTGGGGGTCATTTTCTTTCAAACCACCACAGTGATTGTTGAAAATTAATGTCTGTGTGATGTAGTAGAATGTCTTTAGCAAGGTGCACTGATCATAAAATGCCTCCCAAGTTTTATTCTAAAAGAAATTTCTATAAAGAAACAAGGCAAGAGAATATTTGAGTAGCCGTGCATAATTAGAGGGTATGTTTTGAGGTACACTGGAATAGAATAACCTAAGATTAAGTCTCTATGCTGTGACCAGTTCAACATCATTGCCTGTAGTCACACTGTTAGAGGTATCTTCCTGAGTCCCAGAGAGCTCTCACTCGTCATGGGTACAATTGAAGTTAACTCAACCAGTTGCTAAAAGGCAACTTGGTAAACTGAAACATAAACTTTCAAATAAAATTTGGGTGAAGTGGGTGACAGAAAGCTCTATCTACTTATTCTATTTCCACTTTCTCTGTATTCTGTTACCCAAAGAGTCCTGAAACACCTTCCACCAACATTTGGCTTTCTACAGGACAAAGATCGGAAAACTAGTTATTAAAACACAACAAGTCTTCAGTTAAGGGCATCCCTTGAAGGAAAGGAAGGAGGAAAAGGCTCTAAAACCCCAAATATAGAGTGAGACTTTACTTCAAACTTTACATTCTTATTGGGGTTGGCCAATCTCATTCCAAAGAAATCACATACAGACACCAGGTCTGTTGTGTGATATTTTGATCACATTCTGACAATAAAGCCTGCTTTGAATCAGAGGGTGGAGCTAGCCACTAGGTGACCAAAATTAACCATAGAGATTTCAGAGGGCTGAGGACAGATAGAGAGATAGAAAGTAGTAAGGCAGGGCTTAGATAGGATCTCAGCTCTTTTGGATGGAGAAATGGAAGAGATAGGAGGTCATCGATTGCTTCTCATCTCTTCTCTGATCATTCAAGTTCTTACCTCAATATTTGACTCCTCATTTTTAATTGATAAAGAATACCTAGATAAACACATCACAGGTGTGTCTTGGGCAAGCACAGAATATATCAATACTGTGGAATCCCAGCAGGAAACAGATGATTCATACAAATCATGATAATAGCAGGATGATTATTTATACAAAGAGGGATTTTACAGAAAGGTGGGAATTGTGGGAAACTAGTTCTGTCCTGGAGTTAGTGTCAGCAGAGCTGTTACCTTCTAGGCATGGAAAAATGAGGGGAGTGAGAAATTTCTGGAACCCATAAGGAGAGAAAGCCTTGTCAACCTAAGCAGGACACCACAGAGGATTTAAGTGGCTAAAGGATAAGTAAGGGATCTTGTAAGCCTCTGAGGCATCCATGATGGAATGTTGACAGGCTGTATCTTGTGCAGGTCTTGTACAGGCAATCACAACTGCTGTGTGTTGATAAATAGAACAGGATTGGGCTTGGAAGAGTGCATCCCATAATTCTCTTTCTCTTCCTTTGGCTTTTGCATTCTTTCCAGTCTCTCTTCTGACATATTCCATGAGATGTAACACTTGGAACTGAGCATTTAAAAGTCACTGTTCTCAATCCTTTACCAGGTTTGATTCTTTTCAGTACCCATTGATTCTCCTCTGCAAAAAGAAGTATCTTTGACCAAAGCTGACAACTTATCTACAGGCACAAACATACATAGACAGGCACAACATGTCCATTTGGCAAAATAATAGTACTGGCTTCTCCACTAAGGCTTATGATTTTCCCAGCAATGGAGTTTTTAAGCAAGGTTACAGTAGCAGGCATAAATTCCTTTCTGTAGAGTAGGCTTCAAATCCTGTCAGAAGCGGTGGTTTGTAACCCTCATAACAGTAACACCATTATTGCACCAGTGGGTACATTATACCTGGTAGATTTACAAAGTTCAAAGTTGCAAAGTTCAAGGCTGGATAAGACAGGTGATGACAATTTTTCCTCAGAAGCCTCAATGATATCTTCTGGCACATTGAAATCTAATCAGCAAGGAGTAATGTTTTAGCTCAGTTCCAGTTTGTTTTTTCTGTATTTTACAGCCATAGCAGATGTTATCTTCAACAATAAGAACTTACTATTTAGTTCATGTGGTCGATCAAGGAAGGTGTCAATAGCCTGTATTGTTTTGTGGACCTCAAAGGACCCCATGACCAACAGCTCATAGGAACTTAGCTCAGCTAGGCACTGGGATTTTTGGCCAATAGTCATTGTTTTCTGAGAGCAACTTTATATACCCATGCAGGGAACCTCTGCTCTAAATCTTAAAAAAAAAAGTCATGTTTTCAATTTGCTTACATAGTAGCAGGCTTCTTTATCTTTTATGCATCTTTACTTTTTTTTTTTTTTTTTTCGAGACAGGGTTTCTCTGCGTAGCTTTGCGCCTTTCCTGGAACTCACTTGGTAGCCCAGGCTGACCTTGAACTCACAGAGATCCGCTTCTTCCTAATTTCTCTCCCTCCTGCTTAAATCTTTTGACCTAAGTATTGTGACCTCTACTTTCTATCATGGATATACTACCATCCCCTAATCCCTTGAAACATGCTGCAGAAACCCTAATCATAGCCCATTTCCTTAATCTATCATCTATCTATCTTCTACTATTTCTTTCTTTCTCAGGGGAGAGCATGAATGCAGTCCACCACTACCACAAATTAGGCAGTCAAGCTGAGGGAAATCCCTTTAGGGAAATCACAGGGATCAGCATATCTGGAGTGTAACACATAAGCCTTGACCTGGATGGGCAATTTTGTGATTATGGTGTCTCCCCTGCCAGATAAGCATTCAAACACATCACTTTAAAATGTAATCTTCAATCTTTTGTTTCCACAGTCTCATGTTCATCTTATAATTAAAAATACAAACTTCAAAAGACTCATAATCTTTAACAATTCTCATAGCCCAAAATTCATTTCTCATCTTCTATTCAAGGCATTCTCTTAACTGTGAACTCTAAAACAAACAAACAAACAAACAAACAACAACAACAACAAAACAAGTGACTTACTTCTAAACCACAGTGACATAGAACAAACATTCCTATTTTTAAAATGAAAAAAAATCAGGAAGCAGAAGAAATCATTGAATCAAAGCAAGAAATAAATCCACAAAATCCTCTAGTTCCATATCTGGCATCGAAGGTTTGTAATAGAATGGGCTGGGTTCCAAAGGCCTTAGATGGTCCCACCTCTTCAGTTCTGAGACATGCAACACATGTGATTCTCCTTTGGGCTGGCTCTGTTCTGTGCCTGCTGGTTTCCTTGGAAGATATTCCATAGCCCCAGTGTCTCCAACGTCCTGCTGTCATCAGTGCAGTTTATGCTTACTTCTTATTTTATTTATTTACTTATTTTAACTTATTTACATTTAAAAAATTTATACTTTTTAAAAAATGCCATATTTGAGTATTGTATTTATATTATTTCTAACTCCCTCCAATCCTCCCTTGTCCTTAATCTCTCCCTCCCAACTTCATTAGCTCTTCTTTAGTTATTATTGATGCTATTTATATACATACATACATACATACATACATACATACACACATATGGTGATATTTTATTTGCACTGAAATGTGATTTTATTTGTATGTTAATAAATAAAGTTGCTTGGGGGTCAGAGCTAATAGCAAGTCATAGCAGAAGCTGGGCAGTGGTGGCGCATGCCTTTAATCTCAGCACCTGGGAGGCAGAACCAGGTGGATCTCTGTGTGTTCAAGGATACAGCCAGTGTAGAGACACACACCTTTAATCTCAATACCAATCATAGAAGACCTGTAGGTCTGTATAGACAGGCAATGACGAGGAGGTCATGTGGTTGGGTTTACAACCAATGAGAAGGCAGAACAGAAATTCAATAAAAGGACAGACACACAGGAAGTAGGTCTCTTTCTGAGGGGAAGGACAGCAGCAGCAGTGAAGGGTAAAAAGGGTTTTTAGTATCAGCTCTCAGCTATTGCTCTGACCTCTTGGGCTCTCAACTCTGCATTTGGCTCTGTTTCTATTTTAATAAGACGGTTACATCTACACACATGCATACATACATATATACATACATACATATATACGTACATACACACACATATACATATATGTGAGTACATTTAGTGTTCACATACATGATTATGTTAAGGGCTGACCACTTATGATTGGATAACCTATCAGGGCTCACCCCTGGAAAAGACTAATCTCTCTCTCTCTCTCTATTAATTGCATATTGTTCTTCATCTAGTGTGGGACCTTGTGATATTTCCCTCATCCATGTTGGGATATCAACTAGCGCTGCCACTGTGCAGATCTTGTTTAGGTGACCATATTGTTAAGATATCATGGGTATCACTTCTTGTCTGTCCAGGAGAAACTACCAAGTGGCAATTATCCTGGCCCTCTCGGTCATACAATCTTTCTACTACCTCTTCCATGATGCTTCCTAGCCTTGATGTAGGGGTTGTGTTGTAAGCATATCAATTGGGGATGGATATTCCATGTGACTTAGAGTTTCTATTGCTGTGAAGAAACATCACGACTCCAGCAAAATCTTATAATGGAAAACATTTAATTGGGGGTTTGCTTACAGTTTCAGAAGTTTAGTCCATTGTTATCATGGTGGGGAGCATGGCAGCATGCAGACAGACATGGTGCTGGAGAAATAGCTGAGAGTTCTATGTCTGGATCTGCAGGCAACAGGAAGAGACTCTGGGATTGGCATGGAGTTTTGAAACCTTAAAGCCCACCCCTAGTGACATACTTCCTCCAACAAGGCCACATCTCCTAATTCTTTCAAACAATTCCATTCCCTGGTGACTAAGTATTCAAATATACAAGTCTATGGGGGCCATTCTTATTCAAACCACCAGACCACAGTAAATTGTTATTTGCATTTTGACCAGCAGTGAGAACTACACTGGCCTGTGAGTACAGGGATTCCATAGTTAGGAAGCAGTTGGGAATGTGGCAATAGGAGGCAGCACCTGTCATTCACAGTCAGGCGTGTTTCTTAGACACAGTAACTAGAAGGATTCATTCAATCTATTCTGCTAGTGTGTGTCTTTTGATGAAATGAAAACCATGGGATGGAATGAAACCATTAATATCCAGGATTATTACTGAAAGACATTTATTAATTCCTGTCATTTTTTTGTTGACATTTGTAGTGTTTGGTGCTTTCCTATTTATTCCTCTCTTGCTTAACTATTCTTCAAATTTGAGTTGTTCTTTTTCTTAGGGACTCATGGAAGTGCTAGTATCTTTTTTCCCACTATTTTTTCTTTTTAAGTCTGATAGATCCTTCAACTGTCTTCTCTAGATATGGTCTAGTGGTTATGAATTCCTTTGGCCTTTTTTATCATTGAGTTTTTCTTTCTCCTTTATGACAGATGGCTGTGCTATGTCTGTATTGAAAATTATTGAATTTCAGAATTTAAAACATATCATTTCATACTCTCCTGACTTTTAAAGGTACTGCTAAGAAATCTGTTATTCAAGTGGGCCTGACTGTGCATGTGACTTGGTGCTCCTCTCTTGCCACTTTTAATATACTTTCTTTGTTTTATATTTTTAGTATATATTGTAAGGTGATGAGGAGAGGTTCCTTTCAGGTCTTGTCTGTTTTATATTCTAAATGAGTCATGTATTTGGATTGGTATCTTTCCCCCTAATTTTGAGAAATTTTGTTCTATGATTTTTCAAAACATTTTCTATGCCTTTAGAATTTCTTCTTTTCCTTCTATTCGCTACTCTTAGATCTGATATTTTCATAATATTCAAATGTCTTGAGAGTCTTGCTCATATCTTGATATTATTTTTATCTTTTTCTTTATTAAAATGTTCCAACCTCAACCTGGTCTTCAATTTCAGATATGTTGTTCTCTCCTTGGCTCATTATATTCGTATAACCTCCATGGAACTTTAATTTGACTTACTTGTATTTTCCACTTCCAGAATTTTAGATTTCTTTTATCATTTATTTATTTTCTTCATATCTTTATTTTATTTCATTTCATATTCTGAATTGATCACTTCTTTCTTTCATTTAGCTGTGGGTTTTTTTTTTGTGTATTCACTTGAATTCATGCAGAAGTTTATTTTTTTAAACAGGGATTGGAAGGGAAAAGGGTAAAGGGAGGGAATATTGGGAGGGGCAGCCAAAATTAAGGGCAGCCACTTGAGGGGGTTGTATGGAAACTTAATACAGTAGAAGCTTCCTATGATGTATACATATATGAAGGCAATCTAAATGAAGTGCCCAGATAATGATAGAGATAGAGTTGTAACTGAATATCTCTTATCACCAAATGAAGCTTCCAGTACTGGGAATGGGTTACATCTAATCAAGTTCTTGGCCAAACAGGTTCCATAGGGACCTCCTAACCACCTAGGCTTTTGCCAAGGTTGCTTTCTGCAAGCTCATGGCAAGGCCCCATTGCTGAAGACAGTACCTACACAACTCATTGAACATGGAGAAGGTAACCTAGTGCCTACTTAGGGCCTTCACCTCTGCAGACTAGTGATCATGGTGCTGAAAGGTATATTGCACACTACCAAAGAAGAAAGATAAAATCAACTGTCTTAGGGTTTCTGTTGCTGTGAAGACACACCATGACCATGTGAATTAAAGTAAAACATTTAATTGGAGTGGATTACAGTTCAGAGGTTTAGTCAGTCCATTATCATCATGGTGGGACATGGAGGAGTACAGGCAGACATGGTGCTGGAGAAGGAGCTGAGAGTTCTACATCTTGATTTGCAGGTAGCCAAAGGAATCTGCATAGTGGGCATAGCCTGAGAATATGAGACATCAAAGCCTGCCCCCACAGTGATACACTTTCTCCAACAAGGCCACTCCTCCGAGTAGTGCTACTCCCTATGGGCCAAGCATTCAAACACATGAGTCTATGGGGGCCATACCTGTTCACACTAACACACCAACCCAGCTACAAACCCTTTGATCTACAGTGGTGACCTGCCTGTAAGATACACAGGTGCAATGGTGGCACAGAGCTTGTGGGAGTTACCAAGCACTACCTGATTTGACTTAAGATCCACTCCATGGGACGGGATCCATATTCAACACTGCTTGGATGACAAAGAACTTAAGACTAGATAATCCAGGGACCTAGGGGAAAAACCAAATACTACTGTTCTGCTAATAGAACATACCAATGAAATGACTCCTAATGACATCCTGCTATATGCACAGATCCATGCCTTGCTCAGCCATTATCAGAGAAGCCTTCTCTTGCAGCAGATGGGAACAAAAACAGATACACATAATTAGATAATATTCAGAGAGTGAGAAATTTGGAAGACTCAGCCCGAGATGGGACATCTCTCTAAAATCTCCCCCTTCAGGGCTCAGGGAACTCTCTGGAAGAGGAGGCAGAAAGAGTATATGTACCAGTGGGGATGGAGGGTACCAAGGAATAAAGGCTTTCTAGACACAACAGGGCTGGAACACCTATGAACCCACAGAAACTGAGGCAGTATGTGAGGGCCTGCACAGGTCTGCATCAGAGGAGGTCCTAGAGCTGAGAGAAGGGACACATGCCCCCATCCCTCACTCAGAAGCCATCTCTAATTGGCAGCCACATGCAAATGAAAAATCAGTTCTCTCCAACAAAGTCTCATTTGGGAAACAAACCACTCTTAGGTAGTCCCCATGCCCAGCAGTAGATGGCCAACACAAAATGAACCTAATAGCTTGATTACAGGTTCTTTGTCTCATAATATTAAGTCAGGGCATTACTTTCCCCCTCCTCTTTCACTTTCTTTTTTCTTGTTTTCTTATCTTATAGGTCCTTTACATATATATTATGGTTTCTGGGGTTTTTTTTGTTTTGTTTTGTTTTTTTTTTATTCCTGTGTGTGCAAATCTGTGTGTCTCTGCATCTATATGTGTTTCTTTTGCTTTTTCTTTGGCTCTTTTTCTTGTTTTGTTCTTTTGTCCTATTCCAAATTGTTTGTATCTTATTTTTTTATCATTATTCTTCAAACACCTTTGTTTCCCTTTTTATTTTATTTTATTTTTTAATTTAATTTAATTTAATTTTACAATACAATTCAGTTCTACATATCAGCCATGGATTCCCTTGTTCTCCCCCCTCCCGCCTCCCTTCCCTTCCCTCTGGCTCACCCCCCATTCCCACCTCCTCCAGGGCAAAGCCTCCCCCGAGGACTGAGATCAACCTGGTAGACTCAGTCCAGGCAGGTCCAGTCCCCTCCTCCCAGGCCGAGCCAAGCGTCCCTACATAAGCCCCAGGTTTCAAACAGCCAACTCATGAAATGAACACAGGACCTGGTACCACTGCCTAGATGCCTCCCAAACAGATCAAGCCAATCAACTGTCTCACCCATTCAGAGGGCCTGATCCAGTTGGGGGCCCCTCAGCCATTGGTTCATAGTTCATTTGTTTCCATTCCTTTGGCTATTTGTCCCTGTGCTTTATCCAACCTTGGTCTCAACAATTCTCACTCATATAAACCCTCCTCTTTCTGGCTAATTGGACTCCTGGAGCTCCACTCAGGGCCTAGCCGTGGATCTCTGCGTCCAGATCCCTCAGTCATTGGATGGGGTTTCTAGCATGACAATTAGGGTGTTTGGTCATCCCATCACCAGAGTAGGTCAGTTTGGGCTATCTCTCGACCATTGCCAGCAGTCTATTGTGGGGGCATCTTTGTGGATTTCTGTGGGCCTCTCTAGCACTTTGCTTCTTCCTATTCTCGTGTGGTCTTCATTTACCATGGTCTCCTATTCCTTGTTCTCCCTCTCTGTTCTTGATCTAGCTGGGGTCTCCCACTCTCTTTCCCTTGACCCTCGCCCTTCATTGCTCCCACTCATGTCCAGGTTGTTCATGTAGATCTCAGCCATTTCTCCGTCATTGGGCGATCCCCGTGTTTTTCTTGGGGTCCTGTCATGCAGGTAGCCTCCCTGGTGATGTGAGTAGCAGTCCAGTCATCCTTGTTCCACACCTAGTATCCTCCTATGAGTGTGTACATACCATGTTTGTCTTTCTGAGTCTGGGTTACCCCACTCAGGATGATTTTTTCTAGATCTATCCATTTGCCTGCAAACCTCATGATGTCATTGTTTTCCGCTGCTGAGTAGTATTCCATTGTGTATATGTACCACATTTTATTTATCCATTCTTCAGTTGAAGGGCATCTAAGTTGTTTCCAGGTTCTGGCTATTACAAACAATGCTGATATGAACATAGCTGAGCAAGTGCTCTTGTGGCATGATTGAGCATTCCTTGGGTATATGCCCAAGAGTGGTATAGCTGGATCTTGGGGGAGATTGATTCCCAATTTTCTAAGAAAGTGCCATATTGATCTCCAAAGTGGTTGTACAAGCTTGCATTCCCACCAGCATTGGAGGAGAGTTCCCCTAGCTCCACATTCTCTCCAGCATAAGGTGTCTTCAGTGTTTTTGATCTTAGCCATTCTGACAGGCATAAGGTGGTATCTCAGAGTTGTTTTGATTTGCATTTCCCTGATGATTAGGGATGTTGAGCAATTCCTTAAATGTCTTTCAGCCATTTGAGTTTCCTCTGTTGAGAATTCTGTTTAGTTATATAGCCCATTTCTTAATTGGACTGTTGGGCATTTTGATGTCTAATTTCTTGAGTTCTTTATATATTCTGGATATCAGTCCTCTGTCAGATGTGAGGTTTGTGAAGACCTTTTCCCATTCTGTAGGCTGTTGCTTTGCCTTGTTGACCATATCCTTTGCTCTACAAAAGCTTCTCAGTTTCAAGAGGTCCCATTGATTGATTGTTTCTCTCAGTGTCTGTGCTACTGGTGTTATATTTAGGAAGTGATCTCCTATGCCAATGCATTCAAGACTACTTCCTACTTTCTTTTCTTGCAGGTTCAGAGTAGCTGGATTTATGTTGAGGTCCTTGATCCACTTGGATGTAAGTTTTGTGCACGGTGATAGATATGGATCTCTTTGCAACCTTCTACATGTTGATATCCAGTTATGCCATCCCCATTTGTTGAAGATGCTTTCTTTTTTCCACTGTACACTTTTGGCTTCTTTGTTAAAAATTATATGTTCATAAGTGTGCGGATTAATGTCAGCATCTTCAATTCCATTCCATTGGTCCACATGTCGGTTTTTATGCCAGTACTAAGCTGTTTTTATTACTGTAGCTCTATAGTAGAGCTTGAAGTCAGGGATCATGATGCCTCCAGAGGTTGTTTTATTGTACAGGATTCTTTTGGCTATCCTGGATTTTTTGTTTTTCCATATGAAGTTGAGTTTTATTCTTTCCAGGTCTGTGAAGAATTGTGTTGGTATATTGATGGGGATTGCATTGAATCTGTAGATTGCTTTTGGTAAAATTGCCATTTTTACTATGTTAGTCCTGCCTATCCATGAGCATGGGAGATCTTTCCATTTTCTGAGATCTTCTTCAATTTCTTTTTTCAGGGACTTAAAGTTCTTGTCATATAGGTCCTTCACTTGCTTGGTTAGTGTTACCCCAAGTTATTTTATGTCATTTGTGGCTATTGTAAAGGGTGATGTATCTCTGATTTCCTTTTCAGCCTGTTTGTCAATTGTATATAGGAGGGCTACTGATTTTTTTGAGTTGATCTTGTATCCTACTATGTTGCTGAAGGTGTTTATAAGCTGTATCAGTTCATTGGTGGAATCTTTGGGGTCACTCAAGTATACTATCATGTTATCTGCAAATAGAGAAAGCTTGAGTTCTTCCTTTCTAATTTGTATCCCCTTAATATCCTTATGTTGTCTTATTGCTCTGGCTAGAACTTCAAGTACTATATTGAGTAAGTATGAGGAGAGTGGACAGCCTTGCCTCATTCCTGATTTTAGAGGAATTGCTTTGAGTTTTTCTCCATTTAATTTGATGTTGGCTGTTGGCTTGCTGTAAATTGCCTTTATTATGTTTGGGTATGGTCCCTGTATTCCTGATTGCTCCAAGACCTTTATCATGAAGGGGTATTGGATTTTGTCAAATGCCTTTTCTGCATCTAGTGAGATGATCATGTGGTTTTTTTCTTTGAGTTTGTTTATATGGTGTATTACATTGATGGACTTTCGTATGTTGAACCATCCTTGCATGCCTAGGATGAAGCCTACTTGATCATGGTGCATAATTGTTTTGATGTGTTCTTGGAGTCTGTTTGCCAGTATTTTACTGAGTATTTTTGCACCAATGTTCGTGAGGGAGATTGGTCTGTAGTTCTCTTTCTTTATTGTATTCTTGTTTGGTTTAGGAATCAAGGTAATTGTAGCCTCATAGAAGGAGTTTGGTAATGTTCCTTCTGTTTCTATTGTGTGGAACAATTTAGAGAGTATTGGTATTAACTCTTCTTTGAAGATCTGGTAGAATTCTGCACTAAAACCATCTGGTCCTGGGCTTTTTTTTGGTTGGGAGACTTTTAATGACTGTTTCTATTTCCTTAGGGGTTATTGGACTATTTAAATAGTTTATCTGGTCTTGATTTAACTTAGGTATGTGGTACCTATCTAGAAAATTATCCATTTCTTTTAGATTTTCCAGTTTTGTAGAGTAGAGGTTTTTTGAAGTATGACCTGATGATTCTCTGGATTTCCTAAATGTCTGTTGTTATGTCCCCCTTTTCGTTTCTGATTTTGTTGATTTGGATGCCCTCTCTCTGTCTTTTGGTTAGTTTGGATAAGGGCTTGTCTATCTTGTTGATTTTCTCAAAGAACCAACTCTTTGTTTCACTAATTTTTTGTATTATTCTCTTTGTTTCTATTTTATTGATTTCAGCTCTCACTTTGATAATATCCTGGCGTCTATTCTTCCTGGGAGACTTTGCTTCTTCTTGTTCTAGAGCTTTCAGGTGTGCTGTTATGTCACTAGTGTGAGATTTCTCCAACTTCTTTATGTGGGCATTTAGTGCTATGAATTTCCCTCTTAGCACTGCTTTCATAGTGTCCCATAAGTTTGGGTATGTGGTGTCTTCATTTTCGTTGATCTCTAGGAAGTCATTAATTTCTTTCTTTATTTCTTCCTTGACCCATTGGTGATTCAGTGGAGCATTATTCAGTTTCCATGAGATTGTAGGTTTTCTGTAGTTTTTGTTGTTTTTGAAATCTAACTTTAAACCATGGTGGTCTGATAGAACACAGGAGGTTATTCCAATTGTTTTGTATCTGTTGAGATTTGCTTTGTGGCCAACTATGTGGTTGATTTTAGAGAAGGTTCCATGGGGTGCTGAGAAGAAGGTATATTTTTTTTTTTGTTAGAATGGAATGTTCTGTAGATATCAATTAAGTCCATTTGAATCATGATATCAGTTAAGTCTTTTATTTCTTTGTTAAATTTCGATTTGGGAGATCTGTCCAGTGGTGAAAGTGGGGTGTTGAGGTCTCCCACTGTTAATTTGTGGGGTTTTACATGTGGTTTAAGCTTTAGTAATGCTTCTTTTACATATGTGGGTGCCCTTGTGTTTGGGCATAAATGTTCAGAATTGAAACTTCATCTTGGTGGATCTTTCCTGTGATGAGTATGTAATGCCCTTCTTGATCTCTTTTGATTGATTTTAGTTTGAAGTCTGTTTTGCTGGATATCAGGATGGCTACACCCACTTGTTTCTTAAGACTGTTTGATTGGGAAGTCTTTTCCCAGCCTTTTATTCTTAGGTAGTGTCTATCTTTGAATTTGAGGTGTGTTTCTTGTATGCAGCAGAAAGATGGGTCCTGCTTCTGTATCCATTCTGTAAGCCTGTGTCTTTTTATAGGTGAATTAAGTCCATTGGTATTAAGGGATATTAATGACCAGTGATTGTTCATTCCTGTTATTTTTTGGTGGTAGTGTGTGTGTACTTTTCTTCTTTGGGGTTTACTGGTGTGTTTATTACCTGTGTTTTCAAGGGTGTATCTGACTTCCTTAGGTTGGAATATTCCTTCTAGTGCTTTCTGTAGTGCTGAGTTTGTGGATAAATATTGTTTAAATCTAGCTTTGTCTTGGAATGACTTGTTCACTTTGTTTCTTCTGTTTCTATTGTGTGGAACAATTTGAGGAGTATTGGTATTAACTCTTCTTTGAGGGCTGGAGAGATGGCTCAGAGATTAAGAGCACTGACTGCTCTTCCAGAGGTCCTGAGTTCAATTCCCAGCACCTACATGGTGGCTCACAACCATCTGCAATAAGATCTGGTGCCCTCTTCTGACCTGTAGTTATACATGCTATATACAAAATAAATAAATAAATCTTAAAAAAAAATGCCGGGCAATGGTAGTGCTCACCTTTAATCCCAGCACTCGGGAGGCAGAGGCAGGCAGATCTTTGTGAGTCCAAGGCAAGCCTTGTCTCCAAAGCGAGTTCCAGGAAAGGTGCAAAGCTACACAGAGAAACCCTGTCTTGAAAAAAAAACCAAACAAAAACTAACTAACTAACTAACTAACTAAATAAATAAATTCTGGTAGAATTCTGTGCTGAAACTATCTAGCCCTGGGCTTTTTTTGAGGGGGGGAACTTTTAATGACTGCTTCTATTTTCTTAAGGGTAATATGTCTATTTAAATAGTTTATTTGTTCTTTATTTAATTTTGGTATGTGATACCTATCCAGAAAATTGCTCATTTCTTTTAGATTTTCCAATTTTCTGGTGTATAGATTTTTGAAGTATGACCTAATGATTCTCTGGATTTCCTCAATGTCGGTTGTTGTATCTCCATTTTCATTTCTGATTTTGTTAATGTGTATATTCTTTCTCTGTCTTTTGGTAAGTTTTGACAAGGGTTTGTCTATCTTGTTGATTTTCTTGAAGAACCAATTCTTTTGACCAATTTTAGTTTGAAGTCTATTTTGTTAGATATTAGGATAGCTACACCAGCTTCTTTATTAGGTACATTTGATTGAAAACTATTTTCCCAACCTTTACTCTGAGGTAACATCTGTCTTTGAAGTTGAGGTGTGTTCCTTGTGTGCAGCAGGATGGGTCATGTTTTCATACCCATCTGTTAGCCTGTGTCTTTTTCATAGGCAAATTGAATCCATTCATATTAAGGGATATTAATGACCAGTGCTTGTTAATTCCTGTTATTTTTTTGGTTTTGTTGTAGTTGTTAGTAGTGTATGTGTGTTTCCTTTCTTTGAGATTTGCTGGTGTGAAATTATCTATTGCCTGTGTTTTCATGGTATAACTAACTTCCTTGGATTGGACTTTTCCTTCTAGTACTTTCTGTAGGGCTAGATTTATGGATAGGTGTTGTTTAAATCTGATTTTATCATAGAATATCTTGTTTTCTCCATCTATGGTGAATGAAAGTTTTGCTGGGTATATTACTCTAGGATGGCATCTGTGGTCTTTTAGTGTCTGCATAACATCTGTCCAGGAACCTGGGTATTACTCTGATAGGTCTGCTTTTGTATGTTACTTTGCCTTTTTCCTTTGTAGCTCTTAATATTCTTTCTTTATTGTGTATGTTTAGTGGTTTGATTATTATGTGGTGAGGGGACTTTTTTTGGTCCAGTCTATTTGGTATTCTGTAAGCTTCTTATATCTTCATAAGCATGATTTTCTTTAGGTTGGGAAAGTTTTCTTCTATGATTTTGTTGAATATATTTTCTGTGCCTTTGAGCTGGAAATCTTCTCCTTCTATCCTTCTTATTTTTAAATTTAGTCTTTTCATGGTGTCCAAGATTTCTTGAATGTTTTGTGTTAAGACTTTGTTGGATTTAGTGTTTTCTTTGACCAATGAATCTATTTCCTCTATCATATCTTCAATGCCTGAGATTCTCCCTTCCATCTCTTGCATTCTGTTGGTTATACATGCATCTGTAGTTCCTGTTTATTTACCAAGTTTTCCATTGCCAGAATTTTCTGTTTGTATTTTCTTTATTGCTTCTATTTCAATTTTCAAGTCTTGAACTGTTTCCTTCACCTGTTTGATTTTTTTCTTGGCTTTCTTTAGGGGATTTATTGATTTCTTCCACTTTTTTTGTTTGTCTTTTCTTTGATTTCTTTAAGGGAATTTTTCATTTCCTCTTTAAGAGCTCTTATTATCTTTATAAAGTTGTTTTTAAGGTTGTTTTTTTCTGCTTTATCTGTGTTGTGGTGTTCAGGTCTTCTTGTTATAGAACCATTAGGTTCTGGTGGTGCCATGTTGCTCTTTATGTTGTTGAATGTATTCTTACACTGTCATCTACCCATTGGGTTTGGGGTAATTATTAATTAATATTAATTATAACTGCTTGGCCATTAGCTCAGGCTTATTACTGACTAGCTCTTACACTTAAATTAAGATAATTCTTATCTATGTTTAGCCATGTGGCTTGGTTCCTTTCTTCAGTTCTGCCTTCACAACTTGCTTCTTCTGTGTCTGTTTAGCAACTCCTGATTCTGCTCTTCCTCTTCCCAGTATTCCTTTAGTCTGCTCACCCCTCCTATACTTTCTGCCTGGCTACTGGCCAATCAGTGTTTTATTAAATCAGTGTACAACAGCATTATTCCACAGCAAGGGGGAAGTGTTGTAGAATATTATTTTTAAGATGTGTTACATTTGTTAATGCTGTGGAACATTTGTTTAATGATGCAAAGATGTGTTGGGAGAAATCTGGGAGGAAAAGAAGAAAGAGCAAGAGAACAATGAGTCGAGGACTTCAGGGGCCAGCCACCCAGCCACACAGCCAGCATGGAGTAAAGAGTGAAAGTAAGATATATAGCAGTAAGAGAAAGGAAAAGCCCAGAGGCAAAAGGTAGATGGAATAATTTAAGTTAAGGAAAGCTAGCTAGAAATAAGCCAAGCTAAGGCAAGGCATTTTTAAGAGTAATGAAGAGTAAGCTTCCATGTGTGATTTATTTGAGAGCTGGGTGGTGGACCCCTCCCCCCAAAAAAGAGCAAAAACAACCAATAACAGTTTATGAGATTAGTGACAATAGAGCAGTCCCTTAATTTTGGTTTTCTTCTGTTCTATACCAGGTGGCTCTTCTGACATGAGACAGAGGTTTTGAATTTTCCTTTAACACACATACATGGGTTTAGAGAAGGAGAGAGCCATGCTCCAACTCCAGTGCCAGCCTTGATTTTTACCTGAATCAGGACCACAGAAAGACCCTCAGCCTCTTATGTTTATGAAGAGCAGCAAAACAAGCATTTGGAAGATCTGTGAAATTCTACCATTTTGGAGGTGTGCTATACAACATTAGGCAAATTTATTTTTTTTCTTGGGACATTTCCTCTTAATGATTTGTCCTTCTTTCAATGTTTCATTAGTCCAGTGGTCTTTAGCTTCCTTATTTGGATGCTTTTATGCTCCCAGAAAGTCAAGGACAAAATTCTGCCCCAACCTTAACCTTGGCAAGTTCAGTTTTTGGCAGGTTATATCTTTGTTAAGGCAAAATGTCTTTTTGGCAACAGAAAAAGTATTATCTTTTAATTAAAAATTTTTCATACCTGATCAAATGAAAGGCATTTGTTAGTCCTATAAGTTAGTTTGGATTGAATGACCAAACTGATGAACTAGCACCTCTCCTTAATCATGAATTCTCTCCTGTTAGAATCTAATCTTTATCATTCTTGATGGTATCCATAATGTTAATTCTACTGTGGAAACAAAAGCAAAACCTCTTCCCCAATGCAACACATATTCTGGTTTCCATTTGGAGGTAGAGGTCAACATATCTTTAAAATATACAGGCTGATTTAATTCAGCAGTTTTTTTTTCTATTATCCAATGGAAGGTCCTCCTACAGGGAATGTTAAACAGCCCTACCTTGTGCCAATACTTTGTACAAAAACCGTTGGAGATAATTCGTGTAAAGTTTCCACAATTCATAATTTATCACTATATGGATGATATCCCATTAGCTGATCCAAAGTTAGACACATTAGAAAGCATGTTTGAAGAAGTAAAAAAAGTTTTGCCTCACTGGGGACTGCAAATTGCTTCTGAAAAAATACAAAGAGGAGATTCTTTTAATTACTTAGGATATAAGATAGAGCTACAAAAAATTAGACCCCAAAAGGTACAACTAAGGAGAGATCAATTGAAGACTCTTAATGATTTTCAAAAGTTGTTAGGAAGCATTTTCAACTTACTGGGTATCATGGGAATACCCAAAGATGGACTACAAAATTTGGCTAATACTCTAGAAGGGAACAAAGAGTTAAATATTCCAAAAGAATTATCACCTGAAGCTGAGAAGGAATTGGTTCTAGTAGAAAAGACAATTGGAGAAGCACATGTGGATCGTGTGGATCCAGAACTTAAATGCATTCTTGTCATATTCCCCTCCAGACACTCCCTCACAGGTATTTTGATGCAGAGGGAAGATATTATATTGGAATGGATATTCCTACCACATAAACCAAATAAGAAATTAAAGACTTATATAGAAAAGATCTATGATTTGATTCAAAAAGGTAAATTAAGACTTTGCCAGTTGACAGGAATGGACCCAGCAGGAATTGTAGTACCTTTAACTAATGAGGAAATTTCATCACTATGGAAAGATAATCAATACTGGCAGAGAGCCTGCAGTAACTTTTTGGGAGAGATTAACAACCACTATCCCAAAAGCAAGAGAATAGAATTCATAAAGAAGACTGAATGGGTCCTTCCTCACATTGTACAACAAAAGCCAATTTCTGGAGTCCTCACATTCTATACTGATGCAAATAAATCAGGGAAAGCAGGATATAAATCAGGAGACTTAAGTAAAGTGGTACAAAGTCCATACAGCTCTGTACAAAAGTAGAACTGTATGCCATTCTTATGGTACTGATGGACTTCACAGAACCCCTCAATATAGTCACTGACTCTCAATATGCAGAGAGAGTTGTTTTACATTTTGAAACTGCTGAATTTATTCCTGATAACACAGAATTAACTTCATTATTCATACAATTGCAGGAAATCATCAGAAAAAGGGAACATCCTATATATATATAAAACACATATCAGATCCCATACAGATCTGCCAGGACCTCTAGCACAAGGCAATGATGAGATTGATCAGTTACTAATAGGTAATGTGCTAGAAGCCTCAGAATTTCATAAGAAATACAATGTAAATAGCAAAGGTTTGAAGAAGGATTTATCCATCACTTGGCAACAAGCTAAGGATATTGTGAAAAAATGTCCCACTTGTTCTGTCTATAACCAAATCCCACTACCTGCAGGGAGCAATCCAAAAGGTATACAAAGAAATGAAATTTGGCAAATGGATGTGTTTCATTTTGCAGAATTTGGAAGATTAAAGTATGTACACCATACTATTGACATCTATTCAGGATTTCAGTGGGCAACTCCTATGAGTTCTGAAAAAGCTGATTCTGTGATTACACACCTATTAGAAACTATGGCCATCATGGGAATACCTGTACAAATTAAGACAGACAATGCCCCAGCATATGTCTCCAATAAAATGAGACAGTTCTTTGCTTTTATTACAATATAAAGCATGTTACAGGTATACCACACAATCCCACAGGCCAAGCAGTCATAGAAGGATCCAATCGAACTTTAAAGGATATGCTAAATAGACAGAAACAGGTAACAATGACTCCTAGAAATAGATTGCTTAGTGCTTTATTAACCTTAAATTTTCTCAATGCTGATGAGAAAGGAACAACAGCTGTGGAGAGACATTGGACAACAGACAAAACTCCTGAGCTAAACCAACCGGTTTATTTCAAGGATGTGTTGACCTCAGAATGAAAACCTGGATATGTTCTACGTTGGGGAAGGGGTTTTGCTTTTGTTTCTGCAGGAGAAGAAAAGCTATGGATACCAACAAAATTAATAAAAATTCGATTCGAACAGGAGAAACGCACTGATGAGAAGAAGTAAAAGATCATCCACCAATATGACATCTCTACAAGTTGTAACAAAAATTTAACAATCAAAGGTTGGGGTAGGGTTCTGTTTTTGTCTTTCCAGGGTAATGGAAATACCCATCTTCCAGAAATCATAAGGCCTTGGATATCCAGATGTTTATAGCAGAAAGAGGAATCTATTGGTACAAATCTACACAGGGTAAAATCTCACTGTCTAACATCTATATCTCTATCAATCTAGAATAGTTTTGATTCCAATTCAATTATAAACCAAGCTGGCTTTGGAGATGGAATTGGCTCATTCCTTCTCTAAACCCAAGCATATTGATAAAAGAAAAGGTTGAGAGATTCTTCAGTCCCATATCAGAAGAGCCCTCTAGTGTGGGACAGAAGGAAACCAATAAAAAGGAACCATTGTCTTCTAAATTCTAATTCTCTCCATGCTTACTCTTGATCTCTCGGAATCCTTTCTTACATGTTATGTCCTCTTTAAATCCAAACTTTCCATTTTGATAAAAAAATAAGTTTTTACAATAGCAATCTCTGAAGTCTCCAGAAGGAAGATGGGGCCTCAACAACAACAACTCTACCCAATCCAGAATGATACCATAGTAATCATCTTCATACTACACTTCTTGCCAGAATTTCAGACAGTCTTACCCATTACTCTAAGATTTGCTGTGGAACCTACAGTTAGTCTAACTGAGATTTAACTCTCTGAGCTTTCTCATAGTACCCAACAGAGATACCATCACCCCCTAAACAACAGGAAGCAATTCTAAGAAAATGACGCCCCTTCTCCCTAAGGTTTCATATTTCTCGGGGTTATGGATGATGGTTATAGGGTTGGGGGTGGAAGAAAATATTAAATTCAGTATTCTCATTAAGAAAAGAAAAAGTGTCTCAAAAAAAAAAGAGAAAAGAAGAAATGGAATGGATAGGTATAAGATATTATGGTAGATTATTGTATATACTAGTAAACAAATTTAGTAAAATAGTAGCCTTAGATAATTTGCACTCTTATGGATTCTTATATGTTGATAAAAATGTAAACTATTTTTATATTCCCGTTTAAGATAATTTGTAAATTGATACAAATACAGAACTATATTTGTTATAATGTACATATATTTCTACTCTTATTTGAAATATTTGTATATTGATGCAAATGTAAATTTATATCTGTCATACTTTATGTATGTTCTAATTCTATTTAGGATATTCTGTATATTGATATATATTTAAGATTATTGTCATATTGCATATTGCACTATATATTCCTACCTCTGTTATAAATATCTTGTGTATTGTCACAATTTTGAAGTCATTGTCCTTTACCATACATTTCCTTATAGACCGTTTACCTTATTTACATGAAGCCTTCCTTAGGTTATTTTGGTAGATAAGACTTATAGATTTATAGTCACCTGTGCTTGTCATCTCTATAGTTACGTTAGTTAGGTTTTCCAGATTTACAGATACATAGGTCAGATGGACAGGTAATCTTCAAACACTTCATAGACCTAGAGAATATGGCATTTAAATAACTTAGAATTCTGTTGACGTGAGACACAATTGCTCCTGGCAGCACTAATTTGATCCTGAGAGGACATTAGGCTTCTAAGACATTTCCATTTGGAAGTTTGTCTTCTTGGCACAAAATGGCCTATTGGGCAAAGAACTGCCCTTGCCTCAACTGCTGACAATATGAGTGCTGTCCTTTCTGGACAAGCGGGACACAAGGAAAAGTGACTTCTGAACTCTGCCAAGACAGGGTAAGATGGTCTTTCAGAATTCTTGCTTCTGAAAAATGGTCTGTCAGATACCCTAGGCCTGTAGCCAATTTGAATGCACCAACAATGCTGAGAAACATTAGGTGACTGTCCGGGCTGCCAGCTGTCTTGGTCTACTCTTGCAAGAGTCCCGAAAGTTGCTTGCATCCATCTTCCATTTCTCAGGTACCATTATATTCCTTCTCAGGTCTTTGATCTTTGATGGGATTGAAGACTAGCAGTTATAGTTACAACATATATATATATATTATATATTATATATTATATTATATTATATTATATTATATTATATTATATTATATATATATAATCTTAGATAGAACATATTAAGTATTAGATTCAGGTTCTTTAGGATAGGACACCTTTTGGAATGATCTTTGTAACATGCCATTTACCTATGCTCTATACTTCTCTGGACTTGAGTATGTGTTTCTTCCTTGATATTGTTCCCATTGGTTGTAGTTCCATCTTATCTAGGTCATTATCCCTCATTATTCCTGGACAATATTTGATAACCATTCCTTTGTGTATAGTCTTGTATTAAGTTAGAACCTTCTTATTTAGACAAAGGGGGAGATGTAGTGGGTAGCCATTCCAGCTTTGATCTGGAAGTTCCAACCCCCATTGAGGCTTCAGTAACTATCACGTCTACAAGGCAGGGCCAAAAGAAGGCCCTGAAGACCCGAGAGCTGGATTTTCCACCTTCTCTTGGTTCCTGGATCCTGGACCCTGGAGATAGAGCGAGCAGAGTTCTCCAGAGAACACCGCTGGACTGTACTACATCTTTCCCAGACCCTGCAACCTACCTATCCCTTCATTTGTAAGTTACACCACTAGATAAACCTCCCTTTTAACTATGTAGAGTGGCCTTAATAATTTCACCAATAGCTATTGGTACCTTTGAAAGACCAACTGCTGCTGTTTCCTGCTTATGTACAACCTGAACAGTCTGTGACTTTTCTTGATAATACCATTTAATATTTTTCTCAGAATATTCTTTATTTTCTGGTTTATCTCTGAGATTGAAGGCATGTTAATCTGTATTTTCCGTTGCTGCAACAAATCGTGTCCCCTTAAATTCATTGGTATGTTAGCTACATATGGCTTTAATTTTCCTTCTATCCTTTAAGCCCTATATGCTTGACCCATCTTGCAATTTGTTTTACCTGAAATAAAGTTCCAATCCCTAGAAGCTGAACATTTACCTACTGAAGAGGCTAATATGAATGCCAAGATTTTGGTGAAATTATTGTTACTTTCAGTCCCGTGTCTACTAAAACTTCAATTTCAATGCCATTTATTTGTATTTTTAGCTTTGGTCTCTGATCATTTATAGCAGTTTGCCAAAATATTTATTTTCTAGTCTCTCGTGAACTTTTTATCTTATCAGCTGAAGCTATTCTATCCTTGATCACATCCTGAACAGTGTTGTTTTTAACAACAGGCATTAAGTCTTTTAATTGCTTTGTAGGTGAGATTCTTCAATGCTGACAAGGAACGATTGAACTTAATTTGATATTGGGGCCTGCAGGATGCTGCACTTCCACAAATAGCCTCTCATAGGCTCTCTTCATAGTGTCATACTGGACAAAAGCAAGACCAAAAACCAGCTGGGCAAACTCTAAACTCTGCATCTCCATGTCTGATGTCAAAATGATCTTCACCTCTCCAACTCCTTTCAGCTTTGTTGACTGCAACACACTTCTTTCTTTTGGGCAGATTCTACTTTCTGGCATCTCCAACATTTTGGTGTCTCCAAGGCAATCCATGCTTCAAACTTCACAGTTTCACACAATGGCCTCTCTTGGCCTCCATGTAGAGATACCCCTGATACATCCCACTTTCCTTAGTCATGGAGGAAGATTTCATAACTCCTTTTCTTCTATTCTTGATTCTAAAGTCAGAGCCACATGTGTGAAGCTACCAAGTTTTGCTGCTTTCTGGGGCTAGAACGTGGCCCCTTTGTTCAATTACATCCTCACCAGCTTTCTGCTTTTGGTGGTTTACTTTACTGCCTAATTTTGGCTATCCTGAAACTTGATCTTTAGACCAGGCTGGCCTTGAACTCATAGATCCACTTGCTTCTATTTGGGATTAAAGGTGTGCACCACCACACCCAGATCTGAGCTTTTCTTTAATGCTTTTTTATAAATTGGAAGTTTATCTGGTTGGGATCTTTCCCTGAGATCACCACACCTTTATCCCATTTAACATCAGGCTTTTCTTTAACCTGTTTATCTCCTCAAACACAGATTTAGCTCCATTTACTTCCTGGTGCCCCTTTCTCTTTGTACTGTACAATTTGTACTTCTCCTTGCTCATTTGCTCCTTTTTATTATAGACTTTCCTAATAGTGAACACTAATAACTGTTGCTTTTAAATGCAGCACCTTTATTCTGTGAGGAAAGGTCATGAGGCATGACAAAACTCACTATCAGAGCTTTATTAGGAGGAGGGGGCACAGAAAAGTGATCAGGCCTGTGAAAGACATGTGCAGGGCAGGGAGAGAGAGAGTGGGAAGGAGGAGAGAGAAGAGGAATCTGTGACTGGCTTTTTAAGGATTTCCCTGTACATGGGCATGGAATGTGTGCTTATGGAGCTACACCACACATGCATAGACTGCATGACCATGCTGTGCACAGATGATGTACAATGTAAGACTGCTTGCTTGGATACTGAACTGTGCATGTGTGGTCATGCAGCTGGAGGAGTGGCAGAATCCTAACATGCCAGACATTTTGCTTATTATAAAAAAGTGGGTGAACAGGAATAGGGGCATCATTTCTCCCAAAAAACTGCTTCCAGCTGACTTGGTGGGCATTGGTTGACTCTTGGGGGGGTAGAAAAGGGGGCTTCTGAGGTAGTTAGGCATCCTGGAATGGTGGGCTGTTGTCTGCTGCCTCAGAGTTGTCCATCTTTCTTGGCTTGGGACTCTGGCTGCTTGAGTCTGAGGGAGTGATGGTGAGACAGAGAAAAGCTTAGGAAAAAAGAATTATTCTTATTATTTTTATTTTTTTACTTTGAGGGGGTCCCTAAGGTGAGGGAAGGGGTCCCGGGACCAGGAAGTTTGGGTTGCACGTATCTAAAGCAGAACCGACCTGTCCAGATAGATTTGAGCTGGTTTCCAGAGCTTAGAAAAATTTTAAACATATTAAGAAGCAGCCATGAGAAATTTAAAATCCTGAGCTGGTGACCATATTATTGTAATGTTTTAATACTCTGCTGTATTGATGTGTGTGTGTGTGTGTGTGTGTGTGTGTGTGTGTGTGTGTGTGTGAGAGAGAGAGAGAGAGAGAGAGAGAGAGAGAGAGAGAGAGAGAGAGAGAGAGAGAGAGAGAGAGAGAGATTTGGAACATGCTTTTAATTTTTACCTGAGATAAGTCTTATCAGAGACAGATTATTTTAAGGCACTTACTTCCTTTACTAGTTTAGCATCCAGGAGACACAGGTGATCAATTGCTGAGAGCATTTCACAGTAATAGATTGTTATATTAAAGTCTGTCTTTGCAGAGCCCAGACACTTTTGGGTCTGGGGTTGAAAATACATTTGGACTGTTACTGTTCCTTACTTGATGGTCCTTGGCCTCCAGCTCTATGGTGATCCTATAACAATTAGCTGGGTAGTTAATTAGAAGAGGGAACCAGGAAGAGAAAAGCTTGTGGGGAGACCTCATTCTTCTGGAATTGGGGGCAAGGCAGTGGATCTTGATGTCCTCTAGAACTTGAGAGAGAGCAGGGCCCTGTCTGTGTCCCTGTGCATGAGGAGGAGAAGCACTCCTGACAGGTCTGGAGTGAGGCACATGGAGTGAGCAAATGAAATGAAAGCTTCTACCTTAGCTGGAAAATCTCTTCCCATTAGGTACCCCTAAAAGTACAATTAAGTGGTGGGGTCTGGTGAGGTGGAGAAGGAGAGGTGGGACCCCAAAAGTCCCTCAGGAATGAATAAGTGGCTCAGTGTCCAACAGGAAGGAAACGGATCACCCCATGCTGCATCCTGGGTTCCCCGTGAGCCCATGGCCAAGCCTAGGAGGTCTGCTGGAGGTCTTTGTTTGATGTTCCCATGCCATGAGGTGCACAAGGGTAGTCAGCTGACCAGTTATCTCTAGGTGCCGTTTTGAAGTGAGGGGCAGGGCACACACCAGCTCAAGTGGCCTTTTCTAGCACACATTTAAAACAGAGACCTGGACACCCTTATGCAGCCGCTCGGATAGCTTTTGGCAATTCTGTTCATGGGCTTTCTCATCTCTCCCATGGTACCTTAAATGCCACAGCTGAAACTTCCACCTGTGGGGGCAGGAGCCCTCTCTCCAGATGCTTAAGTTTAGCCCTGATGTTGGGAAGCTCTGGGAGACAAGAGATGGATTTTATTCTGTATCTTGAATTACATTTTTTTTTTTTTTGATAGTTTGCTGGTGTGAGGACAGCTTTAGGAAGACCCGCCAGGAGGCAGTTTGTAAACTGATCTCTGGCTGTAGAGCCATCCGGATTATTATGATCCCAATGTGGGTCCTCATTTGCATGCGTCCTAGCCTGCTTACAGACATGTCCGTGCTATTCAGGGCAGCTGAGAATGGGTGACAGTCAGAGTGAAAGTGGAGCCAGAGTCGGGCAGGAGTGGCCGCCCCGTACCGGAGAACAGAGCGGAGGTCAGATAAGCCGAGATTCTTTGGAGTCAGAGATTCCTCAGGTTTAGGAATGCATGTGGACAGGAGAGAAAGAATCAGAAAGGAAGGGTTCAGAGCTTAGGTAAAAGCATGGAGATAAGGTAACTCTTTTCATTTGCCTGTTTCTGGCAGAAGTTAGGTAATTCCCATGAAATATCAGGGTTCAAGCAGCCATTACGTGACCATATTTATGTAAACTAGGGATACTTAAGGCGTTTCTCAGGAGGAGTGGGACCAAGAGGAGGAAGTCTTTATGTCCCATGACTGTAGCTAAGAGAAAAAAAAAATTAAAATAACAAATGGGATCCAAGACTCCCATCTTGAGTGTCCCCAAGAGTAGGTAATCTGTGGACCGGCATAAATTATCAGCACAAATTACTCCACCCTTTGTCAAGGGAGGGGCAAGGGCTGGGAGTATATGTACCAGAGGACTCCCAGGAGTCCAGACAGCATTCAATCCTTCATCAAGAGAGAACGAATCATGGTATGCAGCCCGAGGACTCCCTGGGAGTTCAACACGAGCAATATATCTCAGGCTACAGGCCTATGAAAGAGACACATGAGGAGAAGGGAGAGAGGAGGGAGGAGGATATTACAGAAGAGAGGAGAGGAGTCTATGACCGGCTTTCAAAGGATTTCCCTGCGCATGTGCATGTGGGCTTATGGAGCTACGCCGCACATTCAGTCTGTGTGACCTTGCTGCACACGAATGACATAAGACCGAAGGCCCCTTATTGGCTACTGAGCTGTGCATGTGTGGTCATGCAGCTGGAGGAGCGGCAGAATCCTAACAATAACCGCATGACAGAGCCAATACTAGGCTGTTTTAAATTTTCTCTGCCAATTCAACTAATTCAAAACTCTTCAATTTAGCCTCAGGCAGATTTTTTGGACAAGAGCAAATAGCAGCCATGTTCTTTGTCAAACTATCACAAGAACAGTCTCTTAGCCACATACAAACATTCTCCTCTGAAACCTCTTGAGCTGGGTCCCTACAGTTCAAATCACCCTCAGCACTATTGTCTTCCATGCCCCTACTACTATGACCCATTAAACTCCACTAAAAGTATTCAACCACTTTTCTAATCAAAAGTCCCAAAGTTCACATTCCTCCAGATAAAAGTATGGCCAGGCCCACCACAGCAATACCCCAGTCCCAGGTACCAATTTCTGTCTTAGGGTTTCTATTCATAAGAGACACCACGAGTGTGACAACTCTTATAAAGGAAAACATTTAATTGGGGCTGGCTTACAGGTTGGAAGCATGGTGGGATGCAGGTAGACGTGGGGCTGGAGAGGTAGCTGAGAGTTCTATATCCTGGTCTGAAGGCAGCAGGAAGAGAACTGATGAGCCAATAGACCTGGCTTGAGCTTGTGAGATCTCAAAGCCTGCCCTCAGTGACACACCTTCTCCAACAAGGCTACATTTCCCAGTGGTGCCACTCCCTATGACCAAACATTCAAACACATGAATCTATGGGGACCATTCCTATTAAAACTTGATTTCCAAATTCTCCCAAACACAACTGCTGAGGCCATAAATGATCCCCAAATATCTTCTACCTAAACTTGCTCTGCTACATTTCTCTTGCATCTCTGTACAAGTCTCTTACATCTAAGGTTCTACTTCTTCACTCTTAAATCTTTTATCTCTATGATTTCTTTTACCTCACTCTCACAAAAAAAAATTAATGCTATCTTAAGATTATGCTTTAAACTTTTATCTCAGGATTTGTGAATTGATCATTGGGTATGGTTTAAAATCTACATACTTTGTAATAAAATTTGGCTTTAAGCTTATAACAAAAGGCTTGTAATTAAAATTTCATACATGGTATATATGTTGTGAAATAATCTTTTTATATACTGTGAAAACATGTCACTGATTGATTTAATAAAAAGGTGAATGGCTAATAGCTAGGCAGGATTTCTGAGTAGAGAGGACACTGGGAAGAAGAAGATGGAGATGCTAGGAGATGCAGAGCAAGCAAGATAAGCAATACAGAGATGAGGTAATAAAGCCACAAGGCAGAAGTAAATTAATAGAAATGGGTTAATTTAAGTTGTAGGAACTAGTTAGAAACAAGCCTCAGCTAAGGCTGAGCTTTCATAATTAATAATAAGTCTCCATGTTGTTTTTTATGAGCAAAGGAAAGTCCAACTACATATATAGAATGTAATCTGAATATAACTGTGTGTATATGCATGTAGCTTAAATTCAATTCTTGTTCAGAAAAACATGCTTTAAATAGCAACCATGTGGCGTTCTTCCATCTTGGCTAGTGACCTCATCAGATGTAGATGGCCACATGGCTGACAACCATCTTTACCAAGGTTAAAGAGTCCATTCATGTGACACTTCTTAGTCCTAATGAGCTCTCTTCATTGTATCTTCTTTTAGACTAAGGAAGCAATAAGTCTCAAATATTTTGGATTGGTATGGAATTTTGTATGATGATAGAAATATAAGGTTATATTTGTTACAACATACTGTATATGTGATTCAACTCTGCTTTAGAATATATTCTATATGGTCATAAAAATTTAAGGTTATAAAGGCCTACTCAGATTAACAAAGCTGACTTAGGGAATTACACCTAAGTACTTATGTCTTTGCCAAGTGTTCAACCTCAAGCTTCTAGAGAATTTAGATAAGTAACAACATATGTTTGATAAATAAGGTATTTGATAAATAAGATTTATAGATTCCTAAGGTCTTTTCAGATTCATGGTAATATTTGTCTAGCTTCATCTTTGCTCACTTTAAGCCTTAGCTATTTGGATAAACTCACTATACAAAAACTGAAATATTCTATGACAGAGATTCTGTTTTCCCAAGTGGGTCGTTTTCCCAGGGTTGGGCATTTAGGCAGGGGCACCCATTCCCTTGAGTGTCTGAGGAAAGTTCCTACTCACTGGGGGGCAGTTGTTCTCCTTGCCTCTGGCAGAAGGAGCTTGTAGTCCTTCCTTGAACAAGTGACAGTGGTGCCTACTGGCTTGTCAAGGACAGTGTTAGCCTCTGGGCTCCCTCATTCCCTGCCCCCAGGCTCCCAGGCCTCCAGGCCCCCAGGCCCCTAGGCCCATTCAGTCCCCCTCAGTCCCTGCCCCCAGGCCCCCAGACCCCCTTTTCTCCAGTTCACATTTGGCCCTGGAGATCTTTCCCTGTTGCTTTTTCTTGCTTTCTCTGGAGATAGCCTTGGCAGTTTGGAATTGCCAAGGCACTCACAGTCAAGCTATTTTGGTTTCTTTCCTGAGCCCATTATCTATGACTAAAAGATTTACTTTGATACTAGAAGAGCTTCAATTAAAAAAATCATTATTTTGAAGGCTAAATTTAATAGAGATAGAACATAAAGTCCTAATCTTATGAAAGCTGCTAACTTATTGTAGACTGTTAAGGATAATTAAGAAATACAAGTTAAAAGTCACCTTAGAAATTATCAAATTTGCAAAGTTTGTCTATTGAGATATACCTAATAGGCAGATAGTCTTCAGATACTTCATAGTTCTGCAGAATATGGCATTTAAAGTGTTTAATGAAAAAGCTTTTTATGATAGAGAGACATACCAGCTCCTGACAGCATCTCTATCTCCTCCAAAGATATTGGGCACAGAAGAATCTCTAGCTGCAGCTTGCTTTAAATGTGGCAAAGCTGGCCACTAGGCAAAAAAGCTGCCTTTCACCTCAACTGCTTCCAAGACACCGTCCAAACTGTGGACAAGCAGGACACTGGGGAGTCAAGTGCCCTGCTTTGCCTAGATAAGGTAGGCTCATCACCCCCGCTCCACCCCCCCAAGTTCTTACTCCACAGGAAAGTCTGTTAGGTCTTCCTGACCTGGCAGCTGAAGACTGACGCCACCCCGGAACCTCTGCCCCCAATGACCATGCAGGAAGCTGGGTTTGCTGTCTAGATAGCCACTAAGTCTCTATCACTTTTAATAGATTCAGAAGCTGCTTGCTCTGCCCTTCAGCTTACTCAGGTGAAATTTATCCTTCGCAGACCTCTGATGGTGTTTGCCGACTAGGCTAATGATGGCTTTGTCAGTTTAACAGCAGCAACCAAGGCCTCAGCTGCCTCCTCAGTTCTCCTTGTGTGTAAAGTTCAGGCCACGGGCCTCACTCTCCTAGAGCCACTGCCAGGTCTGGACACAGCTTACCTTGTTACCAGACTCAGAAAAGAGAAACTCACAAAGCAGATTTCAATGTAATTTTGTATTATTCCTTTATTTAAAGGAACCCACTCTACAATGACTGCCCTCAGTAATCAACCACCTGTGTCTTGTGGTCAATGATTAGATAGAAAAAGGTGTAAAGTTTAAAGCTTAAGTTGTGAGACTCTAAGAAAATGTTTTGGGGTCTAATAAAGTGTTTTAAGGTGTGTAAAGCAAGGTATAAAGGTCTGAGGATGTGAAATCTTAAATGGTGATAAAGTGATTTAAGGTATATAAAAATGAAAAATGTTCCAGATTTCTTTCCCTCACTATTCTACTGTTATAATCAGACTTCAAAAGCTTAGAATCTTAACATTAATCAGTGGAGTTCTGATAAGCTGTTAATCGAGCTCTGGCAGAGTACCGCTGCTATTATCATAGCCACAAGCTCAAGATTTTAAATTCCCTTTGGTTGTTTTCTTGTTGATTTAAAAGTGCTTCTCATTGTGCTAAAAACATCTGTCTAACCTACATACATCCAGTCTTCTGGACAGAGGAAAGAGTGTTAATGCTTTGAACCAGAACCATTTTTGCATCTCCTATGACTCAAAGGCATGAGTCTACTGCCTTCTCTACAATATGGATTTCAGTACAGATTACAAACAGTGGGAATGCTTATGTATCTAAAACTAATCTCTTTTTGTAAACTCAAAAAATTCTTGTGAGCTCCAGGGAATCAGCTTGAATCCACTTTGCGCAGGTCCTTAAATGGACTCTAGATGATTACTGTTAATCAACAGCCCAATTTTCCTCACCAACTCCCTTTTCCTGACGATAGACTCTCTCCCCCATCTTTCCCTGGTCTTGGGACTGCCCTTCCTCAATTACCAGGACCTCAGAAAAAAATTCCCCTCATAAACTTCTTAACTTTATCTTCTGCCAGCAACCTGCCAGGTCTCCTCAAAATTTGCGTCCTGAACAGCCTCAAAATGGCTACCCCCAGTTAGTCCAACCTCACAGATTGCTTCAACTAAGCCTGCATTTTTCTAGCGCTGGACAGTTGCACAGAGCCTGGATGTTCCCACAGAGCCTGAACATGAGTAAAACAGGTGTCCAGCATCCCAGCTTTCTCAGGCCTTCCAAAGATGCCAGTGTCTCCAGACAACAGGAAGCAGTCTAGAGAACATGGAGCCCCCTTTCCTGCCTCACCAACTATCCCTTCCTATTTCCTCACCTTCATATATATATATATATATATATATATATATATATATATTTTACAATACCATGGCTGTTCGACATATCAGCCATGGGTTCCCCTATTCTCCCCCCTCCCACCCCCTTCCCTTACCCCCAGCCTACCCTCCATTCCCACCTCTTCCAGGACAAGTCCTCCCTCAGGAAGGTAGGAATGTTAGTGCCCACAGCAGCCTGCCTCAGCTGCCAAGGCAGTTACATCATCATCTCTCACCAGGTACCTTTCCTGTGGGAGTCCAACTCCACCCAGTCCAAGGGTTCTTGTGGGGAGGAGAGAGGAATGAGGAAGTATTAGATAGAAATATAGATGGAGATGGAGAGAAAGCAAGAGATACAGGATAGCTTCGGCAGGGCCCTGGGTCAATACCCAGCTGCTTGGAGATTTATTCTATTGGGCTTTTTATACGCTACCAAGGAGAGAGGCAAAAGACCTCCCCCTTTAAGATCAATGTACAACGTACAGCCAAGTGTAGACCTTTCAGAACACCTGGTAGTCACACCTGTGGCCAAATCACCCTATTATGCAGCCCTACTGGGTAAAGCAAGCTCAGAGTCGCTAACCTTGAGTAAGACCTTACTAGGGAGCCTCTGTGGGCCCCCGCACTTTCCACCATTAACTATGGGGCATGCGCACCCATTAAAACTGCCAGTCAGGCATGGCTCACTCTTCTGCTCCTCTCTTACCTTTCTTGTCTCTTGCTCCTCTTCCCTGTTCTCTCTGTCTGTCTGTCAGCCTGCCTCTCTCCTGTCCCCACTCTGAGGTGGCCTTTCGCTCCTTCATCCTCCCCTCTCGCCTCCCCTAATAAGCCCCTTGCACTAACTCTGTTGTTCACGGTGTGTTTGCCTAGTAGCACACCTTGGCAAGGCCTGCCAAAAGGCACCCACTTCACCTTCTTTTTAAAAATCCTTCCACTTAGGTTCGATCTTTTCATAGTGTCCCAGATCTAGATGTTTTGTGTCAAGATGATTTTAGATTTAACACTTTCTTTGACTGATGTATCTATCTCTTCTGTCATGTACTCAAAGCCTGAGATCCTCTCTTGCATCTCTTGTATTCTGTTGGTGATGCTTGCATCTATAGTTCCTGTTCAATTATCTAGATTTTCTAGTTTCATAATTCCCTCAGTTTGTGTTTCCTTTATTACTTTTATTTCCATTTTCAGGTCTTGAACAGTTTTATTTATTTCCTTCAACTGTTGTTGTTTGGCTTTTTAAAAGGATTTATTCATTTCTTCCAATTTTTTGTTTGTCTTTTCCTCAATTTCTTTAAGGGATTTATTCATTTCTTCTTTAAGGACCACTATCATCTTCATAAAGTTGATTTTAAGGTCATTTTCTTGTTCTTCAGCTTTATTAGAACATTCAGGGTTTGCTGTAGTAAGACATCTGGCTCTGGTGGTAAAAAAATTGCCCTGGCTGTTGTTGATTGTGCTCTTACACTGGTGTCTAGGCATCTGGATTTGTGGTGATTATAGGTCTAGGTACCAATTTCTGGGTTTGTCTTTGTTTGATGGTGTTTTTTTTTTTTTTTTTTTTTTTTTTTTTGGTTGTGGTTGTTTTCTTTTCTTCTTGGTTTCTATTTCCTCTCTGACCTTCTTGCAGGTGTAGCTTGTGGTTGAACAGGAAGTTTCCATTTGAGTTGGGGGCTGGATTTCTGGTGTCCAGCATGGTCTTTGGTCCAGCATGGGGTCTCTGCCCAAGTTGGGGGCTGGGACATCATGACAAAGAGGGGTAAAAGGATTAGTGATAGGGTGAGGGCCACCAAGAGAGTGGGTGGGGTCTGAGGGTAGACAGCCTATGTGGACTATTGGAGGCTGGTGTAGCCTCTGGTAGATCAGGGAGTCTCCACCCAAGTTGGGGGCTGGGACATGGCATTGAGGAGGGTATAGGACTGGGGTAGGGGCTGGGACATGGCATTGAGGAGGGTATAGGACTGGGGTAGGGGCTGGGACATGGCGTTGAGGAGGGTATAGGACTGGGATAGGGGCTGGGACATGGCATTGAGGAGGGTATAGGACTGGGGTAGGGGCTGGGACATGGCTTTGAGGAGGGTATAGGACTGGGGGTAGGGGCTGGGACATGGCATTGAGGAGGGTATAGGACTGGGGGTAGGTTTGCTGGGACATGGCATTGAGGAGGGTATAGGACTGGGATAGGGGCTGGGACATGGCTTTGAGGAGGGTATAGGACTGGGATAGGGGCTGGGACACGGCTTTGAGGAGGGTATAGGACTGGGGGTAGGGGCTGGGACATGGCGTTGAGGAGGGTATAGGACTGGGGGTAGGGGCTGGGACATGGCTTTGAGGAGGGTATAGGACTGGGGGTAGGGGCTGGGACATGGCGTTGAGGAGGGTATAGGACTGGGGGTAGGTTTGCTGGGACATGGCATTGAGGAGGGTATAGGACTGGGGTAGGGGCTGGGACATGGCTTTGAGGAGGGTATAGGACTGGGATAGGGGCTGGGACATGGCGTTGAGGAGGGTATAGGACTGGGGTAGGTTTACTGGGCACCAAGAGAGTGGGGAAAGTTTTCAGGCAGGCAGCCTACCTGGAATCCAGGTGGCTGGTATGGCCTCTTACTTATTTGCTTTTTTAATGAGAGGCAAAAAGGGTGTGGATCTGGATGAGAGTGGACGTTCAGAGGGACTGGGAGGAGTGGGAGAAAGTGAAACCATAATCAGAATATATTGGATGAAAAAAAATCTATTTTCAACAAAATTTAAAACATATAGCTGTTGGTTTTTAACAGCACTCTTACCCTATGAGGAAAAGTCACAAAACACTACAGAATCCACTAACAAGAGTTTTATTAAGATGAGGAGAGAGGGATAGATGTGATCAGGCCTGTGGAAAGACATGTGTGTGAAGGGGGCTGGGGGAACACGACACTGTCTTATAAAGGCTGAGCCGTGCCTGCACACACAGGCCCACATGGCTATTCCACATGCACTTTACGCAACCACGTGACCATGGGATCATGGGTCACGTATGACATTTGACCTGGAAATGACTAGGTGGAAATGACTAAGTGTCCCACTGGGCATGTGTGACCATGCCCAACCATGGGGTGTGTTGGGAATTTCTATCAATAGCTATATTTTTACAATTTCATACACACAGTGCATTTGATTAAATCACCCCATCGCCTCCTCTCAAATCCCTCCCCTAATATCCACCACTATTTTCTCCCAATTTTATGTGTTTTCTTTTCTCTTTTAATCCACTGAATCCACTTAATGTTGTCAGTATATGTATGGATATAGGACTACCTACTTGAGCATGACAGCCTCTCAGGGGATGCACCGCCCTCCCCCCCCATTGACTCCCTCCCCACAGAAGCTATGTATTGCCAATAATGCCTTAGCTAGAGATTGGACTTAAGGATCACCTCCCCTGTCCATGCTGGAATTATGTCTGGCTTGATCTTGTGCCTACAGTTATAGCTTCTTTGAGTTTATATGTGCAACTGCCTTGTTGAATCCAGAAAACATTGTTTTACTATTGTTACCACTTCCTTTGACTCTTATAATTTTTCTAACCCTTCTTTTAATAATTTATCAGCCCTCAGAGGAGGGGGCATGGTTTATATATTCCACTTAGGGATGAGTACTTTATTGTCTCTTATTCTCTGCATGTTGACTCATTATAGGTCTCTGTGTTAATTGCCATCTACTGTGGAAAGAAGCTTCTCTGGTGAGGATTAAGAGATGCACTAATCTCTGGTTGGTACAACAATAAGTTTTAGGAATTGGTTAAATTCTATGTCCATCCAGCAGAACCATGGTAGTAGATTATGCTAGCCATGGTTTCTTGACCCTATTAATAGTGTTAGGAATTAATTCTGTCTTGTGGAGTGGGCTTTAAATCTAATCAGAAAGCAGTTGGTGACTCCCATAACTTTCATGCCTCTATTGCACCACTGGACAGCTCTTCCCAGGGTGTTTGTTATTGTAGCTTCCAGGGTCACAGCTAGGTAAGACTTGTGACTGTTTTTCTCTCTTGGTAATTTATCTATCTTCCAGCACCATGCAAACTAGCAAGGATGGATAAAACTTTCAGGTGAGCACTAGTGCTGTGGAATGTTGTTCTGTATGCTGTGAATGTGTATTGCTCTCATTGGTTGATAAATAAAATGCTGATTGGCCAGTAGCCTGGTAGGAAGTATAGGCTGGATAGGCAGACAAGGAGAATTCTGGGAAGAAGAAGGCTGAGTCAGGAGTCACCAGCCAGACACAGAGGAAGCAGGATGACAAGGCAGAACTGAAAAAAGGTACCAAGCCACATGGCTAAACATAGATAAGAATTATGGGTTAATTTAACATATAAGAGCTAACTAGCAAGAAGCCTGCCATGGACATAGTTTAAAAATAATATAAGCAAGGCTAGGTAGTGGTGGTGCACGACTTTAATCTCAGCACTTGGAAGGCAGAGCCAGGCAGATCTCTGTAGGTTCGAGGCCAGCCTGGTCTACAGAGTGAGGTCCAGGACAGACACCAAAACTACACAGAGAACCCCCCCCCAAAAAAATAATAATAAAAGCCTCTGTATGTTTATTTGGGTCTGAGTGGCTGTGGGACTGGGCAGGACACAGGAAAAATTCCAGCTATACACTAGCTTGATTTTTTCATGTTCTATGACTCAAGTATGTGGTGTCTTTAGCATTAGGGTCTTACCATCAAGTTCTAGAGGGTAATCAGGATCATTGGCAATGGCCTGTAATATTTGGGTAGTCTATGGGATCCCATTGACTAGTAAATTGAAAAGAGGTAAGCTATACCTGGCACTGGAGTTTTAAAAATATTTATTTTCTGAGATTATAATATAATTGCACCATTTCCCTTTTTGTTTTCCTCCCTCCAAATGTTCCCATGTATTCCTTTTTGCTCTCCAATTCATTGACTGTTTTGTCATTAATTGTTATTATATATATATATATATATATATATATATATATATATATAAACATATACACAAAATTACCACTTGCTAATGTGCTAATGATCTTCAGCAGAGACACTAGAAGGGGGAATGGCGAATGAAAGGAACAAGAGACACAAAGAATTGACAGCAAGACAGTATTCTGATCAAGCTGCAAAATTTTATTTTTCTCAGGTGGGTTTTATAGAAGCAGACCAGGAAACTTTCTTTGGGAAAAGGTCAGGGGACTGTTGAGTTGCCAAGCACCCCAACCAAGCAACCTAACCACAAAACATTGTTACTAATGGTCACTGTAGCAGAAAGATAAAGAAATGTTAAGTTATTTTCTAATAACTCAGGACTTGTCCAGGCATGTCAAAAGTTTCTGGTTAGTGGCTCAATACTGGATAACAGAAACTTAACTCAGGCAGGCAATATGGCATGGCTCTTAAAATTGTCCTCGGAATGCTAAGACTGTAAATTATTACTTATATGTATATTTTCAGGGTTGACTATTTGATGTTGGATAACCAAGTCAAGACCAAGATAGGGATATCCACTATCTCTACTTCTTTCTGATAGTGCACTTGGAGCACTAGTTGGAGCAATAAGGCAAGAAAAGGAAATTAAAGGAGTGCAAATAGGAAAAGAAAAAATAAAACTCTCTATTTTCAGAGGACTTATTAGACATTAGAGAACCCAAAATCTAACTAGAAAACTTTTATAAATAATAAACAAATTCAGAAGTGTAGTGGGGTACAGAATCTACTGGCATTGGGCTTTATATTTGATAACCTGTGGTATCTGGGAAAGACACTCTACCCCTGTTATAGGGCAACTCTATTAAAAATCTTTTTATATATGTAGATATGTATTTGTATTCTTTTGGAAGCTTGTATAGCAGTAAACTTCAATATTTTTGAGTAGTCTTATTTTTTAATAATTATAATTATTTACTTATTTATTTTTGTGTGAATGTATACATATGCCACAGAAAATGTGCTGAGATCAAAGGAAAACTTGTCTGAGTCAGATCTGTGAGATTAGTAATTTTTGGAGAATTTATATTGTCTCAGATTTTCATTTTTCTTATATTAGTGCATTAGATTTACATCAGGGACTGTTTTATTGCTTAATGTCTTTTTTTAATCAATTCTATTTATTTAATTAAAATATTTTCATTGTTCAGGTGGTGCTGGGTTGTAGAGTTAAGTGCATAGTCCAGAAGTTACATCCTCAGTTCAGGATCTGCGGACGTACAGGGTGTCCTCTATATCACTCCAGGGTAAAATATTAACTAGGGGCATACCCTCAGTGATGAAAATCCCCACTATACAAATGTCACACTAACCAATTACCAACAATCATCCTTTTGACTTTAATAGCTTTTGGAGATGTATTTGGCACACCTATACTAAGCTGAGATCTTGCTCCTCACTGTGGTGTTCTCTTGGCATGGTTTGGCTTGGATCAGCCTGATGCTGTATGTAGGAGCGTCAGGTAGGCACCCTTGACTTCAGAAGTAGTCTCAGTGGTCTATGATGCCATCCCGTGGAGGAGGGGAGGTTGCAAGTCACTGCCTGGTGGTTTCCATGGACCCCAGCCATCACACCCCTTCCACCTGCATTCTGCCTCAGCTTCTGTTCTTGCAGGGTTGGTCTGTGTGAGAAGTATTTCCTGCTGATTTCCACTGTAGCTTGATATGCCTGGGTTCACTTGCTTCCCCCCAAAAGACCTCACCTGGCTTAGTCAGTTCATTTATAGATGCTTCAGGAAAAGTGCCTATTATTTTTACTGTTTTCTTTTACTTGGCTTTTTGGTGAGGTTTCTAAGCTCTTATTTCACCCACAGAAATCATGTTTTTAAGTCTTCCTATGAAGAGGAACATAAATCAGACACACTTATAAATAATTTCTGGAGTCTGTAAATGATATGTGAATATGTTTTCAAATGTATTCATGTACTCATATTCAAGACTATCATGTAAATTATTGATAACATTGCTATCTTTTTGGAACTAAATCATTTTGAGATAATTATAGATTCACATGCACAAACAATCCACAGAGAAGGAATATAATACACTCTTCCTATGTCCTAGTTTTTTCCAATGGAATCATCTAGAAAACTATAGTCTGAACTCTCCAGCAGGGCATTGATGTTGACACAGTCAAGATACTAAATACTCTATCACAACAAGGATCACTTCTATTATTCTTTTTTAACCACACCCATGTTTTTACTCATTTTTTCAAATTCTAGACTACTGGTGTCTTAGTTATTTTTTCTATTGCTGTGAAGAGACACCATGACCAAAGCAACTTAAAAAAGAAAGTAATTAGTTGGGAATTTGTTTACAGTTTCAGAGGGTGAATCTATGGCAGAGAGCATGGTACCAGGCAGGAATAGTGCTGGAGCAGAAGTTGGGAGCTTACATGTCATCCACAAGTGGAAGACATAGAGAGAGAGACTTGGCCTGCATGGGCTTTTAAGACCTTAAAGTCCATACTCAGTGACACAACTCCTCCAACAAGGCCACACCTCCTAATCCCTCCCAAATAGTTCTACCAACTATTAAGCATTCAAATATATGAGTCTATGTGAGCCATTCTCATTTTTATTTTTTATATGTTATTTTTTTTGGTTTATTTTTCTTTTTAGCATGTACAATTTGAATCTAAAATTAGTTTCTCAGAGCTTCCAAGTGTCTGAAATAGAATTTTGTGTTGGTTTATGCCAAAAAAGAAAAAAAAAAGGTGAAATGTTAAATAAAATAGATTTAAGGGGAACTTGTACAACTTTTAAAAACTGTTGTTCCCAACAGGTTAATATTGGAGGGAGATGGTGCTATGGGCTTGAATTAAGCAATCACTATTTTTTTCTCCACAGAGTCTGGTTTGTGTAGAACCAGAGAAGGGAATTGTGGTAAAGCTTCTTTGTGGTTATGTGCACATTGTCTTCCTGAATCAGTTTCCTCATCAAGGAGAAATGTGAAGGTTTTGATTCTTTTCAATATGAGTGTTTATTTTTATTTTTTCTGGTATTGAAAATACATTTCTTTTCTCACATAATCCTGATTATGGTTTTCTCTCCCTCTCCTCCTCCCCACCTCCCTTCCCATCTGGACCCACTCCCTTTCTGTCTCTCATTAGAAAAAAACAAGCTCCTATGGGATAATAACAAAATAAAATTTAAGAAAAGAAAAGAAAAACTAGCATGTCAGAACTGGACAAAACAGACAAATAGAAGGAAAGAGTTCAAGAGACACACTCATTTGCACACTCAGGAATCCCACAAAAACACTAAATGAGAAGCTATAATACATACACAAAGGGCCTGTAGAGTAAAAAGAGAGAGGAAAATAATATATAGAAAATAAAATTTACAAAAGTGGGGAGGGGTACTGGGCATAATAGCACACCCCTTTAATCCCAGCACTCAGGAGGCAGAAGAACACAGATCTCTGTGAATTTGAGGGCAGCTTGGTTTACAAATCAAGTTCCAGAACGGCCAGAGTTGTTACATAGAGAAGCCCTGTCTTGAAAAACAAAAAACAAACAAGCAAACAAACAAATTATTTTTAAAAAATGTAAAAGCCTTGACACAAGGAACCCAAAGATGCCATTTATTTTATTCTTTTGATGGCCATCTACTGCTGGCATGCAGCATGCCCTTAAGAAAAGTAGTTTGTCTCCCCAGTGAGACTCCCTTGGAGGAAACTAAGTTTTCATTTGCAAGTGTTTATCAATTGAAGATTGCTTCTGGGATAGGGATGGGGGAATGTTTCCACTTCTCCTTTCAGCTGTAATGTAGTTGGAGTTTTCTCCAGGGTCTGCAGCTGCTCAGACCCAAGTAAACACACAGAGACTTATATTACTTATAAACTATATGGCTGTGGCAGGCTCCTTGTTATCTAGTTTTTATTTCTTAACCCATTTCTATTAATCTATAAGTCACCATGTGGCTTGTGGCTTACACATACTCTACATCTTACTTCTCATGGCGGCAGTGTCTGGCAGTGTCTCCTGACTCAGCCTTCCACTTCCTAGCCTTTTCCTCTCTCCTTCTCCCACCTACACTTCTTGCCTGGCTACTGACCAATCAGCGTTTTATTTATCAATCAGTCAGAGCAACAACTTCACAGCATACAGAAAGACATTACCAGCACTTCCCTTTTCTTTCTTTCTTTTTTTTTAAAAGGAAGGTTTTAACTTTAACATAGTAAAATTACATGTAACAAAACAATTATCAAGCAAGAATTATAGTTACAATATCTAGTCTATTTATAATATCTAGTCTATTTGTATTTGGCAAAAAGGTGGTGATATTTTAATTGTCCTGAAATGTGATTTTATTTGTATCTTAATCAATAAAGTTTGCCTAGAGATCAGAGGTCATAGCAAGCCAGGAAAAAAAGTCTGGTGGTGGTAGCCCATGCCCTTATTCTGATCATATGGCAGGCAGAGTCTCTGTTTGGTCAAGGACACAGCCAAGTGTGGTGACACAAGCCTTTAGTCCCAGAACCAACCAAAGAGACTTGGAGGTCTGTATAGATAGGCAGTGACAAGGAAGTCATGTGGCTGGGCTTAGATCCAATGATAAGGCAGATCAGGAAAGCAATAAAAGTTCAGGTTAGGCAGGAAGAAGCTCTCTCATGTGAGAAACTATGGCTTGGTGGTAAGCTAAAGGGTGGTCAGTGGCTCTTCGCTATTTCTCTGATCTCTTTGGCTATTACCCCTGTATTTGGCTCTGTGTTTCTTATTTACCAAGACTGTTCAGAATTTCATCTATACTGTAGGACCCTGTTTGGACCAAGATTTATGCAGGCCATGTGCATGCTGCCTCAGACTCTGAGTTCATATGTGTATCCATTTTGTTGACTTAGACAGTCTTGTTTTCTTGGCGTTCTCCATCTCCTCTGGCTCTTAAACTCTTCCCAACTCCTCTTCTATGGGGTTCCCTGAGCCCTGAGGAGAAGGATTTGAGGGAGACATTTCTTCTATAACTGACTGTTCCAAGGTCTCTCACTTGTTGCATAATTTCTTGCTGTACATCTCTGTTTGTTACCATTTGCTGCAAGAGGGAACTTCTCTGATGATGGCTAAGCAAGGCACTGATCTATGAGTATAACAGAATGTCAGTAGAAATAATTTATTTTTAGTAATATTTGGTTTTATCCTAGGTCACTGGACTACCTAGACATAGCTTCTTGGTCATCTGAGCAGTGTTGGGTATGGGTTCCATGTCATGGAGTGGACCATAAATCAAATCAATTATCAGTTGGTTACTTGCACAAGCTCTGTGCCACCATTGTACTAGCATATCCTGAAGACAGGATAACATTGTAGATTAAAGCATTTATTGTAATTATATGGCATGTAGGAGGACTTGGCAGATTGGGCCAAGATGCCTTAGTAGGTGAGGGAGGCATGCCATGCAGACGTGGTGAGCAGTGGCGTGGTATGGTGGAAAGTCACTCATACCATGCAGACACAGCATCCACTTGGAGAGTTTATTATAATACAGAGATAAAGAGAGAAGGGGGAAAAGAGGGAAAGGGGAGAATGGGAGAAAGAGAAAGGAAGGGAAAGTGGAGGCATGCACACCTCATGGTGAGAAAGGGAGAAAAGGAAAGAGGAATAAGAGGGGAGGGGTTTTTCCTTTAAAGAAGACTTTACATGAAGGGCAGGTTCCTAAGGAGTGGGCCAGAATGCCAACATTCTTCTGTTTTGATTATTATAAAAAGGTGAGTTATGGATAGCAAGTTGGAGAATAAGAGCACTGAATTCTCGAGACTGCTTCCTGTTGATTTTGGAGTGAAGTGGGAGGGGGAAATTGAGAGTTGGAGTCACACATGTTAGAAGGTGTGAGTGAAGAAGCATTCAGTTGGCTGTCATTGTGGAGGTCTCAGGTATGGGGATCTCAGGCATCTGTTCCTTGAGGGAGCTAAGAAGGCAGGTTGCTAGGAGAGAAAAGTATCATTGGCCTTGTGAGTGGGGCTAGCCATTGGAAGACTGATAAGTGCCAGAAAGAATGGGATGGAGAAGAGGGAAGGATAAATGAGTGGGATGTGAGAGTGGATATGCCCTTTATTGGGACATTTTGGAAAACTAGGTCCTGGTTGCTGAGTAGGTGCCCATTTGAACCTGGAGAGGTGGTAGGTACTAACAGTGAATTGATGGATGATGTGTTCTTTAGGAGTGCATGAGCTATCACATTTGTAGTTTCTCTGGAGGTGGGGTGCATCCATCCTAGTTGGTGTCCTCAGCTGGTGGTTGGCATCCCTGGAGCTGGTGCAGGGGCTGGCTATCTGGAGGACCCCCTGTGGATCGGCCTTGGCCCAGGCAGGAGGGGCGAAACTGCAAAGTATGTTTGAAAATGGGTAGGGACAAAATGGGCTCTGGAGACTGTTAGTTTTCATCAGACCAGATTACTTGATAAAGCAGCAGAACATTTTCCAGGAGCCTGCAGGTATCTGTCAGACAGCTGGGACAGATTTACATCTTGGTGTCATAGCAAAAGGGTTAAAAATCCACAGAAATTTAAGGACTCCTAAGAACTGTTTGTAGCCAATGCTCTATCAGTTTATCAAAACTGCATTTATCAATGTTAAAACTTTGAGCTGCCAAAGTTATGTCTGAAACAAGTCTATTCTGTACCATGAAGTCTGTGGATGAGGCATACCTGTATGTATTTTTAACAGGAAACTTATTAATCATCTATCGTGTGCTTGTAGTCTTGGGATTGGGACTATGAAACTGGTACCTTAGTCATCAAACAATCAGATCTGAGAAGGATAAATTTAAGAAGTGAGACAGCTTTCTAGCTACCTAGGCAGCAATCCCAAGTCTCTCCATGGTCATGGGGTGGGGGAACAGAAGCCCCAAAGGCAGCACTTGTTCAGTTGCTAAGCCCAGAAGGTATGATAGAATTTTTTGTAGAGTAGGAATTTGGGGAGACTGACCTACCTTGACTTTGCAGCATGGGGCAATCAATCCTCCATTGTTTCACTTATTCACAGTCTAGATAGTCTCAGCAGCAGTCTAAGGTGGCTTTTCACTGTGTGGCTGGCCTTGCCATAAGCTTCCAGGTGGAAGTTCTTCTGAGGCCGTCCATCTTCTTGGAGAAGATATAGAATGCTGCCAGGAGTTGACATGTCTCTCTATCATAAGCTTTTTATATTAAATGCCATATTCTCAGATCTTTAAAGGTGTTTGGGGGTTTGGGGAACAAAATCTGTTAGGTGTATCTAAATTAATTTGAGAGTATATATAAATTAAACCTGGAAATACAGTTTTCCCAATCAGTTACAGCTTACCAATGGTAGCAAAAGCAAGGAGGCTAGACATACATTCTTGTACTGTTATTTTTTAAGGCCCTGTAATTCTGATCTTTAAGTACAGTCAGATTATAATCCTGAATTATTTATATTGAAATAATTTCTTAAGGCCCTATAATATCTCTTTTATTTTGTATAAAGAAGGTCAAGTATCTTATCTCATTGTAGAACCATTTTAGTTAAAAAATCTATTTATTGACAATTCTTGGCCCAGATAGGATATCAATGGGTGTTATACATAGACATTTCATCCCCTATGTCAGGGAGTTTCTCTTTGGATTAGCGCTTTAGCCTGTTTTGGGGGGCAAGGATAATATACGCTCTTGTATAGCTGCTTCAAGCTGAAACAGAGTGCAGTTGGTCTGAGCCCAGGGAGGCTGAAAGGACAGTCAAAGGTAAGGAGGGAAACCAGGCAATTGAGTATTTATCAGAAGTATGTGGTCATCTGACCTGGCTGTAGAGAAAGGAAGCAATTAATTTTGGCTGTACTGGTTCACATCACATCAACCTTCAGCAAGTCTAGAGCTCATGGTCCTTTGGAACAGATTGCAGTCAGTAACTGGTGCTTGGATGTGTCTTCCAGCCAAGTGGAAAACCTGTTGAGGTAGGTAGACTAGAGACAAAAGTTAAAATTTATGAACTTATTTGGAACCTTTAGGCCCACAGCCTTAATAATTGGGAAGGGGAGGATTTTGAAAACTCAAGCTGTACTGTTGTACTTATCTGGAGTCCTTTGGACCTCTGTGAAGTGGATCCAATGGCTTTTCTTGATCCTCTGAGCCTTATATGAATTCTTATTTTGTGAAAGGACGTACAAGTTTTAGATATATTAGTATTATCAATCAATATTAAAATCCAAATAATAGAAAAGCAGGTGCAGGTAATGAGTATCTAGGCTCATACCTTTGGGTCTTAGCAAAATTATAAATTTGGGTTAAAAGGTGTGTATATTTTTGTTTAGAGAGAGCCAGGTAGATTGGACAGAGATGTCTTTGGCATGATGAGAAGTTTAAGTTTATATTTAGAAGACAACAAAGGAAAATTTAAAATCCTGAGCTTGTAACCCACACAGTATCAGAATTCTATTAATGTTAAAATCTGAAATTTAAAAAATCTTAATATAGCAATATCACATAAAGAAATGTGAAGAATTTAAATCACTTATTTATGTCAAGAGACCCAGTAGGTTTAAGAAAAGTAAGGCTTGATTTTTTTTTTTATCTATAAAATGAGCTGGCCAGTTGGCTATGTCACCAGCACATGGCACTGCTGATGCCGGAGAGCCCGAGAGGAGAGAGGATAGGCCTCTAAGCCCCACATGAGTACAAGTGTGGTCACGGAGGAATGCCAGGCCTCAGCTAGAGGCTTGCATCCTCAGCCCAGTAAAACAATGCTCGACAGGCAGAACTTTCCTGACCTCCATTGCACAGATGGCCCGAGTGCTACGCACCTTGCCTGTGCTTAAGCTACTGACAGGAAGTGGTTTTTTTGCTGCCCTTAATAAAGATGGCCCCTGACCATGTGATTGCCCTTATCAAATATGGCAACTGATCAGGTAACCATGTGGATTTATTTTTTCCCAGGACAAACTGAACAGATAAGGAACAGAGAATCTCAAGCATTTGAACATGAGGCAGAAATACAGTCAAGTGGCCAGACATTTTTGCACTTGTCTGCTATCTCTTTTGCTTGGCAGCTGGAGGGACCTGGGGCCCCCAAGTGAGTCTGGGAATTTCTGCACCTTGGGCCTCAGCCCACCACTTCCCTGGTCAGCTGGAGCCCAGTCAGGTAAGAGGGACAGGCAGCTGCAGGAAAATCACAGCACCAGTGTCTGCAGGTGGAACAGGCAGATGAGGTCCTGGCAACAGTTAAGCGAGAGAGAGAAAAGAGGCTGGAGATGAAATTACAGAGGAGAGGAATTAGAGGCAAGGGACAGGCAAAGAGTACTAGCTTTATCTAGCAGGCAATTTTAAAGGGTGCACATGTCACAGAAAGGGACTTAGTGACAGGTGATGATGTAACTGCTTTGGCAGAGACTGGAGGAACATGAGGGAGCAGAGATAAGGAAGGACTCCAGCAGGCTAGAGATGGGATAGAGGTTAGGTAGTAGACACATTTTCCACAGTAAGGTAGAAGGTCCAACAAACTGACTTCCAGCATCCCAGAGGGTCAGTGAAGACAAATAATGACTCAAGATAGCCAGTGGATGATCATCTAAAGGCTGTGGGCCATGGACTGAGCGGGCACAAGCTGTTGCCATATGACATCACATAGAAACAGGGGCCAGGGGCCTGAAAGCCCAAGATGTGTGGTGCCTGGTACCGTGTCTTTGGGGCAAGGTCAAAAGGTGAGAAACTACAGTAGAGAAGATATGAATCCTCACTCATGGAAAATGACCAGAAGGGAAGGGAGGAATCTTACTGATAGGGTGAAGAGTCTCAGTGGTCCTCCAGTAGGAAAAGTGATGGTGGAGGGAAAGAGGGAAAGTGGAAGTGTGCACACCTCACAGTGTGAAAGGGAGAAAAGGGAAGAGGAAGAAGAAGAAGAAGGAGGAGGAGGAGGAGAAGGAGAAGGAGGAGAAGGAGAAGAGGAAGAAGGAGAAGGAGGAGGAGGAGGAGGAGAAGGAGAAGAAGAAGAAGAAGAAGAAGAAGAAGAAGAAGAAGAAGAAGAAGAAGAAGAAGAAGAAGAAGAAGAAGAAAAGAAAAGAAGAAGAAGAAGAAAAGAAGAAGAAGAAAGGAGGGTTTTTTCTTGGAAAAAGGCTTTATATCAGGACCAAGGGCAGGTCCCCAAGGGGTGGGACAGGATGCGAGCATTTATGATTGGGTTGGCATTTACATTTTTCCTTTGGTAACATGAAGAGTACCTTTTTGTACCAAAGATGCTAGCACATAGGAGTGAAAGCTCTATATAGGCACTAGATCAACTTCTCCATATTCAGTGAATTGTGTAGGTGTTGTCTTCAGCAATGGAGCCTTGCCTCAGTTTGTAAAGAGCAACCTATAGTCTTGGCAACAGCCTGGGTTGTTTGGGCGTTTCCATGGGACACCTTTGGCCAACAACTCAATTAGATGTAACCTAATCCCAGTACTGGACACTTCATTTGAGTGACTATACTTTGGAGCCAGGGGCTTAAGCAGGATGTAAATGAGGCCCATATAAGTAGGTATGAGATACTGCTTTCTCAAGGTTCACAAAACTAATCCCCACCCTCTGAACTGCATTCTCTCTGGGTTCAATTTAGGCTAGCTAATATGATACATATGTCAGCAATAGTTCCATGTATTAATACTTACAAATAGCCAATGCTAAGCCCTTCTGGTTCCCAATGAGGTAGACCAATCTCTGAAGAAACTTCTGACTTCAAATCTTCAACATATTGACAGTGGCTAAAATGGCTGTTAGTGTTTGAGTGGGTGGCTAGGCCACTAGATACACCATCATAGTCAGGAAGATGGAGATGGTATTGTCTGTATGTATTGTCATGTATGTAATGAAGAGGTTCATGGGAATTTGAGGGCACCCAAGATGATGCCCTAGCAATGTTTCTACAGCAGGGTCCAATCTATCTCTTGTACACTGGCATCAGGCACTTGCTTGTCCAAGAAAGTCACTTTGACCCTTGTTGTTACCTTCTGGATGATTCAGCTCAATGGTCTCCTTGAACTATTAGCCTTAGTTGGCCACCAGAGACCCCTGGAGCATCATGACAGCAGCAGCTTGCTACAACAGCAATGGATCTCCAGCCACTGCACACTCCTCTGCTAATTTTCATTAGTGTATTTCATTTTATTCAGTTTTCAGGACTACATTTGCTCTTTGTATAATACTTGCATATTTTGATTTTAATGAAACTTCGGAATTCTTTTCCAGAGTGGTTAAACCTACCAAAAATTCATTAATGAGCCCCTTTTGTTGTATCCTACTGCAATTTGGTATGCCACTGTTTGTTATTTTTGCCCTTTGGGTGGAATGTAGTGATGTCTTATTGTAGCTTTAGTAAGTGTTTTTTAATAATTAATGATGTTGAACACCTTCATTTGTTGATTTCCTATCTATAACTCCTATTTAGTGAAATGTCTCTTCATGATCTTGTCAGATTTCCAATTAGATTTTTTTATAGTTAAATTTTAAGGCTTACTTGTGTACTGTAGATTGTAGTCCTTTATGAAATCCATGACTTCTAGTATTTTCTTCTAGCCTGTATCATACATCTATTTGCCTCCTTCATGGACTGAAAATTTTTGGTTTACAGGATTGAAATATAGCTTAGTGGTAGAGTGCATGTTTAAAATGTGCAAGGCCCTGTGTTAAACATTGAGTACAAGTATTTGTCTTGAAGTTTTTGATCAAGCTCAGTTAATTATTTTAAATGGATTTTGCTTTTGAACTCTTTAGCTCTGGATACTTAATTTTCTCCTAAGCTTTTATTTAAAGGTTTATACTTTGATAAAATTACAAAAACCTAAAATCTCATAATAAAACTGGAATCAATTTGGAATTAATTTTTTGCCAAGGGCCATGGGAGTATACAGCAGATGAAAACTAGTGTTCAACAAGTTAACCTACCAGATGATTAATTCTCTGTTGGGGAGCCCCACTTAACAAAGCAATGGAGAGTAGCATGAACCTTAAAAAGGTCTTATTAATAAAAACAAACCCAGAGTCAGGTATTGGGATGTACACTGAAAGGTCAGATGTAGCTAGAGTTTTTCTGGCTTGCCCACAGTCAGGACAAATCTCTGTAACTCGCCAGTCCCACAGCCGCTCAGACCCAACCAAGTAAACACAGTGACTTATATTGCTTTCAAACTGTAGGACCATGGCAGGCTTCTTGCTAAATGTTCTTATATCTTAAATTAATCCATTTCCATAAATCTATACCTTACCACATGGCTCGTGGCTTACCGGCATCTTCACATGCTGCTTGTCATGGCGGCGGCTGGCAGTGTCTCTCTCTGCCTTCCTGTTCCCTCAATTCTCCTCTCTATTAGTCCTGCCTATACTTCCTGCCTGGCCACTGGCCAATCAGTGTTTTATTTATTGACCAGTCAGGGCAATTTAACATACAGACCATCCCACAGCAGTCAGAGAAGCAGAACAAGCCATAGCTAGCCTCAACTTCTCAGCAGATCTTGTTTCCTCAAACTGGAAGCCTCTGAATAGATCTCAGCTGAACTGCTGCTAAAAGTCTAAAGGTTAAAAGCCTCTAGCTCCTTCATATACCTTTCTGTGTCCTGCAATCACTTCCTGGGATTAAAGGTGTGTGCCACTATGCCTGGCTCAGTTTCCAGTGTGGCCTCGAGACCACAAAGATCCGGATGGAGCTCTGCATCTGGAATGCTAGAATTAAAGGTATGTGTGCCACCATTTTCTGCCTTCTATGTCTGTCTAGTGGCTGTTCTGTTCTCTGACCCCAGATAAGTTTATTAGGGTGCACAATATATTGTGGGACATAGTATCACCACTTTTCCCCTTTTTTGTTTAAGATAATAAAAGATGCTTATAACTATATCCAATAAGTATACACAATATATACAGTCAAGAATTACATTAACAATGTCTAGTCCATTAATATTTGACAGATTCAGACAAAAAACCCTCCATTATATATATTAACAATGTCTAGTCCATTAACATTTGACAAATTCAGACAAAAATTTCATTATTTATCCTATTTTGGTGAGTCCAATAAAAAATTTATATACAATATAAAAAATCCAATACAATGTAAAATATTTAAAACAAGTAGTGCATTTATAAAAGTAGATTCAATAATCTTTTTATCTTATCATATCCATATTCTCTCTTTTTTCTTTTCATAGTAGATTTAATAATCTACCTTTTATCTTATCATTTTATATCTTCCCTTTTTTCCTCTTTGGAGTAGATTTAATAATCTACCCTTTTATTCTATTATTTTTATATCTTTTTTTCCAGAGTAGATTCCATAATCTACCGCTTATCTATATCTTCTTTTTTCTTTTTCTTTCTTTTTTTAAAAATAAGAACCCTGAATCTAATATCCTTTGTTTAGCTTCCCCCCTCTGATCATTATCAATTAAAAGCTTGTAACCAACCATTATAAACAATGACAATATCCCAAATCTGAAACCCATTGAAAGAACAAAAACCACCCGCCCCACCTTTTGGGAATATGGGCATCATGTTTTTAAAATTACTTCCTGCTGTTTGTGGGCAAAGGCATCTTTAGGGGATTCTGAAAAGAAAAAAGTTTGGTTAATTGGCAAGTTCCAGGAGAGGTAGCTATATTATTTGTTGTCCCGTCTCTGCATAATGCCAAAGCTCAGGGCTTATCTCAAGTCCTTGTTCAAGTAGTCTGTGAAACTGGATCATCTCAGCTGTACGGGATCTGTATGGGATCAAATGTGAGTTATATATAAAGGCTGCTTCCTATTTCTGATTATATCTTGTAACTGAATAAATAGTGAAATTAATTTTGACTCATCAAGGATAAATTCTGCAGTCTCAATATGTAAGACCACCCTTTCAGCATATTGAGAATAAGTAACTATATTGAGAGGGTCTGAAAAATCCATTAATACCAACAAAATAGCATACAATTCTGATTTTTGAACCAAATTATAAAGACTTTGAACCACTTTACTTAAATTTTCTGATTTGTAACCTGCCTTTCCCTGTTTGTTTGCATCTGTATAAAATATATGAGCTCCAGATGTAGGTATTTCCATTCAATGAGAGGCAAAATCCAATTAGCTCTCTTTATAAGTTCAATTCTGTTTTTGGGAATGTTTGCTATTAATCTTTCCCAAAAAATTACTGCAAGCTCTTTGCCAAGGTTCACTTTCTGCTCATAACTTGTCAATGTCCTCCTTAGTTAAAGGTACAACAATTTCTGTTGGGTCTATTCCTTCTAATTGATGAGGTCTCAATTTTCCTTTTAAAATCAAGTCAGAGATCTTTTGCTCAAGAGTTTTTAATTTTTTACTCTGTTTATTTGGCAGAAATATCCATTCCAATATAATATCTTCCCTCTGCATTAAAATTCCTACAGGAGAATGCTGAGAGACTAAAATAACCAAAATGCAATCAAGCTTTGGATCTACACAATCTACATGTCCTTCCTGTACTTTCTTTTCCATCAACGCCAGTTCTCTCTTAGCTTCAGCAGATAATTTTCTTGGACTATTTAAGTCCTTGTCACCCTCTAAGGTTTTGAACAAATTACTCAGTTCTGTGGTGGTAATCTAATTGTACTGAAATATTATTTTGATTGTATGTTAATAAATAAAGTTGTCCGGGGGTCAGAGCTATTAGAGCCATAGCAAGAGTGTGGCGGTGGTGGCACACGCCTTTAATCCCATAAATCTCTGTGTGTTCAGGGATATAGCCAGCATTGGAGACATATGCCTTTAAGACCTAGGGGGCTGTACATTCAGACAGTGATGAGGCAGTCATGTGTTTGGGTTTACAACCAATGAGAAGGCAGAACAACATACTATAAAAAAAATGAACAGACAGGAAGTAGGTCTCTTTCGGGAAGCTGGGACACCACAGGCGGAAGGGTGAGATTTTAGCTTTGAGCTCTGACCTCTCGGCTTTCTCCTTTACATTGTTTCTGTGTTTCTTATTTAATAAGACGGTTAGTTACATCAATATCTGGCGCCCAACGTGACAAGAATCCATTAAAAACCGCTTGGCTTGACGGCAGGTCCGCTTTCCCGCAAGGGCGGCAGGCGGCGGCAGGAAGTGGCAGGAAGCAGCCAGAGTCCTAGTCCGAGCTGCCGGCTTCCTAGTCTGAGCTGCCGGCTTCCTAGTCCGGGTGGCAGCTTCTAGCCCGGGCCTAGGTCTGTGAGCAGCTTGCTTAAAGCCGGTGCTACAAACAACTCAGACCTGCCCTGCCGAACAGGGCCCTGCCTGTAAAACCAACGCATGTGGTCGGAGCTTAAGGAAGCCAGACCCAAGCCTTGACTCGGCACAAGAGGGGACACGTGGCTGGATTTAAGCTTTAGCCGCCTACGCTTTCTTGTGCGTTCTCTCTCTCTCTCTCTCTCTCTCTCTCTCTCTGGATTTACACCTGGGACACTAGGTGGCTGCTTTGGAAATCCCCTTGGATTTCTACTGTTCTACGCAGATTTGGTAAGTCATAACATATCAGATATTTTAAAGGAAACTATCTAAAAGAGAATTTTTTCCACATTAAAAAACAAATGGGTTTTATGTGTACATTGGAAGAAAATTGGTTTTTGTTTGAAATTTTAGGCAGTCTGATAATGGAACAACTATATAATATTAGTATTGGTGGAATTATGCAGCTTATCACTATACTAATCCACATTTTAATATTTAAAAAGATAGTCAATTTAAGTGCCAGGATAACAGCTTTAGAAGAACTTGTTAAACCTGTAAAAATTCAGACAGAAGAAATTAACAGTGAAGTTGTTTCAAGTCGGGATCATAAGGTTGCAGAAAGAAAGCCTGTTTTCACAGTCACCCTTAATTTATCTTGTAACCGTACAGCAGATGCCTGATCAAATGGCTACACAAAATATTTGGGCTCCAATTGAAATGTTGGATTTAAAAAGGTTTAAGGAGGCAATAGTATCTTATGGCATGCATTCCCCATATGTAAAGCAAATGTTAAACTCTTGGTCAACATATAATAGGATAGTACCACAGGACTGGCGGGACCTTGCACAAGGTGTTCTGGAACCCAGCCAGAGACTTCAATTTCTGACCTGGTTTAAGGAGGAGGCTAAAAACATAGAAAAACAATGGAGGGATAAAGGAATACAAGTTTGCCAGGATCAGCTTATTGGAGAAGGCCAATATGCTTCAGTACAAACACAATGTTTACATGATGTCCAAACCCTAATTTTATGTCGAACGGCAGCCTTGAATGCATGGGACAGAGTTGAGGAACCAGGAAAAAAATCTGAGTCATTTACAAAGGTGATGCAAGGCCCAAAAGAGTCTTTTACAGATTTTTTACAAAGACTGGCTTCAGCAGTAAAGAGAATGGTCTCTGATTCAGAAGCTGGTAAGGCAATAATTGAATCTTTGGCCTTTGAGAATGCGAATGCAGCATGCAAAAGAATAATCAGGCCATTAAGGGCAAGATCTGCACCTATGGAAGATTGGATCAGAGAAACAATTAATGTTGAAGCTGATGAGCATGATGATACATGGGTAGGAGAAGTAATTTCAAAAGGTTTGAGGAGTGTTAGATGTTTTGGATGTGGAAAGCAAGGACATTTGAAAAGGGACTGTAGACAGGTCATTCCCAGAAACAATGTTTCTTCAAGGAACAATGGCAACAGAATGCCCCTTCCTTCTGGAGTATGCAGAAGGTGTGGTAAGGGAAAACACTGGACCAACGAATGTAGATCAACAAAGGACAGACAGGGTAATCCTTTGCCTCAGTCTTCGGGAAACTCCCAGAGGGGCCTCGTGCAGGCCCCCATTGCAAATCCAGTTCAAACCTTTCCTGCAGCCATAGAGGAAATGCCTGCTCTGGAGAGCGATTAAATAACCAAATGCCTATTGGAATAAATCATGCTGGTCAAGTTGATGAAACAGAGAGAATAGAAAATTCAGGAGAAAACATAAAGAAAAATTTTTGGCAAACTTCTATTAATGAACAAAGACCAAAATTAACGATAAAAATAAATGGTGTTTTGTTGTCTGGTCTGGTAGGCACAGGTGCGGACGTTACCATAATTGCACCAGAATTTTGGCATCCAACTTGGCCTCTTCAGGAGGTAAACGTTCAACTGTTAGGAATTGGGACATTATCTCAGGTGAAACAGAGTGCAAGATGGCTCGAATGTATAGGTCCAGAAGGACAGAGAGGAAAATTAAAACCATATGTGGCTAACATAACTATGAACCTGTGGGGTCGAGACTTGTTGCAACAATGGAATACTCAGATTAACATCCCTCCAATCTCAGAAACAAATCATAAACTAGCACATGTTACTGAGAGAAATATTAGAAGATATTGTTCAAATGAGTGGTCACCAGCCATCCATATTATACAAGAACAGGGCACAATAACTGATGATCTTCCAAAGACACCAACAGCTCTACCTTTAAAATGGTTAACAGACAAGCCTGTATGGGTCCAGCAATGGCCTTTAACAACAGAGAAACTCCAGGCTTTAGAAGAGCTGGTAGAAGAACAGTTAAATGCTCAGCATATTGAGGAATCAACCAGCCCTTGGAATTCTCCTGTATTTGTTGTTAAAAAGAACTCTGGTAAATGGTGAATGGTAACAGACCTTAGAGCAATTAACAAAGTAATTCAGCCAATGGGCTCTCTACAATCTGGGATGCCTTTGCCTACTCTGTTACCAAAAGGATGGCCTCTCATAGTTATTGATTTAAAAGACTGTTTCCTTTCAATACCCTTACAAGAAAAAGACAGAGAAAGATTTGCTTTTACAGTACCTACTTATAATAATTCTCAACCGGCTAAAAGATTTCAATGGAGGGTCCTCCCACAGGGAATGTTGAATAGCCCAACTCTGTGCCAATACTTTGTACAACAGCCATTGGAAGTGATACGTAAAAAATTTCCTAAATCTATAATTTATCATTATATGGACGATATTTTACTAGCTGACTCAAATGCAGATACTTTAGAAAGAATGTTTGAAGAAGTAAAGAAAATTTTGCCTTGCTGGGGATTACAAATTGCTCCTGAAAAGATACAAAGAGGAGATTCTATTAATTATTTAGGATATAAAATAGAGCTACAAAAAATTAGACCCCAAAAGGTGCAAATTCGGAGAGATAGACTACAGACTCTTAATGACTTTCAAAGATTATTTGGAGATATTTCTCATCTACGAACTATTGTTGGGGTAAAAAATGATGAACTGACTAATTTGTTCAAAACCTTAGAAGGTGACAAGGACTTAAATAGTCCAAGAGAATTATCACCTGAAGCTGAGAAAGAATTAGCCTTGGTAGAAAAGAAAGTGCATGAAGGACACGTGGATCGTATTGATCCAAAGCTGGATTGCATTTTGGTTATTTTACCTTCTAGGCATTCTCGTACTGGAATATTAATGCAGAGGGAAGATATTATATTGGAATGGATATTTTTACCAAATAAACCAAATAAAAAATTAAAAACTTATGTGGAAAAAATCTCTGACTTGATTTACAAAGGAAAATTGAGACTTCGTCAATTAGCAGGCATAGACCCAGCAGAAATTGTCGTACCATTAACTAAGGAAGACATTGAAAAATTATGGACAGAAAGTGAACCTTGGCAAAGAGCTTGCAGTAATTTTTTGGGAAAAATTAACAGCAAATATCCCAAAAGCAATAGAATTGATCTTATAAAGAGAGCTGATTGGATCTTGCCTCGAATTGTACGGCAAAAACCAATATCTGGAGTTCGTACATTTTATACAGATGCCAACAAAGAAGGAAAGGCAGGTTACAAATCAGAAAATTTAAGTAAAGTGGTTCAAAGTCCGTATAATTCAGTTCAAAAATCAGAATTGTATGCTATTCTGTTGGTATTAATGGATTTTTCAGAACCTCTCAACATAGTAACTGACTCTCAGTATGCTGAAAGAGTGGTGTTACATATTGAGACTGCAGAATTTATCCCTGATGCTTCAGAATTAACTTCACTATTTATTCAATTACAAGATACAATCAGGAAAAGGAATCATCCTTTATATATAACTCACATTCGATCCCATACTGGTCTTCCAGGCCCTCTAGCACAAGGCAATGATGAGATTGATAAATTATTGATAGGAAATGTGCTGGAGGCCTCAGAATTTCATAAAAAACATCACGTTAATAGTAAAGGTTTAAAAAAGGATTTTTCCATAACCTGGCAACAAGCCAAAGAAATAGTAAAGAAATGTCCTACTTGTTCCTTCTACAATCAGACACCAATACCAGCAGGATGTAACCCAAAGGGTACTCAGAGAAATGAAATCTGGCAGATGGACGTGTTTCACTTTGCAGAATTTGGAAAATTGAAATATGTACACCACACTATCGATACTTATTCAGGATTTCAATGGGCAACTGCTCTGAGTTCTGAAAAAGCTGATTCTGTAATCACTCATTTGCTAGAAGTTATGGCCATCATGGGTATACCTGCACAAATCAAAACTGACAATGCTCCATCATATGTCTCTGTTAAAATGAAACAGTTTTTTGCTTATTACAATATAAAGCATATTACAGGCATACCACATAATCCTACAGGTCAAGCAGTTATAGAAAGATCAAACAGAACTCTAAAGGATATGCTAAATAAACAGAAATGGGTAACAAAACCCCCCAGAAATAGACTGCATAATGCTCTTCTAACTTTGAATTTTCTGAATGCCAATGAGAAAGGAACAACAGCTGCAGAGAGACATTGGATAATAGAAAAAACTACAGAATTAAATCAGCCTATATACTTTAAGGATGTGCTGACCTCAGAATGGAAACCAGGGTATGTATTACATTGGGGATGAGGTTTTGCTTTTGTTTCTACAGGAGAAGATAAGCTGTGGGTACCATCAAAATTGATAAAGGTTCGATTTGAACAAGAAAGACCTCTTAATTAGAGGAGGTGATAGTTCATCAACCAGCATGAACATCCAATTTAAACTAACTTGTATCAATAACACATGCCTTTTCATTTAATCAGATAATAACTTGTCAAAAGGAAACATCCCCAAAATTAGTCTTGGGGAAAGGTTTTTGTTTTTGTCTTTTAGGAGAATGAAGGTTAAGGAATCTGAAGAACACTGGACAAATGAGACAACTGAAGAAAAGGGACAAATCATCTATCCCAAGAAACAGAGTGAAACGGTGTATGGGTATATATTATCTAAAAAATTTTTATGTCTTCCTAAATGTTTGTTTCTGCTTTTCTCTAAAGATTTAACACTCTTGGTTTTCTAATAGTCCCAGTTCAATTAAAATTTAAAGCTGACTTTGGAGTTGGAGAATGGCTCTCTCCTTCTTTAAAATCAAGCATGTTGTTAAAAGGAAAATGCACACTCCCTGTATCATGCCAGAATAAAAGAGCCATCTTCTGCTATGGTACAGGACAAAAGCAAAATTAATTAAGGGACTATTCTTTTACTAATCTCAACTCTTTGATTCTATTCTGATTCTTTAAACTTTTCTCAAAGTATAAATTTTATATCAAAATTTACAAGATTAATATATATATATACATTTTAATTTTTGTTAAGATATGAATGGTCATATAGAGCACTAACTAATTCTAGAAAAAAGGCTAGCTCCATATATATGTTTTTGTGTTCGAGTCTCTTACCAGTTTTCTGCAGGAAATCATGGCCAGGCCTCACATCAACTGAAGTCTCCAGAAAGAAGATGGGGCCCCACAACAACAACAATTCCACGTGGACAATAATAATATCATTAAGCTGACAAACATCATCCACAGATCAGCTTTGAACTACAAGGTGCTCAGAGCAATTTTGAGATGACTAGCTGAGATGATCCAGTCTCAAAGACTACTTGAATAAGGACTTGAGATAAACCCTGAACTTTGTCATTATACACAGACTGGATAATGAAGGATATAGTTACCTTTCCTAGAATTTGACAATTAACCTAAAATTTTTATTTCAGGATAAAGAAAACTTCGCCCATATCCAGCAGGAAGCAATTTTAAGAATACGACGCCCACATTCCCAAAGAGGTGGTGTGGGGCGGGTGGTTTTTTGGTCTTTTTAATGGGTTTTGGGTCTGGGATAATTTTCAGTATTTAGGGGAGTTGGTTACAAGTTATTGTCAAGGGTTAGGAAAAAGGCTAAGCAAAGGAGATTAGATTTAAGGTTCTTGTTTAAAAAAAAGAAAGAAAAGAAAGAAAGAAAAGAAAAAGACAATTACTAGTTTTAAATACTTTACATTGGATTGAATTGTTTTATATTGTATACAAATTTGAAACTGATATTGTTAGAAAATGCTATATGTATATTTCTAATTGTATTTATACCATTCATTTAACAATGTAATGCAAATTTCTGATCCTTGAATGTTATTATTATCAACTATTAGGATATAAAGAAATGAAAGCTAGTAGTTAGACATTACCATAGAACTTGTAGTCCTATTAGATATTTTTAAAAATTGAGCAGAGATGTTTTAGACAGGTCATCTTCAAACCCTTCAGAGATCTACAGAATATGGCATTTAAAATGTTTTAATAACTTAGAAAATTTTTCTTTTTTGAGACATATCAGCTCCTGGCAGTACCAATCTACTTCAGAGAAAATATGGGCATTGAAGAAACTGCATATAGAGTCAACTTTCATTGTGGCAAAGTTAGCCACAATGAAACTTGACAACAAAGTATCCTTGAATCAACAGGACAAAATGGACAGACAGAACACGAAACAAGGGACTACTGATTCTTGCCAAAAACAAGTGTGGTTATGGCTTTATCAAAAGGCATCTTCTGAGGCCAGGACAATATGGCACCATCCCTGAAGTGGCCTTCACATCCGGAAAAGGTACAGTGCCCTTTTCTTTGAAGGCAGCTTAACAGGCAGAGGGCCGATGGATTCTGTTGTACAATGGAACAGCAGCTGAAAGCTCATGCCTCTCAAAAGTAGACTGGCATTTAATAGAGGGATGTGGAGAAGAAGGGGATGCTGAGATGAAGCCATATATACACAGCCAAGAAGAATGGACAGCTGAATTTAAAAACTGTCAACAATTTTCAGAATTTAAAATCCTGAATCATGACAGGACACTAGTGGAATTCAGGTGTTTCTGGTACGTGGACTGCTCTCACCCAATGTGAGGTTGAACTGTTGACCTTGTGTACATCCTACATCACAAATGAGTCTGTCAGATACACTAAGCCTATAGGCTGAAGATGATGCCCCAACACTTCGGAGAAACCTCAGGTGACTGCCCAGGCAGCTGGCTGTTTCTGTCAACTCACAAATTTTTTGGAAGTTGCTTGCATGCACTTCCTGTTTTTATTTTTGTTAGCTAATATTATTCCCTTCTTGGGTCTCTGAGGGAGTTGAAGATTAGTTAGTTATGGTTGAAGATTAGTTAGTTATAGTTGAAAATTAATTAGGATAGAAAGTACATTAGATACATCTTGGAATTACCAAAATAGGATAGATAATGGAATTATTTTCTCTGATTTGTCAAATACCTGTTTAGGTATTTATTACTTGTATATATTGTATATAGTTATTGTATTTTTGTATATAGTTTTTCTTTTGTTAGTTATAACCTTTTGCTTTTTTTCTTTTTATTAAAATAGAAAAGGGGAAATGTGGTGGTAGTCTAATTGTACTGAAATATTATTTTGATTGTATGTTAATAAATAAAGTTGTCCGGGGGTCAGAGCTATTAGAGCCATAGCAAGAGTGTGGCGGTGGTGGCACATGCCTTTAATCCCATAAATCTCTGTGTGTTCAGGGATATAGCCAGCATTGGAGACATATGCCTTTAAGACCTAGGGGGCTGTACATTCAGACAGTGACGAGGCAGTCATTGTTTGGGTTTACAACCAATGAGAAGGCAGAACAACATACTATAAAAAAAATGAACAGACAGGAAGTAGGTCTCTTTCGGGAAGCTGGGACACCACAGGCGGAAGGGTGAGATTTTAGCTTTGAGCTCTGACCTCTCGGCTTTCTCCTTTACATTGTTTCTGTGTTTCTTATTTAATAAGACGGCTAGTTACATCAATACAGTTCATCATTTTTTACCCCAACAATAGTTCATAAACAGGAAATATTTCTGAATAATCTTTGAAAGTCATTAAGAGTTCATAATCTATCTCTTCTAATTTGCACCTTTTGGGGTCTAATTTTTTGTAAACCTATTTTATATTCTAAATAATTAATAGAATCTCCTCTTTGTATCTTTTCAGGAGCAATTTGTAATCCCCAGCAAGGCAAAATTTTCTTTACTTCTTCAAACATTCTTTTCTAAATTATCTGCATTTGAATCAGCTAATAAAATATCGTCCATGTAATGACGAATTATAGATTTAGAAAAGTGTTTATGTGTTACTTCCAATGGCTGTTGTATAAAATATTGGCACAGGGTTGCACTATTCAACATTCTCTGTGGGAGAACCCTCCATTGATATCTCTTAACCGGTTGAGAATTATTATAAGCAGGCACTGTGAAGGCAAATCTTTCTCTGTCTTTTTCTTGTAAGGGTATTGAGAAGAAACAGTCTTTTAAATCAATAACTAAAAGAGGCCATCCTTTAGGTAACAGAGTAGGCAAAGGAATTCCAAACTGTAGAGAGCCCATTGGTTGAATTACTTTGTTAATTGCTCTAAGGTCTGTTACCATTCTCCATTTACCAGATTTCTTTTTAATAACAAATACAGGAAAATTCCAAGGGCTGATTGATTCTTCAATATGCTGAGCATTTAACTGCTCTTGTACCAGCTCTTCTAAAGCCTGGAGTTTCTCTGTTGTTAAAGGCCATTGCTGAACTCATACAGGCTTGTCTGATAATCATTTTAAAGGTAGAGCTGTTGGTGTCTTTGAAAGACCAGTAGCTATGGAGCTGTTCTTGTACAGTCTGGATGGTTGGTGGCCACTCTTTATAATACTTCCTAATATTTCTCTCAGAAATGTGTTAGTTTATGGTTTGTTTCTGAGGTTGGAGGGATGTTAATCTGAGTATTCCATTGTTGTAATACATCATGATCTCATAAAGTTCATAGCTATGTTAGCCACATATGGCTTTAATTTTCCTCTCTGTCCTTCTGGAACCTATACATTTAAGCCACCTTGCACTCTTTCACTTGAGATAATGTTCCAATCCCTAACAGCTGATCATTTACCTACTGAAGAGGCCAGTTTAGATGCAAAACTTCTGGTTCAATTATTGTAACATCCACACCTATGTTTAATAAACCTTCCAAGAGAAAGTCATTTATTTGTATTTTTAATTTTGGTCTTTGTTCATTTATAGAAGTTTGCAAAAAAATTTGCTTTATGGTTTTTCCTGAATTTCCTGTTCTCTCTGCTATAGCTGTTCTATCACCCTGAGCAGCCTGGTTTATTCCAATAGACATTTGGTTATTTAATTGCTCTGAGAAGGAGTTTCTTCTATGATGGCAGGAAAGGTCTAAATTGAATTTGCTGTGGGAGCCTGCATGAGGCCCCTCTGGGAGTTTTCCAAAGGCAGAGACAAAGGATTTCCTTGTCTGGCCCTTGTTAATCTACATTCATTGGTCCAATGTTTTCCCTTACCACACCTTTTGCACACCCCAGAAGGAAGGGGCATTCTGTTGCCATTGTTCTTTGAATAAACATTCTTTCTAGGAATTCCCTGTTTACACTCCCTTTACAAATGACCTTGTTTACTACAACCAAAATATCTGACATTATTTCTCCTCAAAACTTTTGAAATCACTTCTCCTATCCACATCTCAACATGGTCATGAGACTCAATATTAATTGTGTCCCTGATCCAATCCTCAAAGGGTACTGATCTTGCCTTTAATGGCCTGATTATTCTTTTACATGCTGCATTCATCTTCTCAAAAGCCAAAGATTTAATTATTATCTGTCTAGTTTCTGAATTTGGTATTATTCTATTTATTACTGAAGATAGTCTTTGTAAGAAATCTGTAAAGGATTTTCTGTATAACTTTTGTGAATGATTCAAAAATTTTTTCCTGCTTCCTCAATTTTGTCCCATGCATTCATGTTTGCCATGTGGCATAGAATTAAGGTTTGGTTATCATATAAGCATTGTCTTTGTATATCAGCATATTTGCCTTCTCTAAGCAGCTGATCGTGGGAAATTTGCACACTTCTAGCTCTACATTGTTGCTCTATTGTTGTAGCCTCCTCCTTAAACCATGTTCTCCACTGTAATTGTTCCCTGGCCTCCAGGACAGCTGTTACCAATTCTTTCCAGTCTTGAGGGATAATCCTATTACAATTTGACCACACGTTTAACATTTGCTTTACAAATGGAAAATGCATGCCAGATGATACTATAGCTTCCTTAAATCTCCTTAAATGGAGCGTTTCCACTGGAGTCCAATTAGTTTGTACATGCTCTTTAGCAGGTGGTTCCTGTAAGATTACCAGATAGATTAAGTTTGGTTGTTTGAAAACAGGATGTCTCTCTGTAACACTATAATTCAATCCTGAAATAATTTCATCTTTAAATTCTTCTGTCTGGGTCTGAATTACTCTATAAGTCATTTTAACAGGTTTTTCTAAAGCTTTTATCTTGGCACTTAAATTGACCAACCTTTTTAGTACTAAAATAAGGATGATATATACGAATTTCTAAACAGTCTTATTAAATAAGAAACACAGAGCCAAATACAGGGGTAATAGCCAAAGAGATCAGAGAAATAACAAATAGCCGTGACTAGCCTTAGCTTGCCACCATGCCGTAGATTCCCCTGAGAGGGAGCTTCTTCTTGTCTAACCTGCGTTTTTATTGCTTTCCTCTTCTGCCTTCTCATAGGCTCTAAGCCCAGCCACATCACTTCCTTGTCACTGCAGTCTGTGTATACAGACCTCCAGGCCTCTATGGTTGGTACTGGGATTAGAGACTCAGGTCACCTCGCTTGGCTGTGTCCTTGACCACACAGAGACTCTGCCTGCCATGTGATTGGATTAAGGGCATGTGCCACCACGACCTGACTTCTGTTTATGGCTTGCTATGACCTCTGGTCTCCAGGCAAACTTTCTTTATTAACATGCAAATAAAATCACATTTTAGCACCACAGGACAATAAACAAATAATATTCATAATTGATGTTACATACATCCCATCAACATTAATTATCCTCTCATTTAATTGTCCCATTTTTAGACTGCCTAATGTGTTATCAAACAAAGACCAATTTCCTTCCATTGTAAAAATGCTTCCCATTTTTTAATGTGGGGAAAAATTCTCTTTTAACTAGTTTTTCCCTTTAAGATATCTTAATTGACTTATCAAGTCTGTGTAGAACAGTAGAACTCTGGGGGAATTTCAAAGCATTTCTTTCCTAAAAATAGCTATGGATGTTTTGCTACTGCTTGTGTATAAATATTCTATCTGTTGGACACACATATAGCTGTGGATGGTCAGGAAGATGATTTCTGTTTAAGCTTTGTAATTCTGATGAATAGAAATACTACTAGAATATTTTTCTTAACTGACACAAGAAAGTAACAGTATTCTCAGTCACAAAGATGTCTAATTTTAGATGTCAGAACAAATTCAAAACACACTAAGCTGCCCCTTCAGAGAATACACACAGACATGTTCCCAGGTATTTATTGCTAAATCAAGGTCAGATCTGAAGCAACTTTGGTGGACATAAATTCCTGCAGTAGTTGGATTTCTACATGTACTCCCAGCCTCAGTTTATGTCACATACTCAAAGTTCAGCCAAGTAACTGTTATTGTTAAGTTCTGAATTTCAATGTCATTCTCTTCCTGGGAATGCCAACCACTCAGGCTATGTGCTTGGTCAAGTGTTACTTACTCACTGGCTGGTCAATGTGACCTTTCTATCCTGACAGAAACTGTGTGACTTCTTATGTGTATCAGTTTGGCTTTGTCTCTGATTGTTTACTCAAGAAATGCTATCCCAGGTACACGATCTGGCTTTTTAGAGCCCATTACTTATGGTGGGATGCCTTACTCAGTCTTGATGTGGGGGCACGGGGGGGGGCTTGGTACTGTCCCCACTTGGTGTGCCAGCCTGTGTTGACTATCCAAAGGACACCTTACCCCCATGAGGAGTGGATGGGGGTAGAATGGGGGAGGGGAGGAGGAGGGAATGGGAGAAGGGGAAGGAGGGGGAATAGTGGTTGTTATCTAAAATGAAACAAATTCTAAAATAAAAATAAATTTTTAAATAAATAAGTAAATAAATAGAAATGCTTTGTGACCCTGAAAATGTCACTCATGATTGTGCAGAGTTTGGCTGTGAGGGGAGCAATGAGAGAGCAGAGAAATGTGAAGGGACTGTAAAAGGAGCTGTGCAGTGAGTGAGTATGAGTTAGACTGTGGGGGGTGTATGTGCATAGGAAGTAGAGGAGAACAGATGAGTAGCTAGGCAGGAGAGAAAGCAAGAAAGATTTTAAGAGAGGATTTTTTTCAAGATGTAAAGAGAAAGTTACCATTAGAAAGTGTGTATGTTTCCTTATTTACCCCTCAGATAGATAGAAACTTATTTCTAAAGATCCTGAGACAAAACAGTTTCCTAAAGTTCTGCTATTCTGAGGTTTTCTATTCACAACCCTGAAACAGTTTTGGGAGTCCCCCGCCCCCCAGTCTGCATTAGGTTTTCAAGTTTGAAGATTAGGTGGATTTCATATTTTGCCTAGGGGTATTTGATCTCTCTGGTATCATTTGCTAAAAAGGTTGCCCTTCATTCATTGAAGAGATTTAGGTAATTGGTCACATGTGGCTTGAGCTTACTATGTGGGTTTGAAGAAACATTAATGAATTTTCCACTCTGTTCCCTTTGTTCTTGTACTGATGTTACACGGATGCTATCTCTGCATATGTATAAATTGCAGAATCAGGTACACTAAATCCTACTTACTTTCTTTTTTAACAATAATTCTACTTTCTTTGACTTTCCATATAAGTTTTCTAATAATCTTGTCATTATATATAGAACAATTTGCTTTCATTTTAATATAATGCATGTTAAATTTTGATGTCAATTTGAAGTGAAGGTCATCTACCTCATTGCGTCTTTTAATCCATGGATATTAATATTAATCCATTCAGTCAGATCATTGATTTCTTTCATCAACATATTGTGAGTTTTGAATAATTGTGAACTTTATGCATGTTTTGTTAGATTTATATTTACCTCTTCCAGTTTTCTGAATGACTATAGTTTCCATTAACATTTGATTTCAGGATCCATATTTTCACTGCTTGTCTATAGAGAAACAGCTGATATTTAGGTTTAATCTTGTGTCCTAATAGGTTGCTGAAGTCACTTTTGCAAAATAGACTTTTGTAGAAGTAACCATCTTATTAAATAAGAAACGCAGAGCCAATGCAAAGATGAAAGTCCAAGAGGTCAGAGCTAAGAGCCTTACCCTTCACTGCTGCAGCTATCCTCTTCAGCTAAAAGACCTACTTCCCATGTGCTTGCCTTTATAGTCTTTATATATAGACTTTCTGTTCTGCCTTCTCATTGTAAACCCAACCACGTGACCTCCTCATCACTGCCCATCTGTACAGACCTCTAGGTCTTCTATGATTGGTATTGAGATTAAAGGTGTGTGTCTCCATACTGGCTGTATCTTTGAACACACAGAGATCTGCCTAGCTCTGCCTTCCAAGAGCTGGCATTAAAGGTGTGCGCCACCAATGCCCTGCTCTGCTATGGCTTGCTATTAGCTCTGACCCCCAGGCAACTTTATTTATTATCAAACAAATAAAATCACATTTCAGTACAAATAAAATATCACCATATACTTTTATGATTCCTTGGGATTTCCTAAGCAGAAGAACATGTCATTTGCAAATAGAAACATTTATGTCTTCATTGCCCATCTGTAAATTTTCAAATTCCCTTCTTAGCTTCACTGCATGGCTTGAATGTGCAATGTTGAGAGAGTGGTGAGAGTAACTTTCTTGCCTCACCTAATGGTAAGGGAGAGCATCTGACTCTCATTAAGTAAGGTGTCAATGCAGGCATCTATAGATACTCTTTGATGAGGAAGGCTCTTGTGAGATTTTATCACAAAAGGATATTGCAATATCACATGCTTTTTCTCTATTTGTTGATGTGATCATGGTTTTTTTTTTTTATAAATTCACTTGTTAATATGGGCTTTTGAGTGATGAATCAAATTTTCATCTCATATACAAATCCCACTCATTATAGCATAGTGTTTATGTGTGCATTTGCTTACATTTTGTTAAGGATCTTGTATTTGCATTTGTGAAGCATATTAAGTAATATCCAGTTTGAAAAGGACACCATCTTGGTCTGATTTTGGCATCAGGGTAGTTCTAGTTCATGATTGAACTTAGAGTGGTCTTTCCTCTTTTATTTTCTGAAAAACATTGTATAGAAACTCTTGTTTAATTTTTTGGTAAAGTAGAACCCCCCCCCCTCATTTTTCCTTTCATTGAAAATAGATTATTTTCTCATGCAAAATATCCTGATTACATTTCCCCTTGTCTACCCTCCCAAGTTCCTCCCAACCTCTCCTCCCATACATATCCACTCCCTTTCTGCCTATCATTATAAAAGAATAGGTGTCTAAGATAATAACCAAACATGACAAAATAAAATATAATAAGATAAAATGCCGTCCTATTGAGGCTGGATAAGGCTATCTAACAGAAGGAAAAGAGCCCCAAAAGCAGGCATAAGAATTAGAGACCTACTCTTTCACACACTCAGGAGTCCCACAAAATACTAAAGTGGAAGCTACAGTATATATGCAGAAGACTTCTGTAGACCTGTGTAGGCCCTGTGATTGCTGTTTCAGTCTCTCTGAGTTCATAGGAGCCTTGCTTACTTGATTCAGGGAGCCTTATACTCCTGTTTTCCCCCATCCCCTTTTCCTCTTATTCTATTTCCACTTCTTCTTTCATGAGGTTCCCTGGGCTCTGAGGGGAGGGATTTGACCATGGCATCATATTTCAAGCTGTGTACCAAGGACTCTCTCTCTTTGTAATGTCTGTCTCTAGGTTTTTGCATCTGTCCCTATTTGCTGCAAGAGGAAGCTTCTCTGTTGATCACTTTTATCATGAAGGGGTATTGGATTATGTCAAAGGCTTTTTCTGCATCTAATGAGATGATTGTATGGTTTTTTTTTTTTTTTTGGTTTTTCGAGACAGGGTTTCTCTGTGTAGCTTTGTGCCTTTCCTGGAACTTGCTTTGGAGACCAGGCTGGCCTTGAACTCAGAGAGATCCACCTGCCTCTGCCTCCCGAGTGCTGGGATTAAAGGCGTGCGCCACCACCGCCCGGCGATTGTATGGTTTTTGTCTTTGTTTGCTGGGGGATATCTTTCTGTATGATGTAAAATATGTTTTTCCCATTGGTTAATAAATAAGCTGCTTTGGCCTATGGCAAGGCAGCTTAGAGGTAGGCAGGAAATCCAAGGAGAGAGACAGGAAAGAGAAAGGAAGAGTCTGGAGAGATGACAGCCTGCTGCCCAAGGAGCAACATGCCAGCAGACTGGTAAAGCCATGGAACATGTGGCAAAACATAGATTAATAGAAATGGGTTAATTTAAGATATAAGAGCTACCTAGCAAGAGGCCTACCATTGGCCATACAGTTTGTAAATAATATTAAGCCTCTGAGTGATTATTCTATAAGTGGCTGTGGGACTGTGGGGCTGGGTTTGGACCAGAGAGAAACTTTTGGCTACATTTGGTACAAAATGTGTTGGCTTGAGTTTCACCTAAAACCTGAGAGAACTTAATAAGAGATTCTAAAATGGAGCCCAAACCAGCTTCCTACTGCATGTCTCATGAGGGCTGTGAGATGCTGCAGCATTTAGGCTTGAGCGCAGAATGGCAGATTCCTGCATCTTCCTGCATCAGTACACAGAGGTGTCTCCAAGCTGTGCGACACACTGCATGGTGGATTTAGCCTTTACTCATACAGACAAAAAAGGGTTTATGGACCAGCTGCATGTTACCTGATGGCAGCATGGACCCCAGAGTTGGTGGGGTAAGTGTGACTCTCCTGGGTACCTCCACTGTGTTGGGAAGCTGAAGTGGGCAGAGTAGGCAGCCAGGGTAGCTGCTTCAATCTTAGCCATGCTGCAGTTTGCAATGATCAGAAAAGGATTACAGATACATAAAAGACAGATTCAGATGGAATAAAACTCTAAATGGTTTACAATATATGTAAAAATGTACGCAGGCTTGGAAGAGAAAGGAAAAGGAATATAGACAGTTATGTAAAGAAATAGTTTTAAAAAAATAAAGTCTTTAAAGAGACAGTGAAAGCAATATAAAAAATAATCCACATAAAGATGGAAATCACACACAGAGTATGGATTATATTGTTTTTGAGATTTTTAACTGAAGAAAGACACTAGATTGTAAAGGTTGCTGAGTTAATTCAATATGTGTGAGAACCTGTGGATTGCTTCCAGGCTAATAAAGTTTGATCAACCAAGACCTCCAAAAGGTCTCCAGTGACACCATGGCTCAGATGATCCAACATCCAAAATCAGCTTCAAAGCAAATGGCTGAAATGATTCATCCTCACAGACTACTACAGCCAAGGTTTAACTATAATTCTTTTTTTTTTTTTTTTTTTTTTTTTTTTGGTTTTTCAAGACAGGGTTTCTCTGTGTAGCTTTGCGCCTTTCCTGGGACTCACTTGGTAGTCCAGGCTGGCCTCGAACTCACAGAGATCCGCCTGCCTCTGCCTCCCGAGTGCTGGGATTAACTATAATTCTTAATTTTCTCAGTATCCCCATAAGATTATCAGCATCCCCAATCAGCATGAAGTAGTAAGAGAAGCTATGCCCAAGTTCTCAAAATATTGTTTATAAATATTTATTTTTATTTAAAGGGGGTTGATTATAAATGCAACCTCTTTCTAAAGAATAAAAGGGGATATTATAAATATAATAGGATGAAAGGGCAGATTATTGAATCTACTTTTAAAGAGCAACAACTTGCTTAAAATGTTTTACATGGCTATAGATTTTAGTTTATTACAAATTTAAAGTTAATTTTGTTATATTTTATGTATATTTCTGCTCTTGTTTAAGATATTATGTTTATGCAGCTCATTTAAAATTATAATATATAATTAAGAAATACAGACTAATAGTCATCTAGAATAATCAAACTTATAGTTATGTTAGTTAAGTTTTTTAGGCATACATAGATATATTTCAATTAGTAGGTAATCTTCAAATACTTCAAAGACCTACAGAATATGGCATTTAAAATGTTTTTAAAATTTAAAGGCTTTCTGAACAGTGAGACACATCTGCTCCTGGAAGCACTGATTTACTTCAAAGAGGAAGATGGGCATTGAAGACACTCCAAATGGAGTTTATCTTCTTCTTGTCACAAAATGGCCTGTTTGGCAAAGAACTGCTCTTCCTTCTTCCTGTGTCCTGTAGAGCATCTGGCAACCTCCTCTGTGAAGCAGGAACCTGAAGGACCAGATCTCGCCTTATTTTTGGCAAAATTTAGTGTCATTTTTCCATGGGTCCTGCATGTTCAGCTTATATAACATACTATCAAGCAGTCCAAGGAAGCACAGTTCTTTGCCAAGAGAAACTTTTGACTACATTTGTTTATATGGTGGATTACATCTATTGACTTTCATATGTTGAACCATTCTTGCATCTCTGGGATTAAGCCTTCTTGATAGTGGTGGCTGATCTTTTGGATGTGATCTTAGATTCAATTTGCAAATATTTTATTGAGTATTTTGCATCTATGTTCATAAGGGAAATTGCTTTGTAACTCTTTTTCTTTGGTGGTTGGGTATCGGGGTAATGTGGCCTCATAAAATAAATTTGGCAATGTTATTTCTGTTTCTGTTTTGTGGAATACTTTGAGGACTAGTGACATTTACTATTCTTTGAAAATCTGGTAGAATTCTGTGCTAAAAACATCTGGCCCTGAATTTTTTTCGGGGGTGCAGAAACTTTTAATGATTGCTCCTATTTCAGGGGTTATAAATCTGTTTAAATTGGTTATGTGATTTTTATTTAACTTTAGTAGGTGCTACCTTTGGAGAAAATTATTCACTTCTTTTAGATTTTCCAATTTTGGGGCATACAGATTTTTGACATATGTCCTTATGATTTTCTAGATTTCCTTGGTGTCTGTTGTTATTTCCTCCCTTTCATTTCTGACTTTGTTAGTTTGCATATTATATCTCTGTGTCTTAGTTAATTTGGGTAAGTGTTTGTTTATGTTGTTGATTTTTTAAAAAAGAACCAACTCTGAGTTTCTTTATTTCTTGCTTTCTACTCCTCTTGGGTGTTCTTTTTGTCCTAGAACTTTCAGGTATGCTATTATGCTGCTAGCTTGAGATCTCTCCTTTTTTTATGTAGATACTTAGTGCTATGAATTAGCCTCTTAGAACTGCCTTCATTGTGTTCTGTAAGTTTGAGTATGTTGTGTATTCATTTTCATTGAATTCTAGAAAGTCCTTAAATTCTTCCTTTATTTCCATCTTGACCCATTTTTCATTCATTTGGGATTTTTAACCATCATTTCTTCAAGCACTTTCTCAATTATGCTTTATTTCTTCATTCTAAGATTCCCTACAAACAAAGAATTATGCATGTATGTATGTATGTATGTATGTATGTATCATCTACCTATCATCTATTTACTTGTTATCTATCATCTATCTATCTATCTATCTATCTATCTATCTATCTATCTATCTATCTATCTATCTATCTATCTATCATCTATCTATCTAACTATCTATCTATCTGTCATCTATCATCATACATATACATATATAATATTACATGTGCTTATAACATTATTATCCACAGGTTCCTGAGTCTGCATTTTTCAGTTTGTTGTTCCTTGGTTGGCCAGACTGAATGTTTTTCAGTGTGCTTTTTTCAAATTTACCAACTCATTTGCCTGTTGTCTTAATTTTGCTATTGGGTCTTTTCTATTTCAGTTCTCCCTTTCAACTGTAAAATTTTCATGTAGTTCTTTATACCTTATATTATTTATTATATTTCATTATTTGTCATTTTCTTGATGGATTTTCTTTCTTCTTTTAAGCATAGTCATACTTCTTTGTGCAACATTTTGATGACAGACTTCTAATTATTTGTGAGATAAATCTAACACTTATGCTGCCTCCTCTTCAGCTTCTTTGCACTGTTGTCTGAGAATGTGAGTCCCTATTATATTTATTATATGAAATTGGTAAGTGTAGCTGAAGTTTTTCTGGTTCCTCCCAGCTCCTGTGGTCCTGCAGTCCTGCAGCTGCTCAGACCCAAATAAACACACAGAGGCTTATATTAATTATAAACTGTATGGCCTAGTGACTCAGACTTCTTACTAGCTAGATCTTACATCTTAAATTAACCCATTTCTATAAATCTATACCTTCCCATATGGCTCATGGCTTACCAGTATCTTTACATCTTGTTTCTCATGGTGGCAGCTAGCAGCATCTCCTGACTTAGCTTTCCTCTTCCCAGAATTCTCCTCATCGGCTTATCCTAGTATACTTCCTGCCTGGTTACCAGTCAGAGCAACACATATTTGCAGCACACAAGACATCCCACAGCACATCCCCTTTTCTGTCTAATCAAAAAGGAAGGTTTTAACTTTGACATAGTAAAATTACATATAATAGAACAGTTATCAAGCAAGAATTATGGTTATAACATCTTTGTATTTGGCAAAATTAAAGAAAATATTCTATCTATCTTATATTTATGAGTCTAAAGTTTCATATCTAATTTATCTTTTATCATAACCAAGGAAAATTATAATTAAAACTATCTAGACTTTAAGTACATCAAAGACCTCAGAAAGATATAACATTACCTAAGTAAACAGAAATAATATTATAAGCAACTTCCAAAAATCTAGAATGACAGAGACAGCTGGCTACCTGGACAGTTACTCAACATTCCTCTGCAATGTTGGGGCATTTTTCTTCAACCTATAGATCTAAACTCTCTGACACTCCTCTCTGTGTCCTGTAGAATGCCTGGCAATTTCTTCTGCAAAGCAGGAAACTGAAGGACCATTTCACCTTGCAAAGTTCAGTGGTCACCTTCCTATGGGTCCTGCATGTTCAGTTTATACAACATACTGTCATCAGTTGACATAAGGGCACTTTTTTGCCCAGTGGCTAACTTTTGCAACAAAGAAAGCAAACTCCATAATGATTTTTTTCACTGCCCATCATCCTCCTTGAAGTAATTGGTGCTGCCAGGAGCAGACGTGTCTCATTGTCCAGCAAAGTCTAAGTTTTTAAAAAATTTTAAATGCCATATTCTGTAGGTCTTTGAAGTATTTGAAGATTAACTACCTAATTGAAATATATCTATGTATACCTAGAAAACTTAACTAACATGACTATAAGTTTGATTATCATATTACTATACATATTAAGTACAACTATTAATCTGTATTTCTTAATGATACATTACAATTTTAAATTAGTTGCACAAACATAATACCTTAAACAAGAGTAGAAATACACATAAAATATAACAAAATTAACTTTAAATTTGTATCAATAAACTAAAATATATAGCAATTTAAAATAAGTTGCTCTTAAAAGTAGGTTCATTAATTTACCCTTTCATCCTATCATATCTATAATATCCCCTTTTCTTCTTTATAATCAGCCTAAGAGCTTTTCTGTAGACAATAAATAAATTTGTAAACTTAGCAGAGTGGTAGTAGCTGCCTTAGCAGATGTGGAATCTTTGCTACAGCCTTTGAAGTTAACCTTGGCTACATGATCTGAGACCATTGACCCATCCAAAATGTTATATTCTGGTCCTGAAATCAGGGAAAAGAATCAATAATTTTACCACAGGGCTGCATAAACTCTTAAGCCCTTAGTTATGACAGCATTTGAATAGATTCAGACATCCTATAGAATGCCATATAGAACCACTAAATTGATGATATCATTGTAATTAAGTTATCTGAATAGGAAATGACAAATTCATTTGATAGTTTGGTGAGCACCAATTCCTTGGAGGATGTGAGATAAATCCTGTGAAGATTCAGGAACCTACTGCATTAGTTAAAAATTTGTTTTCAGATGAACGTAAATTGTCAGGATTTATTACTAACTCTTGAAACTTGAGTAATTGAGGTAGTATTTAATGCAGGCTGAAATGAGTTAAAAGAACATTATTGCTTCATTTGCCTATTATGTCTGTCACTGAGACAGCATGTTGCTCATACACTATTGAAATTATAAAGCCCTACTTTAGATTGCTGTATATTATATGAAACAGTGAAAGAATGTAGATTGAGGTTCAGGGTGATGGCCTACCAGGACGCATCCCCCTGCTGAATATTTCTCAGGTAGGCAAGCCCCTAAGACCACAGATCCTGGAATGTCTTTTGTTTTTGCTGTTACTTTGCATGCTTGCTGTTGCTATCTTTCTCTGATATCTGACATTGATTGAATTGGGCGTGGGGAAATTCCACACTGCCTGTAAGGTATGTGTTTATCTCATGGAAACATCCCAATCTATTGGATTCATGTCTGTGGATTGTTAGAAAGATGATTTCTCCTTAAGCTGTATTGTATATTGACAGAGTTTTGATGAATAAAAATAAATACTAGGACATGTTTCATAAGCTAAGGCCTGTTGTTCCATGAGGCCTGTGAGCCACACTTAGAGCTGCTTTAGATTACAGTTCAAATTAATGATAAACTGGAAACCAGAATGGCTCAAATTTCTTTAATTTTATGGCTGAGCACCATAAAGCTTCAAAAGAGCTTTACCTAGACTAGATGCCTTGCTAATGGTTTAAGATAAGCTATCCCAGGTAAGCAAGGACACACAGCTGTACTATCTGTCTAGGTTGTAAATCCAAAAACAGCCCAATGATTGCTAGCTGGTAAATGATTAATTTCTTGAACCCATTCATGACCTCAATTTGTGAAAATAAATTCTGATTAATCAAGGCTACAGAAAATAATTTAACTCTGTAGCCCCAAATGGGGGCTGTAGGTGTTCTTGGATTATCAGAAGCTGGAGTATTTAAGCAGTGAAGGGAAATGGAACAGAGGAGTAATGTAGTAGTACAGTATGAGAGAGAACAGCATGATGAGACAAGAAGAAGAGACTAAAGAAAAGAAACCATCAAGAGAGACTGTGTGAGTTTTTTCCTTCCATAAAACCCCTCAGATAGAAAAGTCCTAGCCTCACCAATGCTGTGGATTCCTTGCAAGCCCTTTGTACTGTTTGGAGGTTGGCACTCTAGTCAGTGTTAGAAATAATTCTTTCCTGAAGTTGGGGTAAATGAAACAATATTAAAAAAATTGCTTTATTCTATAGTCTGTAATTTGCCTACTGCTGACATTGAGAAAGTCAGAGTTTAAGAGTTTCTTTTAAAAATATTTCTATTGCAGTACAGGAGACTGAACCTAGTGCCTTAAAAATGCAAGGTAAGTGATTTATCACTGAGTCTTTAGTCTCCAAAGTATTTATTTTAGTTCTGGGGATTGAACTCAGAGCTTCATGAATCTATATGAGACCTCTCACCTCCAACCCCTTATGAGGAGGTGCCTTTGAAGAAAGTTCCTCAGTTTACCAAAGGAATCTAGGCAGAGGACTCATTCAGACAACCTTCTGAGAGGACTTGGCCCATATCACCCTGACTTTACAAGGCATGCTGCTACTGAGACTAGCAATCAGCTGCACTGATTTCCAATGGTGAAATAAACACCTGTGTTTGCTGTGTATCCAAGGTGGGTCATGGGGGAGAGAGTGCTTGCCTCATGTACTAATATTGAGCTCAAAAGAATCAGCCAGGAAAGTAAGACTTCAGCATAAATGATTCTATGCAAAATGCACTGAAACCTGGGCTCAGAAAAAAAAAACCATGACCAGACACTCTAATTTCTAAACTAAGACTGTGTTTGATTAGAGTGATTTTTTTAAATCATTAAAATGATTTAAAATTAATTTAATCAAAAAATTAAATCATTAAAACATCTTCACCAATAATAATTTTAAATATCATTATTTGGCAGAAGTGAAATAAATCAAATGCAGAAAAAATCTATATTCTCACATCAGTGTGGAACCCAAGAAACTGAACTCATAGGAGGAAAGGCACTGGACAAAGTACATGGTGATTGTTAGGAAAGTGTTGGATATGAAGTGATACTAGTAAAAGGGAATGATGCTCCAGTTTGTCAAGAGGCTCTATTTTATAGTGTGATGACTGTACTTAACAAAGTGGCATATTATTGAAAATTCCAGGCTGGGCATGGTGGTGCACACCTTTAGTCCTAGTGCTTAGGAGGCAGAGGCAGGTGGATCTCTGCGAGTTTGAAGGCAGCCTGGTTTACTTAGTGAGATCCAGGACAGCCAGGGCTACATAAAGAGCTTCTGATTAAAAAACAGCAACACAAAACAAAAACAAAAACAAAGCAAACACACACACACACACACACACACACACACACACACACAGAGAGAGAGAGAGAGAGAGAGAGAGAGAGAGAGAGAGAGAGAGAGAGAGAGAGAGAGAGAGAGCTAGGAGAATAAATTTCAAATATTCTTATAACAAGACATAATTTGTGAATCAACGAATATATTCTTCAGCTTAATTTAGTTTAGTCATTTTATAATGTATACATATTTCAAAACATCATGTTGGATACCATAAATATGTACTTGTAAGTTAGAAGTAAAGAGTGAACTGATAAATTACGGAGGTAAGTTTTATGTAGGAGACAGGGGAAGACTCCTCCCAGCAAGATTCTAGTGAGACCATGAAGACAAAAACCATCTACATATTTTGGTTTAATTTTATTTTGCAGATGTTTAGAATAAGTTCTTGACAACATAGTTACACAGAGGGAAGAATAAAAGGATTCTGTGTACCCATTACACAGAAATAGCCTGAGGCTCAGCCTTGTTTTTCTTCTATTATCTCCATTCCCACTACACAGAATTACTGAGTTGTATCTATAAGTAAATTAAAGGAAAGGAAAAAGATGAAACCAAAACCACATTTCTAGATGGGGAAACTCAAGCTCTTAAACAATTTTAATGTCATAAGCAAGAAGGCCTCCAATGGAAAATCCTAGATAAAAAGACACCTTTTCTATGCTTCTCCCACTTCTAAGTTGACCGAAGTGAGTGGGTGTAATTGGTATTGTGATTTTTTCATTGATTCCATACTCTATGTATAAATTGTTGTTTTCAGCTCGTCCCTGTAAACGAAGCAAAAGATCCTGGACTTTTTTCTCTTCCCATACTTTTCCACTATGCCACAAGGAATTAATATCAGACCTTTCAAAATTTTCATCAATTTTTCCTTTGTGGATAAGTCTGTTTCTATTGTTGCCTTTCCCAAGAAAGAAATATGCAATTGGTTGCTTTGTGCGGTACATGCGTTTATATTGCCCCCTGAAAGAATTTTCCAGTGCCCGAGCGTACTTTTCCATTTGTTTAGAATCTTGATCTAGTTGTTGGTTTTCTGGCCAGAATAAAAGAGAAGCTAGAAAATAAGGTTCTGAAAATTGGTAAGTCAGTCCAATTGGTTGCAGGATCTCTCGAAGCTGCTCTTTCAGTCTTTTAATTGGCTTCACTAATTTTGAGGTAGGATTAATACAAGAGAGAATGATGTTGGCCAAGATGAAATTTTGCTTTTCCTTTTGCTGGGTTTTGCTAACACATTGCTCAAGAAGGGAAGTGTATTTGTTCACTATATCTTCCATGGAGCCCACAGCGTCTTTTGGACTTTTGATAAGATATTCTAAGAGTCCAGAAAACTTGTCTGCTTTTAAAGCTTCTAGGCCTCTCCGAGTCCTTTCTACTTGAAGTGGTAGACTGAGCTTTGATCTAAAATTTTGATTTTGTGACTCTTCCAAGGGCCCAAATATATCTACATACCTCTTAAAGTACCCACCCACCTTACTCCGATTTTTAGACTCTTCATATTGCTTTATATTGTTTCTGGGTTTTAGAAGGACAAAGTAATCATCAAAAAAGTCAAAGGATCTCTTCAAAGAAGATTGCAGGTTAGTTAGATATGGAATAAAATTCTTGAGTGCTGACTTAAATTCATTTAGATCTCCTGGGAGATCCCGATTTCCTGATATAAAGTTGATCATATCTTGCTTAGATAGTGCATTTTTGTTGTCAAAAAAAGGAAGGAGTTGGAGGATCTGGATAGTATAGAGCCCAACTTCTATCTCTCCTTGATAACCAGCTATATTGTAAGTATCATACCTCCTTTTTGACTTCTGATACAGTCTTTCTTTCCCTTCATACTCTCTATCTTCAGTTTGCTGTTGAGAATCTTTGAAAGCATCTGATGCATGCACAGCTGAATCTAGAAGTTCTGTTAGCTCATCAACCGAGATAGTCCCATTTCTTATGTTGTCATCTATCCACCATCTTATTTTACTTTTGTAGACTTGACCTAGTGTATCTGAGATGTAGGAATTATCAGGCTCTATCTTTTTTGCTTGTTTTGCCCAGGTTAGAGCACTTTTAAAGTCCTTCTCTTTAAGGTAAAAATGTCTTGCCAAGGCTTGGCAAATGAATGCATTAGGGTTGAATCTACGGGTAGCTTCAAGTAATACATCTTTAACTGCGTCATTTCCTTCCTCTTTATGTAATGCTTCAATGAATGGAGAGAACCAGTTTCCAGTCTCACCTTCATGTTCGTTGCGTTGTCTTGTGAGCAGCAGTGTTTGCATATCTTGGAAAAACTTGCTTTTTCCTAAACCCATATCATAGAACACATTTTCTGTGAGCATATCCATCACAATTTCACTTTTGTTCAAGTTGTAGCTTCTCTTCAACTCTTCCAGCGAGACAGTGGCAATCAAATGGTGAATGATGCGCACTCCACAGTAGCTCCCACATTCTATCACCTCCGATTTGATTAGAATTGTAGAGTAGGTACCCATCTTGTCTTCAAACTTCTCTGTCCCCCAGAAAGCCTTCTTGTTTGAGATTCCTAGGAAATACTCACACTGTGAGAGGGAAATGGTAGTGTCAGGTACATATGCATTAAGAAGAGCCAGGAAAGCAAAGAGCTTTGCTTCCTTGGTGGCAACATTTTGTCCTTTCAGAATGTTCCTGACTACATTTTCTATATACTCTCTGTTAAAGTTTGTTTTCATGATCATAAAAGAATAAAAATCTTCAAAGTTTTTATGCTGTTCTTTGATCTCCTTCAATTTAAGCTCAAATGCTCTCTGTTCTTTGTCAGACAGTTGGTGTACCAGAGCAATGCTGTCTGGGATCTTTGCACTTTTCTCAGGATTTTGTGACCTTGTACAATTTAGAATGATCACCAGAGGCTTCTCATATCGAATACATTTGTTAGCAACAGCAGTTTGAATGGCGGCCTGAAGAAGGTAGACGTTGTCTTGCTCTTCAAAATCATCAACGAGGAGCAGCACAGGTAAGTACTCCTGATGGCTGGTTGCTCCATAGGTGATTAAATTTGTCACCTGTTCTCCAATTTCTGAGAAATCTTCTGTCTTGTTTTTCAGCACAGCACATCTGAACTTCTGTCTTAGCTCCCAGAGAATATGCATGGCCAAAGTGGTTCCTCCACAGCCTGGATGGTGATACAGATGAATAATTTTTGCACATACTGGTTGAGAAGAATCTGCCCATTCTTGAATTTTTTTTTCAAGTTTTACATATTTATCCCTTTTTACAAATGATGAAGAATAGTTTTCAGAAGAGAAGTAGAAGTTCCACCAGGACACTTTGCCACCCCTGTAGAAGTCTTCCTCTTTGGATGTCTTGAATTCAAGTAATTTCTTTTTGTCTTTTTCCAAGAGTGTACCTTCACATTCATTCTCACAGAGAATTTCCAAGGCAGTCATGATTTCTTCTTCCTTTTTCAGAAGGACAGTAGATGAACCAACAGATGGCAAGAATCGCTTTGAAGACTGAGTTAAAGATTTTAACTTAAGAATAGTGCCATTTATCTCTGCAAGATTTAAAGTAGAAATACTTCGTTTCAATAATTCATCTTGCTGTCTTGATAATCTTGCTTCAAGTAGGTCTTTCCATACCTGATATATGAGCGAGCGTACACAAATACACAGCATATTTTCCATTCCTTTGAGATCTTGATAAAAAGCACAGAAAGTCTCAATCAGAGGGTCTCTTGGATCATCCACAGGGGACAGTAATAAAAATACCACCAAAAATCTCCCTTTTGGCATTATGTCATCACGTGTAAGAAATGAAATCAGCCTCCTGACTTCGGAAGCTCTTTCTCTTTGCCAGGAAATTGCATCTAAGGGTTTGTATTTGTCACTTTCCAGGTCTAACCTGCCGTTGCAGAAAATCCAGCTGGGTTGCTGGTAAAGATTCAGACTAGAAATCTTCTCGTTTAATGTAGTTTTTCCTTCTACAAATAGGCTTGGAAAGTGAAGGTTTGCTACTCGGCTTCTTTTGAAAGCCTTGACTACACCATTGCACTCAGATTCAGGATCAAATTCCAACACAGCAAACCATTTAATTTCCTTCAGGAAATCTAAGTGATTGGTTTGATCTGGATGACATTTGTTTGTAACAAGTATGTACCACTCATAGTGTGACTTATCTAACAGATCCTGGTATCCTGTCAACAGGTCAATTAGCTTTTGTCCCTCACTCTTTTTTCCATTTGCTTTTACTTTGCAGTTTGTTTCTGCTTCTTTCCTAGAGTCTGCCACTGCTTTTAAATCTAACTTAAAGGCTTTGAAATCAGCTTTATTCCCTATGATGTCCTTACTTTGGGGCCCATCTCGCACAAAGACTGAGCATTTTGAACTTTGTTGCCATGTTTGGTTCTTAAGATGTTGCATTTTGATCTGGAAATAGTCTTCTCTGCATTCAGCATGTTGTGGAATGACATCTACTTCAATAACAAATTTGTTAGATGGAGTACTATTGGGCAGTAAAACTTCAACAAATCTTGGCTCTCGAATACACTTCTTTGCTTGTTGGACCTGATGGACCTCAAAATACTGCTCTATCATCAGATTGAAGTGGTCAATTAGGGCGTCTTTAGTGACAGTGGTGAGTTCCACACCAACAATTTTCCCCTGGGGTTTGTCTTCGACTCCAAAATGAATGGTGCCATTGGTACGTGAATTCATACACGCTGAAGCAAATCGGAAGGTCTCATTGCTAAATTTCATCTTGATGTCCTCTTCTGTGGCTGTTGCTGTGTTTGTGAAGGCTTTGAATTCATGTACCGGGTCAATGAGATTGAGTGGCCCTGTTTCAGGCTGTAGGATGAAATGTAATTTGTAACGATATGGATTACTGAATTCATTGAAAGGGTATGCAACACATGTTGGTCCTGGAGATGACTGTTTATCCTGTAGCTCTGTTTTATCTCCCATCAGCTCATTTTTTTCTGATTTAGAACTTTTAGCCTCTGGCCTCACTGCAGAAGCATCCACCTTATCTGATTTCTCTTCACCCCTTTGGTTTTGCTTTGAAGTCTCTCTACTTTCGGTCTGGGTTTTAGGAATATTTTTACTGCCTTTTGTCTTCTTAGGTGTCTGAGTAGGATGTTTTGAAGATGCTTTCTGCAATTCTTTGAATAGCTCTTCTATTTGGATTGCTGGTCCATGGGTTATGCCCATTTCAACAAGATTGTTTTTATTTAACCACTTCAAGACTGCTCCACTCACATCCTCTCTCATCAAGATTTCCCTGTGCTTTTGGCCAATCTTATGACTTTCTAGCCACAGGTTTACATCCTCTTTGGTCCAGTCATCTGTATTTTTTGGGAGGTTGAGTTTCTCTGCCATTCTGATAGCTGTATAGAGAAAAAGAAAAATGATGTAGTTTATAAGTGAAAATGTGAAACATTCATTTTTAAATAGGTAAAATATGCGTATATCAAAACATTTGTAAAGTTTCTGACACCAGTTTATTTTATATCAACCAAGAGAAATACCACCAAATACACATGCACAACACTTTTTTTTTATTGAATTGTAGCACATTATTCCCAGTTTATTTACTTTCTTTGCCTTATATATAAAGTATATGGGGATATTTCCATTCATAGATCTTCCTTTTTATGGTTGTCAACTATAATGTGTGTTTTCTGTATTATTAAGGATATTCAACCCTGGCATATAGAAGAAAAGAAAATATGAAACTAAGTGCAGAACTAAGCATAGATTGTTCAACTTGATGTGATACAGACAAATGAAATAGAACACATGAGTGTTAAGCATAGTTAGAAAGGAATAGAATATTAAGCAGTAGTTAAAAATTTATGATAGGCATAAAATACTTAATATTTTGAGCTATTAATTGGGTTTCTCATTGGTAAACTATTCTGATGCTTTGTGTTATCTACTCAGAAAATATAAATCCCAGGATAGGCTATCAAAGTAATTGACAGTTAGATGTGGTCAGACGTAATTATTTGTCTACATCTTTCTGATTAGAGAAAGTGTATGCCATCGACTGAGAACCTTTTGTATAATTCAGCCCTAAAATTGGACAGACCTAAAATATGTACACAGTAAGAGAGGTAGGTTTTAACATTTCAGACAAGATTGTTAGAATTCCTAGCCACTGCCCCAGCTACATGACCGCCCATGTAGCTAGGCAAGAGGTTTAGTCATCCCAGGGCCTTACATTCTATGTAATCCATGTGCTGTGTGATCACATAATTTGCTCACAGCGTGATCACGCAATCTATGCACATGCATGGCATAGCTATCTAAGCCCATCTGTGCATGTGCAGGGGGAACCTATAAAAAGCAGGTTCCATCTATCCATCCTCTCTCTTCTTGCACAACCTTTCTATAGGCCTAAGCACCTCCTTTTGTTCCCCGTCCCCTAATAAACTCGTATAGTGGGCTTTGTTGTACCTAGTGGCTTTTCTTGCACTGTAAATAGTGTCACATAATGAATAACATTGCACTGCTTAATAAACAGCAAAGATGAGATTGGGTGCGTTCTGGGTGGTATTGTCATAGACAGGTTTTAACATTTTAATCTAATTAGCAAAATGATGTCATTAGATGACCATAATTGTGTATATACAGTAAAATATCTAAAGAAATCATTTTAGAAGCTATAAAAAGTAATCCATTGAAATATGCATATAAATGTAATTATAGAAAAATTGTCAAGTAGCTCAAAAGAAGACAGAAAGATAAGATGGACAACGAAAAAAAAAATAGAGAATAGAGAGAGTGCAGAAGCAGGATTAAGTCCTAACATATCAATAATTACTTTCAATATAAATGTTTATATACAGAAATTAAAAATACAGAATAGGTAGACTGAATTAAAACAATAGCTATACTCTATCCTGTTTATATGACACCCAATTGAAATATGATATGAGCAATTGAAAGTAAAAGTATAGATAGATCCATATCATTCAAATATCATTCAATTAAATACAGACATAGTTATACTCACAAACTACAGACAAAGTAGATAACAGGATAACAGAATAAAGAAAATAATCAGAGACAGGGATATTATATATTGATAAAAGGTCACCCAACAAGATGTTACAGAAATCCTAAAGGTATTTGCACCAGGCAAAATTTATATCACCATTGCAAAATGGGTAATGTAAACACTGTTAAGGTTTTACAATTCTAAGCAAATCTACATAAATAACTATAGGCACTAATACCTTTCTTTGCTGTAACAGTTGATACAATAGTTAAAAAGCAATAGAAAACATATAGAAAAATTTAACATTACCAGTATAACATTACCATCAATCAATAGGCTCTGAATAGCATTTATAGAATAATCTAAGAACCAAAAAGACCATTTTTTAATAGTCAAGATTTTCCATTTCCTAAACTATAAAGCAAAACTCCAACAAATTTAAAATAACTGAAATCACACAGAATGTTTGCCAATCATAATATAATCTTCATGATTTTTATGAGTTTATTTAGTGCATTTGGGTGTATGTTTCATGTGGGTGCACATGACTGTCAACTTGATGGATTTTAGAATCACTATAGAAATAAACTTTGGGGCATTGTGGTGGTTTGAATAAGAATGACCCCTATAGGTTTGTACAATTGAATGTTTAGGGGAGTGGTACTATTTGAAAGGATTAGGAGGTGTGACCTTGTTGGAGGAAGTATGTCACTGACAGGTTTTGAAGTTTTCAAAAGCTCAAGACAAGCCCAGTGTGACGGCTATTATTGGTCATCAACTTAATTACATTTTAAATGGACTACAATCAAGTAATGGATTGTAATCTTGAAAGTAACTACAATGAATGAATAAATGCATGTACAATCAAGTACACCTGTGAGAGATTTTGGGTGAATCCACTTTGAGTCTAGTCCTTTGAGGTAGGAAGACACACACAATTGATCTGGATACTGGGGAAGAATGACACACCTTTAATCTGGACTATGCCTTCTGCTGGAAGTCTATATAAGGACATAGAAAGAGGAAGCAACTATTGGATTCTTGGACCTTCTGTTCACAGCCAGACATTGTTGGATTAGCCTGCAAGTCATTTCAATAAATCCCATATACATACACATATGCATACATAAATACAAATATATACATAATATACCCCACCCCCCACTCCCACCCCCCACACTTATTCTATACTTGATTTTTTTATGTTAGCTTTATTTGCTTCATTTTATATTTTCACATATGTACCTCCTACCTCATCACTCTGTTCATCCTTCCTGCTCTGCACAAATCTTTCATGTTCATGTCTATTCTTTTTGTTTTGCAACCCCCAAGATTGGTCAAGGCCATCTGATGCACATTACTTTTTAAAAAAGTTTGAAAAATTTTTAGCATAATTTCAGTAGTTTTATGGGTAGACAGTATTATTGTAAAATTTATATGGAAAAATCAGAGAATACAGTACAATAGATTAAAGAATAAGGTAAGGAAGTGTTTCAAGACATTTTTGACAACTGCAATTATTTAAGGTCTGTGCTATTAGTGAAGAGACAAATATATCAACAGAGCTGATTAAAGTCCCAGAAATAGACTCATGCAAATATATCCAAATGATACTCGAGACAGATGCAAAAGTTGATTGTGTGGAGGATTCTAACAAATGATGCTAGAGTAATGGGAAATCCACTTTAGACCCAAAGTGAACTTGAAATGGGTCATATATTTACATATGTAACACAAGACATAATAAATATTATGAAATATGTACAAGAAAATCTTCATGTTTAGGTATGTTCCTTTTATTCCTGATCTCTCTAAGACCTTTATCATGAAGGGGTGTTGGATTTTGTCAAAGGCTTTTTCAGCATCTAATGAAATAATCATGTGTTTTTTCTTTCAGTTTGTTTATATGGTGTATTGACAGATTTTCGTATGTTAAACCATCCTTGCATCCCTGGGATGAAGCCTACCTGGTCATGGTGGATAATTTTTTTGATGTGTCTTGGATTCAGCTTGCCAATATTTTGTTGGGTATTTTTGCATCAATGTTCATGAGGGAGATTGGTCTGCAGTTCTCTTTCTTTATTGCATCTTTGTGTGGTTTGGATATCAGGGTAATTGTAGCCTCATTAAAAAGAGTTTGGTAATGATCCTTTTGTTTCTAATGTGTAGAACAATTTGAGGAATATTGATAGGTAAAAGTGGAAATGAAAAATTTAGGAATTCATTCTCAAAGCTCAAAGGCAAGTTTCACCAACAGAATACTAGAACTGGAAGAGAGACTCTCAGGCATTGAAGACAAGATAGAAGAAATCAGAACCTTGGTCACACAACATCCTGGAAATCTGGGACCCTGTGTAAAGTCCAAATCTATGAATAATAGGAATAGAAGAAGGAAAAGAAACCCAGAAGAAGGCACAGAAAATATTTTCAATAAAACCATAAAAGAACATTTCCCTAACCTAAGGAAAGGTGTATCTATCAAGGTTTAAGAAGCTGGGTGGTGGTGGCACACTCCTTTAATCCCAGCACTCGGGAGGCAGAGCCAGGAAAATCTCTGTGAGTTCGAGGCCAGCCTGGTCTACAGAATGAGATCCAGGACAGGCAACAAAAACTACACAGAGAAAACCTGTCTTGAAAAACCAAAGGAAAAAAAAAGCATACAGAACATCAAATAGACTGGATTAGAAAAGAAATTTCCCATGACATATAATGATCAAAACATTAAATGAGCAGAACAAAGAAAGAATGTGAAAAGCTTCGAGGGAAAATCACCAAGTAACATATGAAGGTAGACTTATTAGAATTACATTCCAGTTTTCAGTTGAGACTCTAAAAGTCAGAAAGACTTAGAGATCACAGATGCCAGCCTACACCACTATAACCAGCAAAACTTGCAATAACAGTTGATGGAGAAAGGATTCCAATATAAAAACAAAATATAAGCAGCATCTATCTACAAATCCAATTCTACAGAGGTGCTAGAAGGTGATTAAACTGAAGAGGTTAAACACACCCAAGGAAACACAAGAAATAATTGTCTCATATCAGCAAATTAAAAAGGGGGTAAGAAACCCACACCAGAACAACAAAATAATGCTGTCTTAGTTATAATTTATGTGATGAAACACCATGTCTAAAGCAACTTTGGAAGGAAAGGGTTTATTTGAATTACACTTCCATATCACTGTTCATCAATGAAGGAAGTTAGGACAGGAACTCAAACAGGGCAGGAACCTGGAGGCAGGAGCTGATGCACATGGCATGAAGGAGTCCTGTTTACTGGCTTGTTCCTCATGGCTTGCTCAGCCTGTTTTTGTTTCTTAATAGAACCTAAGATCACCAACCTAGGGATGGTACCACTTATAATGGGCTGGGCCTTCTGCCATCAATTATTAATTAAGGAGATGCCTTGCAGGCTTGCCTAGAGCCTCATCTTATGGACACATTTCTCAGATAAGGCTCTTTTTAATCTCTGATTGACTCTAGCTTGTGTAAGATTGATGTAAAACTAGCTAGCACAAATGGAAATCAACAAACTGCTCATAGATGACTCTCATTACCAATGGTCTCAATTCACCACCACCAACAAAAAAAATACAAACTCACATGATGCATACGAAAACAAGATTCATCCTTCTGCTGTGTCCAACAAATATGCCTTAACATCAAGGATAAACATCACCTCAGAGCAGGATGGAAAAATATATTCCCAGAAAATAGACCCTAGGATTAAGCTGGTATAGCCATTTTAATATCTGACAAAATAGACTTTAAACCAAAACTATTCAGGTGAGTTAGGGACAGACAGTACATACTCATCAAAGAAAAAGAAAATCTACCAAATCTATACATCAAAACAAGGGCACCCAAATTCATAAAAGAAACAATACATTACTAAAATCACATATTGACTCACACACTAATAGTGGGTGAATTCAATAACCCACTCTCACCAATAGACAGGTCATCCAGACAAAAACTAAACAGAGAAATGTTGGATAAATAACATCATAAACTAAATGGACCTAATGTATATTTACAGAACATTTCAGCCACACAAAAAGAATATACCATCTTTGTAACACCTCATGGAACTTTCTCCAAACTGACCACAGACTCAGACACAAAGCAAGTCTCAACAGATACAAGAAAACTGAAATAGCATCCTGCATTCTATCTGATCACCATGGATTAAGGTTTGGATTCAGCAACAGAAAGCTTACACACACATGAAAACTGAACAACTGAATTAAAAATGGGTCAAGACAGAAATTAAGAAATTAAAAACATTTTAGAATTGAATGAAAATGAAGACATAACATACTCAAAGTTACGGGATACAATGAAGGCAGTTATAAGAAATAAGTTCATAGCACTAAGTGCTTACATTTAAAAAAATTGAGAGAACTAGCTCATCTTTGTAACTTAATAGCACACCTGAAAGCTCTAGAACAAAAAGAAGAAATAATCCAAAAGGAATAGTTGGCAAAAATAATCAAACTCAGGGTTGAAATCAATAAAATAGAAACAAACAAACAAATAATAAACAATACAAACAGTCAATAAAGCAGAGTTGGTTCTTTGAGAAAATCAATAATATTGACAAATCCTTATCCAAATTAACTAAACACAGAGTGAGAATATCCAAATGAACAAAATTTAGCAACAAAAAGGGAGACATAACTACAGATATGGAGGAAATTCAGAGAATCATATGAACATACTTTAAAAGCCTGTTCTACACCAAAATAGAAAATTTTAAAGGAAATGGATAATTTTCTTGATATATACTAACTACCAAAGTTAAATCAAGGTCAAATAAGCAATTTAAACAGATCTATTTCTAATGAAAAAGAAGCAGTAATTAAATCTCCCAAGCAAAACAAGCCCAGGGCCAGACGGTTATAAGGCAGAATTCTGAAGACTTTCAAAGAAGAATTAACACGAATCTCCTCAAATTATTTCTCAAAATAGAAACAAAGAACATTGCCAAATTCTTTATACAAGTCCACAGTTACCCTCATACCTATATCACATAAAGACCAAATAATATAAGAGAATTGCAGATTAATTTTCCTTATGAACATAGATGTAACAATTCTCAATAAAATATTTGCAAACAAAATCCAAGGACATATAAAATATATCATTCACCATGATCAAGTTAGCATCATTTGAAAGATCCATATATATGGATATATACATATACATATATATATATGTATACAAATAGAAAAATGTAACCCACCATATAAACAGATTGAAAGAGAAAAAACACATGATCATCTCATTAGATGTCGAAAAGGCCTTTGACAAAATCCAGCACTTTTTTGACGATAAAAGTCCTAGGGAGACTAGGGATACAAGGGACATATCTCAAAATAATAGAGGCTATGGTAGTTTGAATAAGAATGGCTCCCATATAGGTCCTTCATTTGCTTGGTTAGTGTTACCCCAAGGTATTTGATATCATTTGCGGCTATTGTAAAGGGTGATGTATCTCTGATTTCCCTCTCAGCCTGTTTGTCAATTGTATATAGGAGGGCTGATTTTTTTGAGTTGATCTTGTATCCTGCTATGTTGCTGAAGGTGTTATAAGCTGTATCAGTTCCTTGGTTGAATCTTTGGGGTCACTCAAGTATACTATCATGTCATCTGCAAATAGGGAAAGCTTGACTTCTTCCTTTCCAATTTGTATCCCCTTAATCTCCTTATGTTGTCTTATTGCTCTGGGTAGAACTTCAAGTACTATATTGAATAAGTATGGGGACAGCGGACAACCTCCACAATAGACTACTGGCAATGGTTGAGAGAAAGCTGGAACTGACCTTCTCTGGTGATAGGATGGTCAAACACCCTAACTGTCGTGCTAGAAACCCCATCAATGACCTAGGGAACCGGATGCAGAGATCCAAGGCCAGGCCCCAGGTGGAGCTCCAGGAGTCCAATTGGCGAGAAAGAGGAGTGATTGTATGAGTGAGAATTGTTGAGACCAAAATTAGAAAAAACACAGGGACAAATAGCCAAACGAATGGAAACACATGAACTATGAACCAGTAGCTGAGGAGCCCCCAACTGGATCAGGCCCTCTGGATAAGTGAGACAATTGATTAGCTTGATCTGTTTGGGAGGCATCCAGGCAGTGGGACCAGGACCTGTCCTCAGTGCATGTGCTGGCTGTTTGGAACCTGGGACTTATGCAGGGTCGCTTGGCTCAGCCTGGGAGGAGGGGACTGGACCTTCCTGGACTGAATCTACCAAGTTGAACTCAATCCTCAGGGAAGTCTTTGCCCTGGAGGAGATGGGAATCAGGAGTGGGCTGGGGGGAAGGTGGGGGTGGGGTGGGGTGGGAGGGGGAGAGAACAAGGGAATCCGTTGCTGATATGTAAAATTAAATTAAATTATAAAATAAAAAAAAGAATGGTCCCCATAGGCTCAAATTTTGAATGCTTAGCCACCAGGGCTATTTGAGAAAGATTAGAAAGAATAGAAGATGTAGCCTTGTCAGAGGAAGTGTGTTACTGGGAGTGGGCTTTGAGGTTTCCAGGGCTCATGTCAAGCTCAGTGTCTCTATCTTGGCCTTCAGATCATGATGTATCCCTCAGTTATTGCTCCAGCCTCTGCCTGCTGCCTCCATGCTCCCTGCCATGATGATAAAGAACTAAACCTCTGAAGCTCTAAGCAATAATAGTGAAATATGCAGCCACAAAACAAAATTACGTCATTTACAGAAAAACAAGTGGAACTGGAGATGGTTAAGTTAAGCAAAGTTAAGCCAGAAATAACTCTGAGGAAAGGCACAGTGGAGAAGAGCTGCCCACCTCATGTCAGTCAGGAAGCAGAGAGGGAGAAGGAATCAGAGAGGAAGAGTCTGGTAGATGAAATAAACTCTTCAAAGCATGCCTCTACTAACATTCTTCCTGTAACTAGGTCATTTCTTTAGTTTGTACCATCTTCCAATAAGGCTATCAAACCACAAATCTACCAATGGTTTAATCTATGCATTAGTTCACAGTCTGAATGATCCACTCCCTTTTCATGATGCAGCATTTCTGTACATTGTGGGGACAAAGCCTTTAGCACATGAGCCTCCAGGGGATATTTTATATTCAAGCCACAATATACAACAACCTTCATAAACCCTAAGAGAACTGTGCTTATGGAAAAAGCCAACCCCTAATGCCACAATCTGTTCACTTCCACTTACATGTATTCTTGAAATGCAAGGTCATAATAATAGACAGCAGATTAGAAGCTACTGGAGTTAAGGAAAGAAGGAGTACAAAGAGTGAGCGCAGCTAGAAAGACCCATAAGAGAAATGTCTGTGTTGCAACATCTGTGTTTTGAATGTACAAATGTCAATGTGAAGTTTTACTATATGTAGCGTTGACAGACTTTGCCATTAGGGAACCTTGATAAAAGGTATACAGACCATATGGTTATTTCTTACAACTGCATGTGGATGGTGGTGATTGCAGATGAAAGTTGAATTAAAAACAATGCAAAATTAAAAAGGCATGCATTAAAGAGAAAACATTTAAAATCAAACAGTAAGGAAAATATTGAGTATCAAAACTTGAAAGAAACAGTACCGACCATATCTGTGGAGCTTATAGGCTTGAAATTTTTTTATAAAAATAAAAGAATGATTATTTAGTGAGTTCAAAGTGCAACACAGTAAAGACAGGGAAGAAAGAGGGAGAAAATAGAGTTAAAATAAGAAATTTAAAGAAAAAAGTAGAAAACACAGTCACAACGGAGATACCAAACAAAATCCAAAAGTGGTACTCAATTAACGGTGATAGAATTGACACACATGTGGGCGAATCCATCAAGAATAAAATAGCAATAGAAGAACTTACCAGATGATACAAAAGTTAAATGAATCAGAGGATATTACAACCAACTTTATATGAATAAACTTTGAAAAGTGAGATGAAATATATGACTTACCAAAACTGACTTGAGAATCAGGGAAAGGAGTCTCACTGCCCAGTGTAAGGCTGTAGGTCACAGAGGTCACTGATGTTCCCACTATAGTGACAAGAAACAAGATCAATGCATTTGGAAAGTTTAGACTTTTGAAGTTACGTCCCTGAAGACAGCCAACACGACAGGGAGCATAGTTAAGTTCTGAGGGTGGGAAGGTCTCTACCTAGGTGGACTAGGGGCAATTTGCTGATTCTGGGTTGGAGCTGAGGACAAAGATAGGACTAATCAGAGGATCACAAAGCAGTGGGGCTCTCGACAGCCACGTGAGTGGATGCAATAGATCAGGCCCTCCCCATTCCAAAATCTTAACCAGTTGCAGACATTCAAAATTAAACTGCATGGATGTGATAACACATGCCAACCAGAATGGCTGGCATTAAAACCCCAAATGCTGGTGAAAGCATAGAGTGAATGGAGGTTTTGGAAAGTGCTGGTAGGAATGCAAATCATTTCAGCTCATCTGGAAAACAATCTGAATGCTTTTTATCTAATTAAGTATATACTTACCTTATAAGTCAACAATTTTAGTGGGAAAAGAGTCTGACTTTCTGATTCAGCAAGGACAGAGACAGCTCTGACACATACAAGAGGGAGTCAACTAAAGCACCAACACAGAGAACATATTCTGTGAGTGTATTTCCCTCAAGTTCAAGGACACACAGAGTTAACCTACTACAGTAATTTCTGCTTAGGGGTGTGTTTTCTGTGGTGATGTGTTGTGTCCCCAATATATTGTGCACCCTAATGAAGTTTATCTGAGGATCAGAGGAAAAAGCCAGCCATTATAGTAAACATGGAGGTCAGACAATGGTAGCACATGTCTTTAATCCTATCACTCGGGAGGCAGAGATCTGTCTGGATCTCTGTGACTCAAGGCCACACTGGGAACAGAGCCAGGTGTGGTGGTACATACTTTTGAACCCAGCACTAACCATAAAGTTCTGGAGTTCTGTACAGACAGGAAGTGACAGAGCTGGGCAGGAAGAAGAAGTGATGCAGCTGGGCAGAGAGAGGAAGTGAGATGGCAGAACAGAAAGGCATATCGGCGTGGGTAGACAGGAAGTAGGTCTCTTTGGGGACTGAGGTGTAGGTGAGGTGAGATTTTTTTTCTGTGACTTGTCCTATTCCTCTGATCTCTTAGTTTTTCATTCCAATATTTGGCTCTGGAATTTTTTTAAATAATAAGACTATTTAGCAATTCATTTTACAGTTTTCTGAGAATGGGAAAAAGGACTCTGTAGAAAGTTACATAAATAAAATTATGGAGAAACATCAGAACTGTATCATGGAGAGAAGCTCATGTCATATAAATCACATTCATTTAAAAAGCCACCAATACCTCTAAAATAGATGATGAAATAAACAGATGACTAAAATAAAATAGAGGCTGCATAGCAACAAGACTATGTGTGCTCTAAAACTGAGTGTAATGACTAGTTCAAGGCTAGGTATTCAAGTCTCAAAATTTTATCAAACAGTTAATATTTCTACATCAGATTTCAGGACTAGATCTGATGTGCTTTTCCACTCACAGTTAATTCTGAGTTTTGTTTTCTTTAATTTCTCTAAAACTTTATCTAACATTATCTACCTTGTGGATATAGCTCAGTGGTAGACCTGGGGTTAGATCTCCAGCACATGAAAACAAAGACTAACTGAAGAAGCAGATCTACCCTCACCATTAATAAAGCTCACCAGACAAGAGTAAGTACAAACACCTCACTAGGTACCAGCTTGTGATCTGAAACATGTCTTTCCATCCATATTTGTATAGTATTTTTAGATGATAAACTTGTTCCTAGTCAATCTTCTTGCTGTCTCATGTGATTTATTTGCTCCCCCGCCCCTCTCTCTCTGTTTTCTTGGGGATGAAAGTCTAAAAGAAAGATTAATGTCCCACTTGCAGACTTTGAATTGGGATAAACTTTCCAAATACTCAGACTGATTTCAATGAAGAGGACTCTTACACAATGAATTTAAGTTGCCTGTTTATAATGGAATTTACAACACTAGCATATCAGAAAGTCCTTTAATGATGTCCCCTCATCCTACCTGTTCATTGTTTCATTAACAGTTTTAGTTAGCATACAAAATAATGTTTTTTATGATGGCATTTCAATTTTTTACTTATTTGCATTAAATTTGTGTGCAGCATGCATGCTTTTGTATGTGTGTGTGAGAGAGTGTGCATATGCATGTACTTGTGTGGTTTAAGACATTGTGAGTCTTGCTTTATTACTACCCATTTTATTTCCTTGAGTGAGGTTTTCTTACCCAGACTGCAGCTAACCTGGCAACCAGCAAGAACCAACAACTTCCCAGTCTCCACATAGATGTGTGCTTGGGTTACAGGAAGTTCACTGCCCCAGGGTTTTGGAAGTGCAAGCTGAGGATTCTGACTCAAGTTTTCATACTTGCACACACAGCAAGTGCTCTCCTTACCCACTCACCATCTCTTCAGCCACATATTAAGAAACCTTCATGTATTCTGTTCCACTTTAAATTTCATAAAAGCAGACAGAAAAATATTTTATTTATATTGTACAGGCTTATCTAATGCACAGCTCCCTGGCTGCACACAGACAAGGACAGTTATATAGTCCAACCCATAGTTATAAACTTAGTTAAAACATTGTGTGTGTGTGTGTGTGTGTGTGTGAGAGAGAGAGAGAGAGAGAGAGAGAGAGAGAGAGAGAGAAAGAGAGAGAGAGAGAAAGAGAGAGAGAGAGAAAGAGAGAGAGAGATACACAGAGAGAGAGATACAGAGAGACACAGACACAGACACAGAGACAGAGAGACAGAGATGCTGTAAGTGGACGGCCTGGTTTTCAAACGTGAACTTTGTGGATGACTACCTGCCACAATGTCAGAAAGTTGGATTCCCCTACACCACGCAAGGGACTGCAACAGCAAACTTCCTCATACACACCTCCAGTAGCATCTCAGTGTTGCTGCACACAATCCTCCAAGAACAGCTCAATAGCACAATTCCTAAGGTTATATTCCAAATGATCATGTTTTCTCTGCCAGAAGCCTGTGCAATGATATCACCTTCTACTTCAGAGGTCATTGTAGTACCTTTTATCACTTGAGTGACCTTGTTTTAAGACAACAGTCTACCTTTTCTTTCCTGACAGAAGTGCATAATTCCTTACATATCCTGTTTCAAACCTAAAGTTCATACTTATTAATGGCCAGACAGGTACACTATTTTATATAACTTCTTAACATTTAAGTATATGTAGTATTGGCTGGACCTGAAAGGGAAGATTCTGAAGGACACCAGGCATTAGAAAATGCTATCTTCTCTGTCACAGTAGCCCACCTTGGCCTGGTCCAACTTCCTAGCACTTGTACCATTATAGCTTTCCAGTACTGCTTGATGAACAAATTGTAAAGCAAAACAGATCTTAAGAGCCATTCTTCTTCATTTTGAGGGATGAAAGTCTGGACTCAACAGAAATGACCCAGACATAAGGAAAGAGCTGTGTGAATGACAGAGAACTGTCATCTCCAGTTTGTCACTGTTTGTACAATTGATCTGACTTGTGGGCAAGGAGAAGGAGGCAGGAGATGACAGTGCCTTTACTGATTTTACAGCTGTCTAACACCTGGTCCCACTGACCACTAGTCACTCCCACATAAAAGCAAAGCCTCATACACCCACATGCACCTCAACTGTCTAGCTCTGAGCCTCAACTGCTACCTGCTTTCACTCCCCTGTGTAGCCCAGCTCTGCTGCCCACTCACTGCTGAGACACCGAGTGAGCACATGATGCTCATTCAGTTACCTGGTGTGCCCAGGCTCCTGAGTACAAGTCCAGAGTTCTTGTGCCACATCTTATCAGGACACCTGGAGTCTCACTAACTTTATCATAGTTATACACATGTGGTCCCCGCCGCTCTGTGTGTCATAGCATAAAAATACAAGGTGGAGTCATGAGTTAGGTGACTTATTTGTGCCTGAGCTGTATGCCATAAATACATCAGAGTGTAAAGTTGAGTCTTCATGTCAGAGTTGGAAGCATGGAGATCTGGGCTGGGATATTTGGTTGAGAAAGTAAGCAAATAAAATTAACAGGGGACGATTTTCAACGTTTTCACTCCTAGTTTATGTAACTGAACAGGTTTCACTTTCCACACTATTTCCTCTAGAGCAGTGGTTCTCAACCTCCCTAATGCTGCGACCTTTTAACACAGTTCCTCATGTGTGAGGGTCCCCAGCCATAAAATTATTTTCATTGCTACTTCATAAGTGTAATTGTGCTACTGTTATGAACAGTAATGTAAATATCTGTGTTTTGCAATTGTCTTAGGTGACCCCCATGAAAAGGTCATTTGATCTCCCACCCTACCCAAAGGAGTCACCACCTACAGGTTGAGAACCACTATTATGAAGCCTTTGTAGAGTCTTGATAGCTCTTCCTTTAAATAATGCTTTAAAAGCACCAAAGAGGCCCCTTTGGGAGAATACACTCTAGGCCATGAAACTTCTTTCCATGTGCCATTGTATTAATGGTTTCTTTAGACTGTCCTGTGTTCTAAAAGGCTTGCAGAAACCCTGAAATGTGCTCCAGTATCACATGTATATAAAATCCCTTAGGAAAAGTGAACAGGAGGAAGATTAATTAGGACCTTAAAATAGTGATGTGTGGGCGTGTGTGTGTGTGTGTGTGTGTGTGTGTGTGTGTGTGTGTGTTGTTCTGGGGTATAGTTCATGCTTAAAATGTATTTTGATGATATGTAATATATATACATGTTGATCACACACAAACAGAAACACACACACACACACACACACACACATTAAAGTATCTCTCGGAGTTCCCTCTGAGCTTACATAGTATAAAGAAGGAACAGAATTCTCATGGCTGAAACCACACACTTATGAATTATGACTTTGAGTTTGTCAGCTTTTCTGAAAGGAGGTCTTTATTCAGCTACACATCCCCCTTCAATAACATTATCGGTTGCTTTGGGGGAATCAGATGCAAGTCTCTGATTCTTATCAGGAACACAAACTGCCCCAATTCCAAAACTTACTACAGGAAGCTCTAGCAAGCAGTCCATTTCTGCTTCTCCCAGATACATCTGATTTTACATTAATATCCAAGAGACAGTCAAGGACTCCATTTTCTAAACTTCCTGTTCCTTAGAGTGATTGGGGGGTTGTGTCTTTCATTGATTAAAATATTTATTTTTTCCTGAAGATGCTGCATTTCTTTGAGGATATTAATAGAGGTCTCCCATATTTTCAACTACATCTTTAATAGAATGCTATGACTAATATAAAGCAGACTCCTTTCATAAACAACACATAGTCTAGAAGTTCTAGGCTCAGAATATTATTAGTTTTGTTTTGAAGTATATTTAAGCTTTCTAACCACAGAGTACATTTCTGCCTGTTCAGTGAACCATTGCTGTAGACACCAATAATAGTAACAATAACAGGAGAGATTTCGTACTTACCCAAACTTTCAAATTTCTTCTATGTTTGAAGAAAAAAAAAAAAAAGGAAAAATTGTCCATTTTGGTGGAAAAACTGGTGTCTGTATTTTCTTCCTCCTGAGATATCAGAGAAAAAGAACTTCATTTAGTCTTGATTACAGCTTTACTAGCCAGCACATCTATGTGGATACCAGCTCAGACCGGCTGAGAAACAGCAGGGTGTGTCTGATGCTGGCAGGGTGAACGGAAGTGAAAAGCAGTTTCGATTCTCCTATAAGGGAAGACTTTTTCTGAAATGCTTTTTTTCCTGTTTCTCTCTGGTACCAACTATGCCACCTTCTGGTTTGTTTGAGTAATGCCCAAAGACTTAAAGAATGAGATTTGTTTGAGGACTGGCTCCCATGTCTATAGGCAAACTATGGGTGATTCTGTTTAACTGATCACCTGGGAACACCCGATTTCTTTTACTTATAGTATTTAATATTGTTTTATCATATATTCTGTTGTCATAACTCAATACAACAGGCTAGGTGATTCATAAACTAAAGATATGTATTCCTTATGTGTTTTGGAGGTGAGGCTTCTGGCTGCCTGGATCCCTATGTCCCCAGGTAGACAGAGCGGCACAGGCTGAGGTGGGACAGGCTTGCTCCCTTGGGTCTCTCTCCCTCACCTAATGAAGCCACTATAGATATCATGAGTGTTAGGTGCCCTCACTTTTGCATATAATCTTGATTACCTCCAAAGGCTCCACTGCAAGAAACCATTAATGTAAGTCCTCAGGAAGCAAGTTCAAACACAAGTTTTAATAAGTTACAGACGGACTATAGCATAGAATGCTATAGTCTAAACTAACATTTTTATAGCAATGCCAACACTTCACTGGATCACTTTGCTTTAGCCATTAGTGTTAATAAATCTTTATATTAAATAAGCTATTCAAAGAACAGTGCTACAAGAAAAGTTTGTTAAACATATATATATATATGTTTACATACATATGCGTATATATATACACATGTGATTGAAAGATGTTAAATGATTGTTTTAACATCTTTTTTTTTTTTTTTTTTTTTTTGGTTTTTTCAAGACAGGGTTTCTCTGTGTAGCTTTGCGCCTCTCCTGGGACTCACTTGGTAGTCCAGACTGGCCTCGAACTCACAGAGATCCGCCTGGCTCTGCCTCCCGAGTGCTGGGATTAAAGGCGTGCGCCACCACCGCCCGGCCTGTTTTAACATCTTCAATTGTCTAAATGTATCACTTGGAGAATTCTCATTAATGAAGAAGTATTTGGTATTTCTGAGGAAAGACAACACAAGCTCTGCACTGGCACACACAGAGAGTCTCTACATCAGCTCCAGGTCGAAGTTCCTAAGTCCTACAACCAAACGTGTGCTGTCTTCAACAACAGGGTCTTACCATCTAGTTCCCATGGGCAACCAGGAGCAATGGCAATAGCCTCTATTGTTTTGGCGGCCTCTGGGAACTCTCTGGTTCTAGAGAGGTGTCCCATACCTCACACTGGGATTTGCCCATAGTCTCTGGGACCAACATTATACCCCCTTGCTGGGTTATCTCTACTCACACTCTCCCTCCCAATTACATTATTCTTGTTTTCTTATAGAGTAATATGTTTCCATATGGCCTTTTCATAACCCCTGGTTTTGAATAACCCTTTCCCTCAACCCTTCTTTTCTCCATCGCTCATCACCCAAACCCATCCCCCACCTTGCCCTCATTTACGTCTTTTACTCCTATAGTTTGCCTGTCTACATCCACATAACAAGTATTTCACTAGCCCTCCCCAACGCCTTAAACCCTTCCATCTCCCTGCATGGTATGTTTCTTACTTCCCACTCTCTATAGACACTCCAACCTAAACTCAGAAATGTAAATATTCAAAATTAGAATCTCATATGTGACATACAGTGTTCCTCTTTTTTGGTTTGAGCTACCTCACTCAACGTAATACTTTCCAATTCCACTCATTTTTCTGTAAGTTTCAGATTTTTTAAAGCTGAGTACAATTATATTGTATATCTATATATCTATATATCTATATCACATTTTCATTATCCCTCAGTTGATGAACATCTACTGATGGGTTCCATGGGTATAAGCTGGGTCCACTTCTTAACTATTGTGAATAGAGCAGCAATGAACATGGATATGCAGTTGTAAGGTATAGATAACTTTGGGAATACCACGAGGAGTGAAATAGCTGGATCATGTGGCAGTTCTATTTTTACTTTTTGAGAAACCTCCATACCAGCTTATACTCCTACCAACAATGAATAAGTGTTCCCCATTCCCCACATCCTTGTCAGTATCTGTTGTTTTCTTGGTAGTAGCCATTCTGACTCAAGAAGGTCGTCTTAGATTGGGTCAGATTTACAAAAGGACGAAATCAATTCAGAACTCCCGCATATACAGGATGAAGTGCCACCACTGCCTCTCCTTTTACCAGGGAGAGATGGAGAAGGTCCAGAGAAGTCACCAATGTGGCGTGAGGAAGCCCTCTACAGTCCAAGAGACAGCGACCCTTCCCCCATCCGGTTCTTAAGGAGTGATGTATCTTTAGAGAAGACCACAGCCATTGGGCCACACACACTATTCAATTGGTCATTGGACAGAATGGCAGAATTCCCACAACAAGGTATACTCTCAAAGTAGCCTTGTTTTGTATTTCACTGATGGCTAAGGACGTTTGGTAATTTTAGAAAGTGCCATGCAGACTGCTGGGGGAGAGAAGTGATCAATGGTCTTTTTTAGCTATTAACTGTGCTGACCTGCCGATCATGATGTGTCCACTGGTGCAACAGTGGCATCACAAGTTATCCACTTTCTGACTGAAATTGAGTCCTACTTCACAGAATGAAATTCATATCAGGCACTCTAAATCTTGTCAAAAGCCTATGCCGGGGAAGTCACAATTATTGTTTTGCTAAATGGACATGTCAAACAGCTTTCTAAAGATTTGTTTACTCATAGACTAGCACTGCTCTAAGCCTTTGTCAAAAAGGGCTTCTTCTTTCATGTGATCAATACAGGTCAAAGTGTTGAGAGAAAATGACTTTTGAGTGCTTGGTCCTGAGTGAGGGATCCATCTTCAGAACATGACAGAGCTATTGCAATCACAAGCTCTACATAAATGCATTTTGGGTATAGAGACAGCCTGATGCATAGAAGATGCTGAATAGATGTTAATTTTGACTCGACTAAGAGCTAAAATAGTGTTTTCTGCACTGCTTTATTAAAGATCCTATTTTAACCCTTAGCTCTAAAAATAATCTATACTACCTTCTGTCTGTACCCCAGTGCCATTCTCTCTTACCCTTATTGGGGTTGCATCTGCAGTATCCAAATGCTTTCTACTGCTAGCTAAATCTGGAAGAGCAGCCTGATCTTAGTATTGGTTAGAGCCGACTGCATAGCCCTCTAGACAGTAATGAGTTACAAAAGTCCATGTGAGAACTCACCAGTGAATGAAAACGAGGACATGTGGGCCCAAGGTGTGGTTGAGGAGAAGGTTTTTATTGTAGGCACATGGGAGAGAACAGCCGGAGGCATCTGGAAGACTCCAGAGCAGAGAGAGAAAGCAGTAGACTGGGCATGGCCAGAGGACTGAACCAGGAGGAGAGAGACAGAGAGAGAGAGAGAGAGAGAGAGAGAGAGAGAGAGAGAGAGAGAGAGAGGGAGGGAGGGAGGAGAACAAGGGAGGAATAGAAAGGGGAGGGGCAGAGAGGGGAAGAGGAGACAAGAAGAACCAAGAGGCCAAAAGAAGAACCAGAAGCACCAAGAGGAACAAGGAGAGTGGGCAGCTGCAAGGGCTGGTTTATATAGGAATCAGAAGTTGGGGGCAGGGAAGCAAAGCTCAGGGGCTGGAGAGGTTTAGGATAGGGGATGGAGATAAGAAGTGCTGAGAGGGCCGGGCGTTGGTGGCACACGCCTTTAATCCCAGCACTCGGGAGGCAGAGGCAGGCGGATCTCTGTGAGTTCGAGGCCAGCCTGGGCTACCAAGTGAGCTCCAGGAAAGCTACACAGAGAAACCCTGTCTCGAAAAACCAAGAAAAAAAAAGTGCTGAGAGGACCAGGACTCTAACAGATACTTGTGATGCTGAGAGAGCCTGGTGGCCATAGTCTGCTTTGATATGTTAATAGGCACCTCAGCCATTTGCCCTGAGTTTCTCTGGGAACTAACTCTTAAGTCTCAAACTCAGAAATGGCTAACTGATGTGGCCAGTCAATATATCAAAATAGACTGCGGATGCCAGTCTCCCTCCATCCCTACTCATAAGTACCTGTTACAGAGTTATCCTGGCTGGTTTACCCCACATTCTACTCTAAACCTCGAATCTCAAAATCAGCACAAATGGCTAACTCAGCACAAATGGCTAACTCTAACAACCAGAAAGACTCACAGAAAATAAGACAAGAAGACTGAAAAGAGTAGAGAAGATATAAATATAAATACTGGAGAACATGTACATCTCAAAGATGGGCAAAACATAACAAAGAAACACACTACACACACACACACACACACACACACACACACACACACACACACACACACACACACACACAAACAGAGTAGAAGGGGAAAAAGTTACCATGATTTCTCCCTAAGTTCACATCTTGTCAACACTGGAAACTAGAGATAATGAAATGCCAGAAAAATCGTTCAAAATCTCATTTAAAAATGATTAGTGATCAAATAGAAGACTCAACTAAATAGATAAATAAATGAAACCAATTCACGATCTGTAAGAAAGTTATCAATGTAGATGAAGCAGTCAATAGTTTAGAAGAGAAATTATAAATACATGGGGGAAATACTCAGCAAGGAAATTGAGGTGTTAAAAGGCAACAACAACAAAATGATAAAAATGAAGAGTCAGGTAATCAAACAAAAGAAGCAAGGAACAACAGCAACATTACCAAACAGTGGAAAGCATCATCCATAGACAAGACATGCAAAAGAAAGATGTCAGTGATGGAAGACAGAATGAAGATACACATGTATAAAGAAAAGAAATAGTATGCCCAAACTTTTAAAAACTATGGGACACTTTCAGAGATCATGACTAAGAATCTGCAGGGCAAAGAAGGAGCTGAAATTAAGAATAAAAGCATAGATGATTAATGAAATCATCACAGTACATTTTTCCAAACCCACAGAAGGAAATGGAGATACACACACTGATGCATTTAGAACCCCAAAAGATACCACCAGAGAAAAACTACTCTATGATATATCATAGTCAAATTTTCAAAAATATAAAGAAATTTAACAATATTAATGATGGTGGGAAATATCAATTCCCATACAAGGGCAGAAATATCAGAATACATCAGATCTGTGATAATGAAGCCTGAAAGTGCAAGAAGGCATGGGATGGTGTACTTCAGGGCTCTAAAGTAGATACTGTTAACAAAGTTGCTATTTCCAGCAAAATTCTCTTTTAAAATTGACAGAGGAATAAGACTTTTTCAAGACAAGTACAAATTAAGCAATTAATGACAACAAACCAGCATTGCAGAAAATACTTGAAAGAATCTTATGCACAGAGAAATAATGAAACCAATATAATCCGTAATAGTGTAGAAAAAATGTATTACCTCTAGTACTAACAGGGAAAGAAAAAAAATTGGAACTCAACCAAATAGAGCAAAACCCTGGGACAGAACAAAGACACACCCAGCAATAATCTTAAATGAAAGTGGCCTACACTCTCCAATTAAAAGATGTAGATAAAAATGAAAACAAATAATTAAGAAAAAAGACCAACTACTTAATGTCTCTAAGAAATGCTGCAGAAACATGCAGAAACTGAGGATCAGAGGGCAGAAATGAACTTCCAAGCAGATGGAAGCTGTGAATAAGCCGGGATACCTAAACTTATAAAGTCTTAAGAAACTAGGACTAGAAAGAACATGCCTCTATACAATAAAACTACATGGAATAAACTTATAGGTGACATTATACCTGATATTCAAATATTGAGTGTATTTCTTTTGTAATCTATACCACAAGGGTGCTCACTTCCTCCACTTTTATTTAACATGATACTTCAAGTTTTATTCAGATCAACCATGCAAAAGAAATAGGAGGGATACAGATACAAAAGGAAGAATCAAGTTTATCCTTTTTAGTAGTGGACCTATTTAAGCATCCTAAACATTCTACCAGAAAGTTCTTAAATATGATAAATACTTTCAGTGAGATAGAAAGGTACAAAGCCATACAAAACTCAATAACTTTTTGACTAGTAGTAACAATACTTCTGAGAATGAAATTAAATAAAACTCACCCACAGAAGTCTAAATAATGTACAGGAATTATTTTAATCAAGGAGGTAAATTATCTTTTCAATGAAAACTTTAAGAAGCCAAAGAAAGAAGTTGAAGTAGACAGGAGATGATGGACAAACATCCTTGGATTTGAATCGGCAGAATCAATATTGTAAAAATGTCTGTGTCATCACAGTCTTGCAGAGTTGACACAAGCTCCATCCATCTTCCAGGAGCTTTTTCATAGAACTAAAAAAAAAAATCTTTAAATTCGTATAAAAACACAGAATTTTCTGGAGTTAAGCAGTCCTAAGCTGAAAGAACAATATGGAAACATCACAATACATCATCTTGAACATACTGCAGAGCTTTGGTAGTGAAAACCAAATGATACTAGCACACAAATAGACATGAAGACACACACATATATATATTAGGAAGGAGCTCCTTCCTTCCTAGCTTCAGAGTGTAGACATCACAGTCTTGAACAGGCACCAACCAGGCTCTAAGATCATTCATGAATATTGAATACATTCATGGTACAAATGTGCCTTGTCCCCTCAGAAACTTATCTTGAACCTTTCCTTTGCAAGGCATTAAGAGATGGGATTGTGTGGGACCTTTAAGAGATTATTAGGGTGCTACCCTTATGAATGGATTCATCTACTCACAGGATTAAAGGATTAATGAGTCAATAGACTATCTCTAGAATGACTATACTACAAAAGCCACTGGATTTGGGTTTGTCCCACCTTGGCACTCATATATCACTCCAAGTATTAACTCAGGATTCTGCAGATATGAAGGCCATCAGTAGACATGATCTATTTTTTCTCAGGTCACATTTGTAAGCTAACAAATCCTTCCTCCGCAATACTCCCATTATGTGGCCTTGTGGTTATTCTGATATGTATAGGAGGAGCCAGCAAAATAATACTCAGTGTTCAAAGCAAGAGTGACTGGATACACTTTGCCAATACATGGTAGGATAGTCCTTCAAGTTTTTTGCTTCACTGAAAAGTTTGTCAGATATTCTGGAGCTGTAGGCTGAAGATGGATGTTCCCACCCCAGGGGAAATTTGGGTGACTGTCTAGGCAGCCAAATGTCTCTGTTGTTGGATAATATTACATCTTTCTGGGTTGCTGATGAAGTTGAAGACTAGATAGTTATATTTGTCCTTTTCTGTAGGTATGATAGAAAGGAAATTAGGTGTAAAACATTGGATTCACTAAGATAGTATAGACAATGCTTTATTTTCCCTGAATATGCTAACTACAAATGGACAGAATACCATAAATGTAATTCTTACTTGATAACTTTTTTGTATAGTTTTACTATGTGAAAGTTAAAACCTTTTTATTTAGACAAAAGGGGGAAATGTTGTAGAATAGTATTTTAAGATGTGCTACATTTATTTATGCTGTAGAACATTTGTTTAATGATGCAAAGTTATGTTGCATTCTTTTATGTAGAATTTAACTCTGTGAAACTGTGTTACATTGCTTGTCTAAAACAACTAATGGTATAATAAAGAGCTAACTGGCCAATAGTGAGGCAGGGAAAAGGATAGACAGGGCTGGCAGGTGGAGAGAATAAATAGGAGGAATCTGAAAAAAGAGAGAGCAAGAGAAGAAAGAGAGAATAACGATAGAGGTCAGCCACTCAGCCACCCAGCCACCCAGCCACCCAGCCACCCAGCCACCCAGCCACCCAGCCACCCAGCCACTCAGGCACCCAGCCACCCAGCCACCCAGCCACACAGCCAGCCATGGAGTAAGAGGATAAATAAGATACACAGGAGTAAGAAAAGGAAAAAGCCTAGAGGCAAAAGGTAGATGGGATAATTTGTTTAGAAAAATTGGAAAGAAACAAGTCAAGCTAAGGACAGGCACTTAAGAATAAGCCTCTGTGTGTGATTTATTTGGGAGCTGGGTGGTGGACTCCCCAAAAGAGCAAAAATAACCAATTATACTTTTTCCCTGCTATCCCTAGGCTTGGCAAAAGTGCAGAGCAGTAACACTAACTAGCAACTGCTCTCAATTGGCATGCTGTCACTACTAGAATTCAGAGACTCTGTTTTCATGTGCAAGTTATCACTCTCATTTGGTAAATAAAAATCCACCATTATGTCTATGTACTGCATTCCTCAAGATGGTGAGACAGGAACCCAACAGAAGATTCAGCTGCTTCATTAATAACAACAAAATTGACTAACACACAGTCAACAGGAAAAGATTAGTTTCCTAAAATGATGAAACAAAATACCTAAATTGATGGTAAAATTATGTCTAGCTACATTTTTCAGTTAAATTGGACATAAATAATAAGTTTCCAATACCAATAGGCTTATGTTTTGTTTCATTGTTGAATAATTGTTTATTTTTGGAGGTGGGGGGAAGCATTTGTCTGGCTTACAGGTGTTTATCACAGAGGGAAACTTCGAATGCTATTAACCACTTGGCCTTCTCTTTAGCCTCTGGAATATTTTCTTTTTTGTCTTGTTCATGGATACAAAATCGTGAGGAAATGTGAGTCTCCTTCTTACTAATACACCCACTAAACACTGTAGATTATTGTCTTTTATTTTCTTTATAAGTCTCTTGTTCAATATTTCTGTTTCTATTTGTAGTTTGTTGTTTCCCCCTTCCCTTTCCATGTTTGTTACCTCTTTAAAAATGTTTTTAATTGAAGTTACATCACATCCCCTCCCTTTCCTCTTTCTGCTCCTTCCAATTACCCTACCTTGAGCCCCTCCTATGACCCCTAATTTCAAGTTAATAGCTGCTTTTCATTGATTTTATTTGTTACATATATGTGTATATGCACAAATATATATGTATTTTTGAGTCTATTTTTGTTGTCTGTGTGTATATGACTTCAAAGGTAACTCCTCTGTGTTGGACAACCAAGTCACAGATCCAAACTTTTCTCTCAGACTCATGGGGATGCAGGAGAGTGCTGCCTGTGCTCACTACTTCCTTTTTTGGTCCTGATGCTTCTCTCTTTTCATTCTCTCCTGTCACTGTTGGGGAATGCTGCATGACAGACAAGCTGGGTTCCTTTCTAGTTCTCTTCTGTTAATCCTTTTCTTTTATGAAACGTCATGAAGTGCTTTTCTTTCATAATTTTTCTTTTTTAATCCTTTATTTTTTGTTTTCAATACATTCCAATGTAGATGTAACCAATCGTATTATTAAAATAAGAATCACAGAGCCAAGGTAAAAGAGAAAAGCCGAGAGGTCAGAGCTCAGAGATAAAATCTTACCTCCTCCAGTGCTCCTAGCTTCCCCGAGAGAGGGAGGTACTTCCTGTGTCCCTGTTTAAATAATCTTTCTGTTCTGCCTTCTCATTGGTTGTAAACCCAACCACATGACTGCCTCATCACTGCCTGTAAGTACCGCCCTCCAGGTCTTAAAGGCGTATGTCTCCAATACTGGCTGTATCCCTGAACACACAGAAATCTACCTAGCTCTTCTAACCACCACGCTCTTACTATGGCTCTAATAGCTCTGACCCCAGGGCAACTTTATTTATTAACATAAAATTAAAATAACATTTCAGTACAAATAAAATATCACCACATTTCCCCTTTTCTATTTTAATAAAAAGAAAAAAGGCAAAAGGTTATAACTAACAAAAGAAAAACTATATACAAAAGTACAATAACTATATACAATATATACAAGTAACAAATACCTAAACGATGTCTAGTCCATTTGTATTTGACAAATCAGAGAAAATAATTCCCTTATCTATCCTATTTTAGTAAGTCCAAAATGTATCTAATTCACTTTCTATCCTAATTAATCTTCAACTATAACTAACTAATCTTCAACTCCCTCAAAGACCCAAGAAGGAAATAATATTAGCTAACAAAAATAAAAACAAGAAGTGCACAAAAGCAACTTCCAAAAATTTTGTGAGTTGACAGAAACAGCCAGCTGCCTGGACAGTCACCTGAGGTTTCTTCACAGCGCTAGGGCATCATCTTCAGCCTATAGGCCTATCGTATCCGACAGACTCATCTGTGAAGTAGGCTGTACACAAGGTCAACAGTTCAACCTCACATTGGGTGAGAGCAGTCCATGTACCAGAAACACCTGAATTCCACTAGTGTCATGTCATGATTCAGGATTTTAAATTCTGGAAATTGTTGATGGTTTTTGAATTCAGCTGCCCATTCTTCTTGGCTGTGTATATATGGCTTCATCTAAGCATCCCCTTCTCCACATCCCTCTATTAAATGCCAGTCTACTATTGAGAGGCGTGAGCTTTAGTTGCTGTTCCATTGCACAACAAAAGCCATCGGCCCACTGCCTGTTGAGCTGCCTTCTAAGAAAAGGGCACTGTACCTTTTCCAGATTGTGAAGGCCACTTCAGGGATGGTGCCATATTGTCCTGGCCTCAGAAGATGCCGTCTGATAAAGCCATAACCACACTTGTTTTGGCAGGAATCGGTAGTCCTTTGTTTCGTGTTCTGTCTGTCCATTTTGTCCTGTTGATACGAGGATACTTTGTTGTCCAGTGGCTAACTTTTGCCACAATGAAAATTAACTCCATATGTAGTTTCTTCAATGCCCATATTTTCTCTGAAGTAGATTGGTACTGCCAGGAGCCGACATGTCTCAAAAAAGAAAAATTTCTAAGTTATTAAAATATTTTAAATGCCATATTCGTTAGATCTCTGAAGGGTTTGAAGATGACCTGTCTAAAATATATCTGCTCAATTTTTAAAACATATCTAATATGACTACAATTTCTATTGTAATGTCTAACTACTAACTTTCATTTCTTTATATCCTAATAGTTGGTAATAATGTAAAGTATTTAAAACTAGTATTTATCTTTTTCTTTTCTTTTCTTTCTTTCTTTTTTTTTTTAAACAAGAACCTTAAATCTAATCTCCTTTGCTTAGCCTTTTTCCTAACCCTTGACAACTTGTAACCTACCCCCCTAAATAATGAAAATTATCCCAGACCCAAAACCCATTAAAAGAACCAAAAAACCACCCGCCCCACACCACTTCTTTGGCAATGTGGGTGTCATATTCTTAAAATTGCTTCCTGCTGGGTATGGGCGAAGTTATCTTTATCCTGAAAGAAAAATTTAAGTTAATTGTCAAATTCTAGGAAAGGTAACTATATCCTTCATTATTATCCAGTCTGTGTATAATGCCAAAGTTCAGGGTTTATCTCAAGTCCTTATTCAAGTAGTCTTTGAGACTGGATCATCTCAGCTAGTCATCTCAAAATTGCTCTGAGCACCTTGTAGTTCAAAGCTGATCTGTAGATGATGTTTGTCAGTTTAGTGATATTATTATTGTCCACGTGGAATTGTTGTTGTTGTTGTTGTTGTTGTTGTTGTTGTTGTTGTTGTTGTGGGGCCCCATCTTCTTCCTGAAGACTTCAGTTGATGTTAGGCCTGGCCGTGATTTCCTGCAGAAAACTGATAAGAGACTCGAACACAAAGACATATATATGCAGCTAACTGAAGCCTTTTTTCTAGAATTAGTTAGTACTCTATATGACCATTCATATCTTAACAAAGTTTAAAATGTATATATATATTAATCTTGTAAATTTTGATATAAAATTTATACTTTAAGAAAAGTTTAAAGAATCAGAATAGAATCAAAGAGTTGAGATTAGTAATAGAATAGTCCCTTAATTAATTTGGCTTTTGTCCTGTCCCATAGCAGAAAATGGCTCTTTCTGGCATGATACAGGGAGTTTGCATTTTCCTTTTAACAACATGCTTGAGTTTGAAGAAGGAGAGAGCCATTCTCCAACTCCAAAGTCAGCTTTAAATTTTAATTGAACTGGGACTATTAGAAAACCAATAGTGTTAAATCTTTAGAGAAAAGCAGAAACAAACATTTAAGAAGACATAAAATTTTTTAGATAATATATACCCATATGCCATATACTCCCATATACTCTGTTTCCTGGGATAGATGATTTGTCCCTTTTCTTCAGTTGTCTCATTTGTCTTGTGTCCTTCAGATTCCTTAACCTTCATTCTCCTAAAAGACAAAAACAAAAACCTTCCCCCAAGACTAATTTTGGGGATGTTCCTTTTTGGCAAGTTATTATCTGATTAAATGAAAAGACATGTGTTACAGGTACAAGTTAGTTTAAATTGGATGTTCATGCTGATTGATGAACTATCACCTCCTCTAATTAAGAGGTTTTTCTTGTTCAAATCGAACCTTTATCAATTTTGATGGTATCCACAGCTTATCTTCTCCTGTAGAAACAAAAGCAAAACCTCGTCCCCAACGTAATACATACCCTGGCTTCCATTCTGAGGTCAGCACATCCTTAAAGTATATAGGCTGATTTAATTCTGTAGTTTTTTCTATTACCCAATGTCTCTCTGCAGCTGTTGTTCCTTTCTCATTGGCATTCAGAAAATTCAAAGTTAATAGAGCATTATGCAGTCTATTTCTGGGGGTTTTTGTTACTCCTTTCTGTTTATTTAGCATATCCTTTAGAGTTCTGTTTGATCTTTCTATAACTGCTTGACCTGTAGGATTATGTGGTATACCTGTAATATGCTTTATATTGTAATAAGCAAAAAACTGTTTCATTTTAACAGAGACATATGATGGAGCATTGTCAGTTTTAATTTGTGCAGGTATACCCATGATGGCCATAACTTCTAGCAAATGAGTGATTACAGAATCAGCTTTTTCAGAACTCAGAGCAGTTGCCCATTGAAATCCTGAATAAGTATCGATAGTGTGGTGTACATATTTCAGTTTTCCAAATTCTGCAAAGTGAAACACATCCATTTGCCAGATTTCATTTCTCTGAGTACCCTTTGGGTTACATCCTGCTGGTAATGGCGTTTGATTATAGAAGGAACAAGTAGGACATTTCTTTACTATTTCTTTGGCTTGTTGCCAGGTTATGGAAAAATCCTTTTTTAAACCTTTACTATTGACGTGATGTTTTTTATGAAAGTCTGAGGCCTCCAGCACATTTCCTATCAATAATTTATCAATCTCATCATTGCCTTGTGCTAGAGGGCCTGGCAGACCAGTATGAGATCGGATGTGAGTTATATATAAAGGATGACTCCTTTTCCTGATTGTATCTTGTAATTGAATAAATAGTGAAGTTAATTCTGAAGCATCAGGGATAAATTCTGCAGTCTCAATATGTAATACCACTCTTTCAGCATACTGAGAGTCAGTTACTATGTTGAGAGGTTCTGAAAAATCCATTAATACCAACAGAATAGCATACAATTCTGATTTTTGCACTGAATTATAAGGACTTTGTACCACTTTACTTAAATTTTCTGATTTGTAACCTGCCTTTCCTTGTTTGTTGGCATCTGTATAAAATGTACGAACTCCAGATATGGGTTTTTGCCGTACAATTCGAGGCAAGATCCAATCAGCTCTCTTTATAAAATCAATTCTGTTGCTTTTGGGATATTTGCTGTTAATTTCTCCCAAAAAATTACTGCAAGCTCTTTGCCAAGGTTCACTTTCTGTCCATAATTTTTCAATGTCCTCCTTAGTTAAAGGTACGACAATTTCTGCTGGGTCTATTCCTGCTAATTGACGAAGTCTCAATTTTCCTTTCCAAATCAAGTCAGAGATTTTTTCCCCATAAGTTTTTAATTTTTTATTTGGTTTATTTGGTAAAAATATCCATTCCAATATAATATCTTCCCTCTGCATTAATATTCCAGTAGGGGAATGCCTAGAAGGTAAAATAACCAAAATGCAATCCAGCTTTGGATCAATACGATCCACGTGCCCTTCATGTACTTTCTTTTCTACCAAGGCCAATTCTTTCTCAGCTTCAGGTGATAATTCTCTTGGACTATTTAAGTCCTTGTCACCTTCTAAGGTTTTGAACAAATTAGTCAGTTCATCATTTTTTACCCCAACAATAGTTCGTAGATGAGAAATATCTCCAAATAATCTTTGAAAGTCATTAAGAGTCTGTAGTCTATCTCTCCTAATTTGCACCTTTTGGGGTCTAATTTTTTGTAGCTCTATTTTATATCCTAAATAATTAATAGAATCCCCTCTTTGTATTTTTTCAGGAGCAATTTGTAATCCCCAGCAAGGCAAAATTTTCTTTACTTCTTCAAACATTCTTTCTAAAGTTTCTGCATTTGAGTCAGCTAGTAAAATATCATCCATATAATGATAAATTATAGATTTAGGAAATTTTTTACGTATCACTTCCAATGGCTGTTGTACAAAATATTGGCACAGAGTTGGGCTATTTAACATTCCCTGTGGGAGGACCCTCCATTGAAATCTTTTAACCGGTTGAGAATTATTATAAGTAGGCACTGTGAAAGCAAATCTTTCTCTGTCTTTTTCTTGTAAGGGTATTGAAAAGAAACAGTCTTTTAAATCAATAACTATGAGAGGCCATCCTTTTGGTAACAGAGTAGGCAAAGGAATTCCAGATTGTAGAGAGCCCATCGGCTGAATTACTTTGTTAATTGCTCTAAGGTCTGTTACCATTCTCCATTTACCAGATTTCTTTTTAATAACAAATACAGGAGAATTCCAAGGGCTGGTTGACTGTTCAATCTGCTGAGCATTTAACTGTTCTTCTACCAGCTCTTCTAAAGCCTGGAGTTTCTCTGTTGTTAAAGGCCATTGCTGAACCCATACAGGCTTGTCTGTTAACCATTTTAAAGGTAGAGCTGTTGGTATTTTTGGAGGATTATCAGTTGTTGTGCCCTGTTCTTGTATAATATGGATGGCTGGTGACCACTCAAAATAATGCCTTCTAATATTTCTCTCAGAAACATGTGCTAGTTTATGATTTGTTTCTGAGATTGGAGGGATTTTAATCTGAGTATTCCATTGTTGCAACAAGTCTCGACCCCACAGGTTCATAGCTATGTTAGCGACATATGGTTTTAATTTTCCTCTCTGTCCTTCTGGACCTATACATTCCAGCCATCTTGCACTCTGTTTCACTCCAGATAATGTCCCAATTCCTAACAGTTGAACGTTTACCTCTTGAAGAGGCCAAGCTGGATGCCAAAATTCTGGTGCAATTATGGTAATGTCCGCACCTGTGTCTACCAGACCAGACAACAAAACACCATTTATTTTTATCGTTAATTTTGGTCTCTGTTCATTAATAGAAGTTTGCCAAAAAATTTTCTTTATGTTTTCTCCTAATTTTCTATTCTCTCTTTTTCATCATCCTGACCAGCATGATTTATTCCAATAGTCATTTGGTTATTTAATCGCTCAGAGCAGGGATTTCCTCTACAGCTGCAGGACAGGTTTGAACTGGTTTTGCTATGGGGGCCTGCATGAGGCCCCTCCGGGAGTTTTCCGAAAACTGAGGCAAAGGATTACCCTGTCTGTCCTTTGTTGATCTACATTCGTTGGTCCAGTGTTTTCCCTTACCACACCTTCTGCATACTCCAGAAGGAAGGGGCATTCTGTTGCCATTGTTCCTTGAAGAAACATTGCTTCTAGGAATGACCTGTTTACAGTCCCTTTTAAAATGTCCTTGCTTTCCACACCCAAAACATCTAACACTCCTCAAACCTTTTGAAATTACTTCTCCTACCCACGTATCATGCTCATCAACCTCAACATTAATTGTTTCTCTAATCCAATCTTCCAAAGGTGCAGATCTTGCCCTTAACGGCCTGATTATTCTTTTGCATGCTGCATTCGCATTCTCAAATGCCAAAGCTTCAATTATTGCCTTACTAGCTTCTGATCCTGAGACCATTCTGTTTACTGCTGAAGCCAGTCTTTCTAAAAAATCTGTGAAAGATTCTTTTGGGCCTTGCGTAACCTTTGTGAATGACTCAGGTTTTTTTCCTGGTTCATCAACTCTGTCCCATGCATTCAAGGCTGCCATTCGACATAAAATTACAGTTTGAACATCATATAAACATTGTGTTTGTATTGAAGCATATTGGCCTTCTCCAATAAGCTGATCCTGACAAACTTGTATTCCTTTATCCCTCCTTTGTGTTTCTATGTTTCTAGCTTCCTCCTTAAACCACGTTAGAAATTGAATTCTCTGGCTGGGTTCCAGAACAGCTTGTGCAAGGTCCCGCCAGTCCTGTGGTATAATCCTATTATATGTTGACCAAGAGTTTAACATTTGCTTTACATATGGGGAATGCATGCCATAAGATACTATTGCCTCCTTAAACCTTTTAAAATCCATCAGTTCAATTGGAGCCCAGATATTTTGTGTAGCCATTTGATCAGGCATCTGCTGTACAGTTACAGGATAAATTAAGGATGACTGTGTGAAAACAGGCTTTCTTTCTGTAACCTTATGATCCAAACTTGAACCAACTTCACTGTTAAAATTAACGGGTTTTTCTAAAGCTGTTATCCTGGCACTTAAATCGACTATCTTTTTAAATAGTAAAATGAGAATAAGCATGGTGATTAACTGCATAATTCCCATAATACTAATCTTTTCATATAGTTGTTCCATTGTCAGACTGCCTAAAATTTCAAACAAAACCCAATTTTCTTCCAATGTACACAGGAAACCCATTTTTTTAAATGTGGAAAAAATTTGTCGTTTAAATAGTTTCCTTTTTGACTTACCAAATCTGCGTAGAACAGTAGAAATCCGAGCGAATTTCAAAAAAGCCACCTAGTGTCCTAGGTGTGAATCCAGAGAGAGAGAGAGAGAGAGAGAGAGAGAGAGAGAGAGAGAGAGAGAGAGACAGAAACAGAGAGACAGAGAGAAAGCAAGAGAGAAAGCGAAAGCGAAAGTGAAAGTGAAAGTGAAAGCGAAAGCGAAGGGGTAGCCGGCTAAAGCTTAAAGCCAGCCACTTGTTCCCTCTTGAGCCGAGTCAAGGCTTGGCTTTACAGCCAGGGGCCCTGTTTAGCAGGGCAGGCCTGAGCTGTTTGTAGCACTGGCTTTAAGCAAGCAGCTCACAGTCCAGCCTGAGCCCAGACCTGGGCCGGGGCTAGGGAGCCGGCTGCTCCGGCTAGGGAGCCGGCCCCAAGCAGTTTTTAATGGATTCTTGTCACGTTGGGCGCCAGATGTAGATGTAACCAATCGTATTATTAAAATAAGAATCACAGAGCCAAGGTAAAAGAGAAAAGCCGAGAGGTCAGAGCTCAGAGATAAAATCTTACCTCCTCCAGTGCTCCTAGCTTCCCCGAGAGAGGGAGGTACTTCCTGTGTCCCTGTTTAAATAATCTTTCTGTTCTGCCTTCTCATTGGTTGTAAACCCAACCACATGACTGCCTCATCACTGCCTGTAAGTACCGCCCTCCAGGTCTTAAAGGCGTATGTCTCCAATACTGGCTGTATCCCTGAACACACAGAAATCTACCTAGCTCTTCTAACCACTACGCTCTTACTATGGCTCTAATAGCTCTGACCCCAGGGCAACTTTATTTATTAACATAAAATTAAAATAACATTTCAGTACAAATAAAATATCACCACATTCCAACTGCAGTTTCCCCTCCAGCCACTGCTCCCAGTCCCCATCACTTCTTCCAGTGCTTCCTCCACTTCCCCTTTGCCCCAGATTCATTCCTCAATTTTCCCTTCAGAAAAAAGTAAGATTCCCAGAGATATCAACCCAATATGCCATAGCAAGATACAACAAGACTAGGTACAAACCCTCGTATCAAGACTGGGCGAGGCAACCCAGCAGGAGGAAAAGGGTCCCAGAGCACACGGAAGAGTAAGAGACAGCCTCACTCCCACTGTTAGGAGTCCTGTAACAAACACCAAGCTATACAACCATAACATATAGGCAGAGGACCTAGCACAGACTCATGCAGGCTCTGTGACTGCCATTTCCATCTCTGTGAGCCCCCATGAGCCCTGTTTTGTTGATTCTGTGGGCCAGGTTCTCTTGGTGTCCTTCATCCTCTGGCTCCTACACTCCTTTCTTCCTCTCTCCTATGGGGTTCCCTGAGCTCCTCGAGGAGGAACTTGATGGAGATCTCCAGTTTGGGCTCTCTCTCCACCTAATGTTTGATTGTGGTTCTCTGCATCTGCTCCCACCAGCTGCTGAAGGAAGCCTCTCTAATGATCATTGGGCTAGGCATTTATGAGTGTGTAAGAATATCGTTAGGAACCATGTTATTGATGTTTTTCTATCTTAGTTCTCTGGGACTATCCAGCCTCTGGGTCCTAATCACCCAGAAATGGGCTCCCCCTTGTGGTATGGGCCTTAAATTAGACCAGTCATTGGTTAGCTGCTCCCCCACGTTCTGAGCCTGCACTGACCCAGCATATTTTGCAGGCAGGGTAGATTGTAGATAAAAGGGTTTGTGGCTGTGCAGAAAAGATTAAACTTCCACCAGTCCAACCACTGGAAACCTTGCTGGTTACATAAGATGGCCGGCTAAACACCAAATCCTCCAATACTGAGAATCCTCGCTAGGGTCACCCTTGTAGAATCTTGGGAATTCCTACTACACTAGGTTTCCACATCATTTCTCCCAAATACCCTCCAATTCCAGCCATCTCTCCCATATCCTCTCCCTTCAATGTCCCCCACCTGATCCCTCTTGGTCCCATTCCCGCCCAACTGAATTCTACTCACAAAAATCTATTCTTAGACGGGCGTTGGTGGTGCACGCCTTTAATCCCAGCACTCGGGAGGCAGAGCCAGGTGGATCTCTGTGAGTTCAAGGCCAGCCTGGGCTACCAAGAGAGCTCCAGGAAAGGCGCAAAGCTACACAGAGAAACCCTGTCTCGAAAAAAACCAAAAAAAAAAAAAAATCTATTCTATTTACCTTTTCCCAAAGAGATACATGTATCTTCCTTAGAGCCCTCATTGTTACTTAGACTTTCTGAGTCTGTGAATTGTAGCATGATTATCATTTACTTAACAGCTAATGTCCAGTTATAAGAGAGTACATACCATGCTTGTCTGGGTTACCGCACTCAGAATGATTGCCTGGAAATTTAATGACATCCTTTAACAATTTTATTTGCTGTTTTTCTTTTTGTTGTATTTTTGTTTTTGATTTTCGAGAAAGGGTTTCTCTGTGTAACAGTTCTGGCTGTCCTGGCACTCACTCTGTAGGCCCGGATGGGCTTGAACTCACAGAGATCTACCTGCCTCTGCCTCCCAAGGGCTGGAATTAAAGCCCTGTTCCACCACTGCCCAGCCATATTCTTTATATTTTATTTAAATTTATTTATTTATTTTACATCCTGACTGCAGTTTCCCCTTCCTTTCTCCTCCCATTCCCTTCCCTCACCTCCCCTCATCCTGCCCCAGTCCACTCCTCTTCTGTTTCTGTTCAGAAAGGGGCAGGCCTCCCATGGGTATCAACAAAGCATGGCATATCAAGTTGCAGTAGGGCTAAGCACTGCCCCCTGCATTAAGTCTGGGCAAGGCAACCCAGTATGAGGAGTAGGGTCTCAAAAGCTAGCCAAAGCTTTAGGGGCAGCCCTTGTTCCCACTCTCAGGAGTCCCCCAGATAGACCAGTTTACACAACTATCAGATATATGTGAAGGGCCCAGGTCAGTCCCACACAGGAACCATGGTTGTCAGTTCAGACTCTGTGAATTCCTATGAGCCCAGGGTAGTCGATTCTGTCGGTTCTCTTATGATGTCCTTGACCCCTCTGGCTCATACAATCCTTCCTCCTCTCTTCAGCAGGATTCCCTGAGCTTGGCCTAATGATTGGCTGTGGGTCTCTGCATTTGTTTCCATCAGTTATCAGATGAAAGATCTCTGATGACAATTGGGTTACTCACCAATCTATGAGTATAGCAGAATATTGTTAGGCATCATTATGTTGACATTTTTTTTTTCTCCAGTTGTGTTTGGTTCCATCTATCCTAGGTCTCTGGGCTATCCAATATCGGGGTCCTGGCACTCCAGGCATTGTCAAGGGTGGGTTCACTCTTGTGGAATGGGTCTCAGGATTGATCATTCATTGGTTGGCCACTCCCACAAATTATGCACCACCCTTACCCCAGCACATCCCTTGTAGTTGGGTTGGTGTCCCAGTCTCTTCACTGGATATCTTGCCTGGTCACAGAAGATGGCCAGTTCAGGCTAGTTATTTACTATTGTTATGAGTCTTAGCTGGTGTCATCTTTGTAGATTCCTGGGAGTTTCCCTTGCACCTGACCCTGAAATGGCCCCCTGACCATTTCAGTCATCTCTTTCAGTACACTCCCCCTCCAGCCACATCCCCAACCTGATACCTCATGTTCTCATCCCCACCTGCCACCAGTCTACCCACAGGATTCATTCTGTTTCCTCTTCCCAGGGAGACCCATGCATCCCTGCTTGGGCCCTCCTTGTTACCACCCAGCCTCTCTGGGTATGTGGATTGTGGTCTGGTTATCCTCCACTTTACAGCTAATGTCCATTTATAAGTGAGTATATACCATGTTTGTCTTTCTGGGTCTGGGTTACCTCACTCAGGATGAGGTTTTTCTAGTTCTATCCATTTTCTTTCAAATTTTATGATGTCATTGTCTTTAACAGCTGAGTAATACTCCATTGTGTATATGCATCACATTTTCTTTATAATTCTTCAGTTGAGGAGCATCTAGGTTGTTTCCAGGTTCTGGCTATGTGTTGCTAAGAACATAGTTGAGCAAGTGCCCTTGTAGTATGATTGAGCATTCTTTGGGTATATGCCCAAGAGTGGTCTTGAGGTAGATTGATTCCCAATTTTCTGAGAAACCTCCATATTGATTTCCACAATGGCTGTATAAGTTTGTACTCCTCCAGTGGAGGAATGTTCCCCTTTCTCCACATCCTCTCCAGATCTTACCTATTCTCACAGGTGTAAGATGGAATCTCAGAGTTGTTTTGTTTTGCATTTCCCTGAAGGCTAAGGATTTTGAACATTTCTTTAAGTGATTCTCAGCCATTTGATATTCCTCTGTTGAGAATTCTCTGTCTAGATCTGTATCACACTTTTTAAGTCTAAAATTTGTTTTTTTGATGTTTCCTTGAGTTCTTTATATGTTTTAGAAATCAGTTCTCTGTTCTCGGTCAGATGTGGGATTGGTGAAGATCTTGTCCCATTCTGTAGGCTGTCATTTTGTCCTATTGACAGTGTTCTTTGCCTTACAGAAGCTTTTCAATTTTATGAGGTCCCATTTATTGTTGATCTTAGTGTTTGTGCTACTGGTATTCTATTCATGAAGTTGTTTCCTGTGCCAATATGGCAAGGCTATTTCCCACTTTCTCTTCTGCCATGTTTAGCCTAACTGATTTAGGTTGAGGTCTTTGATCCACTTGGACTTGAGTTTTGTGCAAGGTGATAAATACAGATTTATTTTTATTGTTCTATGTGCAGACATTCAGTTATGCCAGTACCATTTGTTGAAGAAGTTATCCTTTACTATTGCATAATTTTGTCTTCTTTATAAAAAAAAAAAGTCAAGTGTCCATAGGTGTATGGATTTGTGTCTGGGTCTTCAATTTTATTCCATTGATCAATGTGTCTGTTTTTAAGCCAATACCATGCTATTTTTATTACTGTAGCTCTGTAGTAGAGCTTGAAATCTAGAAATCTAGGATGGTGATACTTCTAGAAAATCTTTATTATTATTATTATTATTATTATTATTATTATTATTATTGGTTTTTCCATACAGGGTTTCTCTGTGTAGTTTTGGTACCTATCCTGGATCTCACTCTGTAGACCAGGCTGACCTTGAACTCTCAGAGATCCACATGGCTCTGCCTCTCAAGTGCTGGGATCAAAAGCAAGTGCCACCACTGCCAAGCCTGGAAGTTCTTTTATTGTACAGGATTGTTTTAGCTATCCTAGGTTTTTGTTTTGTTTTGTTTTTCCACATGGAGTTGAGTATTTTTCTTTCAAGGTCTGTAAAGAATTATGTTGGAATTTTTATGGCTGATTGCATTGAATCTGTAGATTGCTTTTGGTAGGATAACTATTTTTACCTTATTGATCCTACTGATCCATGCGCATGAGAGACCATTTCATCTTCTGATATCTTCTCCAATTTCTTTCTTCAAAGACTTTAAATTTTTATCATACAAATCTTCCATTTCCTTGGTTAGAATTATCACAAGATATTTTATATTTTTGTGACAATTGTGAAGGGTGTTTTATCCCTGATTTCTTTCTCAGCTGTTGATTGTTTGTCTATAAGAGGGCTACTGGTTTTTTTAGTTAATCTTGTATCTAGCCACTTCACTAAAGGTGTTTTTAGCTCTAGGAGTTCCCTGGTAGAATTCTTGGTGTCACTTATGTATACTATCATATCATCTGCAAACAAGAATACTTTGACTTTTTCGTTTCCAATTTGTATCCCCCTATTTCCTTTTGTTGTCTTATTGTTCTATAATTTTAATTACTGTATTAAATAGATATAGAGAAAGTGAACAGTCTTGTCTTATTCCTGGTTTTAGTGGAATTGCTTTAAGTTTCTCTCAACTTAATTTGATGTTGGCTGTCAGCTTGCTATATATTGCTTTTATTATGTTTAGATATGTTTCTTGTATCCTTGAACTCTTCAATACTTTTATCATGAAAGTGTTGGATTTTGTCCAAGCACCTACTTTTTGTTCAGCATCTACTGAGATATATGTTTTTTTTTCTTTCAGTTTGTTTTCATGGTGGATTACATTGATTGATTTTTGTATATTGAACCATCCCTCCAACTCTGGGATGATTCTTACTTGGATGAACTTTTTGATGTGTTCTTGGATTCAGTTTGTGAGAATTTTATTGAATATATTTGCATTGATGTTCAGGAGGGAAATGGGTATGTAATTCTCGTTCTTTGTTGAGTCTTTGTGTGATTTGTGCATCAGGGTAACTGGCCTCATAAAATGAATTTGGCAATGTTGCTTTTGTTTCTATTTTGTGAAATAATTTTAGAAGTATTGATATTAATTCTTCTTTGAGAGTTTGGTAGAATTCTGTGCCGAAACCATCTAGGCATGGGCTCTTTTGGTTGGGAAACTTTTGATGACTACTTCTAATTCCTTTTGGGTTATCTGTCTATTTACATTGTTCATCTGATATTAATTTAATTTTGGTATGTAGTATCTATCAAGAAATTAGTCTGGTTCTTTTAGAGTTTTCCAATTTTCTGGAGTTCAGGTTTTTGAAGTGTGATCTAATGATTCTCTGAATTTCCTCAGTGTCTGTTGTTATACCCCTTTTCTTTCTGATTTTGTTAATTTGGATATTCTCTCTCTGCCTTTTGGTTAGTTTGGATAACTGTTCGTCTATTTTGTTGATATTTGCAAAGAACCAACTCTTTGTTTCATTGAATCTCTGTATTGATTTCTTTGTTTCAATTTGTATTGATTTTCATCCTCAGTTTGATTATTTCCTGCCATCTACTCATCCTGGATATGTTTGCTTCTTTTGGTTCTAGAGCTTTCATATGTGCTGTTAAGTAGATAGTATGATACCACTTCAAATTCTTTATGTAGGCACTTAATGCTGTTAACTTTTCTCTGAGCACTCTTTTCGTTTCTCATAAGTTTGGGTACGTTGTGCATTCCTTTTCATTGAATTCTAGGAAATCTTTAATTTCTTTTCTCATTTCCTCCTTGACCTAGTTGTTATTGAGTTGAGAGTTTCTGTTGTTTTTGTTGATATTGAAATCCAGTTTTAATCCATAGTGGTCTGATAGGATGAAGGAGGTTAATTCACTTCTTTTATCTGTTGAGACTTGCTTTGTGATTGATTATGGGGTCAATTTTAGAGAAAGTTGGAATATCTTGTTTTTTCCTTCTATGGTGATTGAAAATTTTTCTGGGTATAGAAGTCTGGCCTGGCATTATGAAATCTTCGAGTCTCCAGGACATCTCTCCAAGTCCTTCTGGCTTTTAGAGTATCCATTGAGAAGTTGGGTATAATTCTAATAGGTCTGCTTCTATATGTTACTTAGTAATTTTCCCTTGCACCTGTTAATATTCTTCCTTTGCTCTGTATGATCAGTGTTTTGATTATCATGCAGTGGGGAGACTTTCTTTTGTGGTTCAATCTATTTGGTGTTCTGTTTGCTTCTTATACTTTTATAAAGATCTTCTTCTTTAGGTTAGGAAAAATTTCTTCTATGATTCGGTTGAAAATATTTTCTGAGCCTTTGAGTTAAGATTCCTCTCACTCTTCTATTCATATTATTCATAGGTTTGGTCTTTTCATAATGTTTCAGATTTCTTGGACGTTTTGTGACAGAAATTTTTTAGATTTAAAATTTTCTTTGACTGATGTATTTATTTCTTCTATCGTATTTTCAACATCTGAGATTCTCTCTTCCATTTTTTGTATTCTGTTGGTGATATTATGTTTGTAGTTCCCGTTCACTTACCTAGATTTTCCATTTCCAGAATTTCCTCAGTTTGTGTTTTCTTTATTGTTTCTATTTCTACTTTCAGGTTTTGGAGAGTTTTACACATTTCTTTTGACTTTTTTTCTTGGCTTTCTTTAAGGGATTCACTCATTATCTCCAAATTTTTGTTTGTTTTTTACTCTATTTCTTTAAGAGATTTATTCATTTCCTCTTTAAGGGCCTCAATCTTCTTCACAAAGTTGGTTTTAAGGTGTTTTTCTTGTGTTTCAGATGTGTTTAAATATTTAGAGCTTGCTATAGTATGATAGCTAGGCTCTGGTGGTGACATATTGTCCTGGCTGTTGTTAATTGTGTTCTTATGCTGGCTTCCAGGCATTTGAGTATGGAGTGATTACAGGTCTGGGTGCCATCTTTTGAGTTTGTTTTTATTGGATGGAGGCTTTTTTTCCCTTGGCTTCTGTTTCCTTCTGGTCCTCTGGCCAGAATGGTCTGTGGTTGAGCAGGAGGTCTCCACTTCAGTTAGGAGCTAGACTTCATGTGGCCAGTATGGCCTCTGTTCAGGTAGATGGTCTCTGCCTGTCTTGGGGGATGACACATGGTGACACAGAGAGAGTGGTTATTTGGAATTGCATGGAGGGGGCAGTGAGAGAGTAAGGAAGTTCTGCTGGTTGGTGGCCTACCTGGACTACTGGTGGCTGACATGGTCTCTGCTAGAGCATGGAACCAGTTAATAGTTTCTTGTTTCCAAACTGTTAGGGAGTTACTGTGTTTATTTAACATCATGTAACATATCTACATGTGAGATTGAGTATGTAAAACAGAATGAACCAAACAGTGTGGGAAAACACAGTATTAGTGACTACATCTCCGTAGACAAAGTCTGCAAGGAGCGACACAGGCTTCATGTCAGGACAAACATCACTCTTAATTATGAACCATACAAGCTACAATAATGACTAGCCATAAAGACATGCACACTAGTGCAATAATGGCATCAACATCCTGAGAGAAAACAATCCCTTTTGATTGGATTTAAGTGCTGCTCCACAAGATGAAACCCAAACTTGGCACCATTATTAGGCAAAAAACCTGTGGCAGACAGGTCATAAGGTCTAGGTAAGACCTACTACTATTAGTCTGCTAAATGGACATAGTAATAAACTGACTCTTGATGACTTATCCTTATACCCATAGATTAATCCATCTCTGAACTATTATCAGAGGAGCATCTATTTGCAGTACATGGTGATTAACATATAGACCCACAGTTGGTCTAGATGTAGAAAATGTAATAAGACTGTGGTAGATTCAACACATAGGACATCTATATGTAGAAAGGCAAGAGGTCCTCATGTTCACAGATAGCACTAGAGCAACTGGTAATGTTAAACTCACAGGCCTCTCTCTTCAAAAGAATGGTTTGTACCTAGAAGGCTGAGAGTGGATGTTATTAATAGCCTAGTGATATTTTACTGCAGGGCCAGGCTTCACTGAATCCCCCACACTGCTGTGTGTATCCCAGACTTCTGAGTATTGTTTCTCAGTCAGCAGAACCATTCTTATGGAAGAGGTCACATGTATTTTGCAAAAGAGTCTACTATTATGTTCTTCTCAGATCTTTTCTCTCTAGACCCTTACATGAGCATTGCTTCTCAGTCAATAGAACCCATTTTTATGGAAGAGGTCAGAGGTGTTCTGCAAAAGACATCTACTTTGGAAAGGAGTTTCAATGCCATCATACTTCAAGCATTGTTGGGATAATTGTCACTAGGAAACATTTTTCCAAAGTTGTACTGTGCTTAAATATGTCAAAAGTAAACTGATCAGATTCAGACTCTTGAAGTTTGGAAGGACTGTGGCTAACTATGTCTTGTTGACTGAGATTTTCTTCTTGCCTCATATGGATTAATCTTCTTTAGTTTGTAGTATTTGCAGAGACCTCCACATCTACCACACTCCTTCCCTGAAAGGCTCAGGGATCAATGTGGAAGAGGGGGAGGAAAGAGTGCAAGAACTGGAGGTAGAGGATAGCTACAAGGAAACAATGTCTTCTGGACACAGAAGGGCAGTTCCACAGTTGTAATAACAGAATTCACAAGAGCTGTGCAAGCTTCAGACAGACCAAATCTTAGGGTAGAGAGGTGTGGGCACAAAGTTCCACCTTCAGACAAAGAGCTGTTGGTATTTGATAGCTGCTGAGACAGGGAGAATCAGTTTTCTTTAAGAGTGTGGCCCCTGGTTGGTCAACCATACTCCACTGGAAGGCCACACATCCAAGAGTATATGGGCATCACAAATTTGATTTGATAGGGTAAAAATAAATTAGGCCACAAAGTTGGGTGATTAGGTAAGTGAGGGTGGGCAGTGAATCTGGAGGAGTCAGGAGAGGGGGTAAATAGGAGCAAAACATATTGTATAAAATTTTCAAAGAACTAGTGATGTGCATCCATGGAGTGCAAACATTTTGCCATATAAAAAGGAGTGAAATGCTGGTGTGTGGTGTAACATGGACAAGCCTGAAACACATAGGAAGGAAAATAAGTCTTTAAGGGACCATCTATTGTAGAAGTTCTTGCATATAAATATAATCCTCATCAAGTGCTTGTAACTAGTTTACTTCCCCAGTTTACAAATGAAGAAATCACCGCACTACTGTGGAAACAAACTAAGAAGCTAGATGTGCTGACATACACATGCAACATCAGCTGTTGGGATCCTGAGGCAGACAGAAGTCTTCATGGGCTACATTGTATCTGGTTAGTTGGAGTTCCATGAGAAGATCCTGTCTTCCTAAAATCAACCATAGCAACCAAAACCGATTTAATAACCAACCTCACCAAACCAGCAATGACCAGCAGAGTGAAGGTCCCATCACAAGCCTGTCTCATGTCTACATGCTGGCTTTACTCACTAGCTTCTGGGTTGACTTTTTTTTCCCAAATGGTGAGACATGCTGGTGGTTGAGCTGATGAGTTGTTTTAACCTGCCATTTTCTTAGAGTTGGGTGGGTGATAGGAGGGTGCTGAATCCAAGAGAGGAGGGGTTGAGGAAAGAGAAAGTAGGATTAACAAGGAGAATTACAAACTGGTAAATACTCACTCTAATAATTTTTTCTTTCATGTTTCCTTGATGACATAGAAAGAAACAGAATAAGATGGAATTTAGGCCCACTGAAAGTTTGTAGGTGGTAGCTGAATTTGCCTTTGAAGGAGGACTACATGTGTTTTGGATGAAATATTTTAATGAGCTCTTAGTTGTTATAGGCCAAAGCAAAGGGTACTCTAAAAGAAGACGCTGAACTTCCCCACACAGTGTCCTAAGACCTCGTTCAAATTGGATGGGGTGTTATTTCTGCTTATTTCTTTTAAGGAAAAATATAATTATTCCTTGTCATTTTTATTGACAGAGTATAAAATTGCTCTCTTTCCAGTGTTTTGTGGGCCTTATCTCACTTGGAAGATATAAGCATAGATTAGCCTATCACACAGTTGTTGAAATGGCAGCTGAGGAGAGGCTAGTCCTCTGTGAAACCTCCTGGAGGAGCCATATGACCTCTGAGTGACGGGGAGGTTGGCAGGAAGAGAAGGACAAAAAGGACCAGCTACAGCCATCTTCTTCCCAGGCACCACATGTGACACACGGATTTCAGTAAGTTAGCTTCCTCTGAGACACATGGTGTGGTTGGTGGTTGGTGAGTTCCTGCTAGGTAGAGTTTCCTTTCCTGTTTTTTTGATAATATACTCTGAAAGAAGCCACTTTAGATAGACGAGTTGATTAGGCTCCAATTCCAGGTTACAGTTCGCCATGGCTGAGAAGTCACAGTCACAGAGGTCTGAGAGACCTGGTCACATGGCATGCACTCGAGAACAGAGAGCAATGACTGAATGCATGTATGATAATGCTCAGCTTGCCTGTCTCTTGCACAGTCTGCCACCTCTACTCCCTGCCCAGGAAATCAACACAATCCCTCCAACTATCCCAGAAGCTAACATTATTAAAGCTGTCTTTAATCTAGACAGCCCTTCACAGGTGTGCCCCGAGGCTTGCCTCCTGGTGTTGAGTTGACATGAGTCATCATCACAGTCGGGCACTAAATTTTTTTTTAAGGAAATAGATTTCAAGTACCATAAAGAAAAGTCTCCAAACTGCTTTTATTCCAAGCCTAGATTTTATTGTGGCCAGATTAAAAATAAACCAGGGATGGCTTTCTAAGTGATAAAGATCCACTAGCTGCTTTCCACTGATCACATGTTAAAGATCAACCAATGGCAGACTCAAAGGTGTCAAAAGTTTAGACTAACTCCAAGGCAACAAACTGGAGGTGAAAGCGACAAACAGCTGTTTTTCTTTCTTAGGTTAGGCACATCTGGCCTTGTAGGCTGCCTGGAGCAACGACTGCAAGGCTGACATAAATCATATGGAGGGTAAATGTTTCCTCATTGGTTGTCCTGAAAGGGTGGAGCGCTGCTTTTGTGCCCAAAGCCTGGGTCACTCTGCAAGGAGGGCAGTTTTACCTCCTTCAATAAAAGTTACAAGGAGCAAAGGCCTGGGCAGTGACCTCTTTGACTTCCCTGGAGGGTCCCCCTCATCTTCCAGGGCTATCCCTTTCTTGGACTCTGTTTAAGGTGTTAACTTTCTCTCACTTCCCTCCTGCTGTGTCCCTCCTCCTGGCAGTTGCCAAGACTTCTAGCTTCCCTGACCTGTTCTCTCTGATTCCCAGTATATTGCCCAAGAGTGTCCTGAGTCACTATTCAATTTTTTTTTAAACAAGACTAAGAACCTGCAGAGAGGTCTTTGTGCCTAGTGACATAAGGACATTTTTGGCTCACAGAAACATCTACAGTTCTTCATCCTTTCTTTTTAAGTCCCCTCTGTATCATGCCTCAGGACGTCTTACCTTAAATGCTATAGCCCAGTCTTAGCAGCCTTGTGAGGAACTTGGGGATAAACTACATCTACAGGACATTCAGAGAATGCTGCTACTTGCCAGAGTCTGTTAACAGATGGAGAGGTGGAGTGTAGAGGAAGAAGGCAGTTAGGAACAGAGGCAGATGTACATGTGGCTCCTAGAAACAGTATGTATTTGTGGACTATGTAAGCACTTCCAGATTCAGTGGAAATACAAACCCTGACAGAGGACAGCCTTCTTGATGACAAGAAGCATGGCATCAGGAGTAGCTAGCTTACATTTAAGAAGATATAGAGATGGAGCATATATATGTGTATATACTATATATTATTTTCCACTTACGATACCTTTTTACCATGTCTTTCATTTTATTGGCAACAGGTAGCTTTCAAATTCCAAGGTCTAGAACGCCGTTTGAGGCTACTCTGGCTAACAGATACTTGTGAATGAACTTCTGAGATGCCATTCCTTGTACTAGAAATATGTTATACTGCTATGAGGGAGCCACCAATCAGGCAGGGACTGTGGGTGGCCAGAGAAGAGTTCCAGGTGGAGGTTAATCAGAATTAATAGGTTAATAGGTTAATAAGAGGTTAATAGGATTGTGAAGGAGAAATCAGAATAGCCATCTGGAGTGGTTGGGTGAAAATAAGACAGTCTTGGAGGGACCACAGCAAGCACCTGGAACAGGTTGAACAGTAGAGTAAAAAGGTAGGAGTGGAAAAAGAGGGCAAGAGAAATGGCATCTAAATCTAGGTGGGGAACAGTGTACCTTCAAGGAAGGCGAGAAAAGACATTGAGCATCTCACTCGGGGCTTAGAACGGGGTGAATTCAAACAAGGACAGTTTGAAGTTTGTTCCTTTCTCGTTTGCATTCCTAAAGTAAAAATGTGGAGAGGAATTGTGTGTGTGCATCTGTGCAAGCATTGGCTTCAATGGAGAGTGAGGAGCAATGCAATTACTTTCCACAGAAGCTTTTACTAACATCAATGTGAGGTGAGTGTACCTCTGCGGTAGCTTTTAAGTGACAGAAACCTGCCTCAATGACGCCTTCACACACACACACACACACACACACACACACACACACACACTCACACTCTCCCAGAGGAGAGATCTTTGAAACTGCTTGATTAAACTTAATTTTTAATTGTGTGTGTGTGTGTATGTGTGTGTGTGTGTGTGTGTGTGTGTGTGTGTGTGTGTGTAAGAGGAAACAGAGAAAGAAAGAAAGAGAAACAGGTTGTGCATGGCATGTGAGCACAGGTGTCAGTGGTGGCCAGAAGTGCATTAGATCCCCCTCATTCTCAATTTAGGTGGCTGTGAGCTGATGTGGGTGGTGGGAACTCATCCAGGACCTCGGTAAGAACAGTCAGTGCTGTCCACTGCTGAGCTCTCTCTCCAGCACCACTTTTATGTTCTTCTTCATTGTATCTCAGGTGTCATAGTGAAGAAATAATTCAGAAAGGTGATTTAGTTTACACAGACTTTATTGACCATCTGGAGTGTGACTCATAGAAACCAACTGAAACATCTCAACGAAATATGTCAATCAGGGAATGCATATTTAGTATATGGAATGATTGAAGCTTCTGTGGGCCAAGTTCTGTGGTATGGATAATTTCCTGTCCTACAAAGTCTTCTATAACAGATTAGAGAAAAAGAAGCAAACTGTGATTATAGTTAAGCCAATAATGTCATGGAAATGCTATAGACTAGAAAGAGTGAGTACAATAATAGATGTAAATTTACACCTTTGGACTAATGTAACTTCTTAGATCACTTTTATGCCATATGCCAGAGGGCCCTCAATGGAAAATCCTAGGTAGAAGGACACTCTCTCGATGTTCCTTCCACTTCTGAGTGGACCCGAGTACACAGAAGTCACTCGTATTTTTATTTTTGCTTCTGTTCCATATTCTACAGAGATTTCCTTGCCTTCAGCCTGACCATACTGTAGGCGAAGGAGATCTTTGACTTCCCTCTTTTCCCACACTACTCCACTCTGCCAGAAGGAATTTGAATCTTGTACTTCACCGAAGTACCGCTCGATTTTGGCCTTGTGAACAAGACTGTTCAGCCCCTTCTTCTGCCCAAGGTAGAACAGTGTACTTGGCTGCTTGGACCTGCACATGCGCTTGTACTGTTTCCTGAAGGATCGATTCAGGGAGGAGACATACTTTTCTATGAGTGTGGAATCTTGATCTAGCTCTTTGTTTTCTGGCCAGAATAGGAGGCAGGCCAGGAAATAAGGATCAGGATGTGGATGACTTAGTCCCACTTGTTGCAGGACTTCTCGGAGCTTTGTTTTCAGTGTGTTAAATGGCAGGATGTACTTGGAAGTGGGCTTTAGACAACTGAGAATAATGTTGGCCAAAATGAAATTCTGTGTCTCCTTTGTCCGACCTTTGGCCATTTGCTTGGTTAGGCCTTGCTGTAATAGGAAGGTGTAGTCATTCACTATGTTTTCCATGTTGTTAGCCTCTTTATGGTTTGTATTAAGATATTCAAGGAGTCCTGAAAATGTATCTCCTCTCCATGCTTCTATGCGTTTCCTACAATTCTCCTCTAGGAGTAACTGGTTCTCTTTGCCCTGTAACAAATTGGTGTCCATTTGGCAGAAAAGTTCTGCATATTTCTTGAAACACTTGCTGACTTTCCTAATTAGTGAGAGTTCTGTCATTTCTTTTGGGGTGGCCCTTGGTTTTAGAAGACCCATATAATCCAAAAAAAAATCAAAGCATCGTTTTAAATCTGACTGTAAATTCTGTAGGTGGGATGTAAATTTTCTGAGAACATCATAATATTCATCTTTTGGGTCTGAAGGGCTGATCCCCTTTCCAGATAAAAACTGTACCATAGCATCTTGCAACATTTCATTTTCTTTGTGGAAAAGGGGTGTGAGCTGAAGAATCTGGATAGTGTCAAGACCTACTTCTATTTCACCAAAGAACCCTGCTGTGTTGTATGTGTCATATCTTCTTTGGGACTTCTGTGGTGACCAGGCCTCTGTTTCATAGTCTTTACTATCAGTTTGCTGCTGAGACTCTTTGAATGCTTTGGAGGCCTTTTCAGCGATTTCTAGCAAATGTTTTAGATCAGCCACACTAATACTTCCACAGGTCTTATTTTTACCCAACCACTGTTTGATCTCACTTTTGTAAACTTGACCAAGTGTATCTGAAATGTAGGAATTCTTGGGTGCGTTCTTTTTCGCCGAATTTGCCCAGACCAGAGCAGTACTAAAGTTCTTCTTTTTGATATAGAAATGTCTTGCTAAAGCTTGACAAATGAATGCATTTTTTGGGAATCGATTATTTCCTGCAATCAAGATCTTTTCAGTTTCCTCATTTTGCAATTCTTCAATTAATGGAGAAAACAGAGTGTCTGTTTCAGCTCCATGCTCCTTACGTTGTCTTGTAAGCAAGAGAGTTTGCACATCATGCTTAAATTTGTCTCTTCCTATTCCAGAGTCATAGAATACATTCTCTTCTAGTATATTCAATGTAATTTGACACTTGTCCATTCCATAGCTCATTCCCAGTTCTTTTAAACAGCTGATGGCAATCAGAGGGTGAATGAGACGTATACCAGTATATTTCCCATAATCTGAAACTTCTGTTCTGATTAGAAGTGTGGAATAAGTTCCCATGTTGTCTTCTACACTTTTAGGTTTCTTATCTTTCTCGGAGAAAGTGATTGTGGTTCCCAAAAATATTTCACACTGTGATACTGAAATGGTAGAATCTGTAACGCAAGAGTTGAGTAAGGCCAGGTAAGAAATGAGCTGGGCTCTCCTGCTGTGGGTGTCCAGGTCTTTCAGTGTATTCTTCACTACATTTTCTATGTAAGTTTTGTCAAAATTGCCTTTCAAGATCATGAAGGAATAAAAGTTTTCACAGTTCTTATGCTCCTTTTCGATTTCCTGTAGTTTGGCCTCAAAGGCTCTTTGTTCTTTGGTAGAAAGTTGGTATTTTAGTGAAATGCTTTTTGCTAATTCTGCACTTTGATCTGGATTCTGAGATCTTATGCAGTTCAGGATGATTACTAATGTTTTTTTGTATCTCAGACCCTTTTCTGCTATAAAGGAATTGATTGCTTTCTGCAGAATGTAGGCGTTTTCTTGTTCTTCAAAATCATCCACAAGGAGAAGAACAGGAATGTAATCCTGGTGGCTGGTAGCCTTGTAGCTGATCAGCCTGCTTACTTGCTCTCCAATCTCTTCAAAATCAGTTGCTTTGTTTTTCAATACAGCACATCGGAACTTCTGTTTTAAGTCCCAGAGAACATTCATAGCCAACGTAGTGCCTCCACAGCCTGGGTGATGGTACAGGTTGATGACTTTGGCAAATTCAGGTTTAGGAGAGTCTGCACACTGTTGTATTAAAGTAGTAAGTTCTTCATAACTATCCCTTTTCACAAAAGCTGAGGAATAGTGTTCAGAAGAAAAATAGAAGTTCCACCAGGACACTCTGCCTCCTCGATAAAAGTGTTCTTCTCTCGATTTCTTAAATTTTAGGAATTCAGATTCATCTTTCTCTATGTCTGTGTCTCTACATTCATTTTCACAGAGGATTTCTAGTGCAGACAGGATATCTTCCTCCATTTTCTCCAGGATAACTGAGGAGGATCCACAGGAGGGCAAGAATCTTCTTGAAGACTGAATTACTGATTTCAGTTTGAGGATGGTGTTGTTGACCAATTCTATATTTAAAGTGGAAATGCTATGTTCTGCTAAATCCTCTTTGATTTCCAGTCTTACTTGTAGCAGATCACTCCACTGTTGGTAGATACGTGAGTTGACACAGATACACAACATGTTGTCCATTCCATTGAAAACTTGATAGAAAGCACAGAAAGTCTCAATGAGTGGATCTTTCTGGTTTTCTACTGGAGAAAGTAAGAGAAACACCACCAAAACCTTCCCTTTTACCATTATGTTTTCATCTGTGAGAAACGAGATCAGTCTCCTGACCCCAGAAGCTCTTTCTCTCTGCCATAAATGTGGCTCTAGAGGTTGACATGAGTCATTCTGCAAGTCTAATCTGCCATTGCAGAATATCCAGCTGGGCTGCTCATAAAGTTTCAGAGTAGCAATTTTCTCTTCCATGCTAGTTTTTTCTTCATACTGATTGGGTAGGTGGAGGTTTGCGACTCGGCTTTCTCTGTAAGCTTTGGCCACTCCCTTGATCTGAGAGCAAGGATCAAAATCCAGCACAGCAAACAATTTAATTTCCTTTAGGAAATCTAAGTGTTCTATTTGATTTGGGGCACAGTTATTTGTTACAAGAATGTACCAGTCATAGTAAGAGTTATCCAGGGAGCCTTGGTGTCTGGTCAAAAGTTTACCTAGCTTTAGTCCCTCACTCTCCTTCTTAGTCACCATCCTGTCTTCCTCTTCAGCCTCTTTTCTAGATGCTGTCCATGTCTTTAAGTTCTCTTGAAATTTTTTGAACTCTCTATCCCGTTGCTTGGGATTGGCAAGGATATTCTTAGAGCTTGCCCCTTCCCTCACAAACAGTGAAATCTCTTTGCTTTGCTTCCATGTCTTATCTGTGCTACTTTGCATCATAATGTAGAAATACTTTTCTTTACATATAGAATGTTTGGGAATAACATCTACTTCAATGACAAATCTATCAGATGATGTATTGTTCTGTAGTAGGACTTCCACAAACCTTGGTTCCCGAATACATGCCCTGGCTTCTTTGATGTCACTGTCTTCAAAATACTTGGTGATCATTACATTGAAGTGATTAATGAAGACATCTTTACTGGTGACTTTCACACCGACAATTTGTCCATGTGGTTTGTCCTCAACTCCAAAATGGATAGTGCCATTGGTGCGTGAATTCATACAAGCTGATGCAAACCGGAAGACTTCGTTGCTAAACTTCATCTTAATGTCCTCTTCTGTGGCTGTTTCTGTGTTTGTGAGGGCTTTGAATTCATGTACTGGGTCTATGAGATTGAGCGGCCCTGTTTCAGCAACTTGGAGAACAGAATGTTCTATGTAGCGTTTGTCATCATGGAAAGAATCAAAAAGATACGGCATGCAAGACATCTGTTCTGCTTTGGGTTTATCACCTTCTGTGTCTTTAGTCACTATGTCACTTAACACATTTTCTCTTAGAAGACTTGGGTCTTGATCTTTATTCTGTCTCATCACTCTGAGATCGTGATCACTATTCAATGAAATTGATTTCTCTTCCTCATTTTTGGTCTTTTTTTGGTGTTCTTTTATTGAGAGTTTTGTGTTACTAAATTGTCTGGAATCTTGATTTTCACATTCAGGGGAATTATTCAATTTGTTATACTTTCGTTTTATCAGAAGTGCTGGACCCCGTGGCAACCCCATTTCTCTAAGATCCTTTTCAGTTAGTTCCTGAAGAACCATGCCTGTCACCTCTTCATTTAGCAGGATTTGAGCATATTTCTCATCAATGTTAAGATCTTCAGTTATCCATTTTTTCACATCTTCTTTGACCCAGTCTTTGATCAATTCTGGTTGAGTTACTTGTTCATTCATATCAAAGCTTCAAACTTATTCCTTGAAAACATAATACAATAATATTTTAGCATTATATTTTGTCATTGAAAAATCACAGCAAATTATTACTCTATACAAATTATATATAGAAACATGATGTTTTTCAAGAATAACTTAGAACTGCTTGGTAGTCATTTCTAATTATTGTCCATTTCACAGGCAATTGTAATTGTGATTCTGGAATAAGCAGTAGCTGCTAGCTAGGTGACAAACTTTTTGTCTATGATAACTTTCCTTTTCAGACTTCCCTCTGTGGAAGCTGGGATTCTGTAATTTAAAACTAGAGTCTCCAGGAAGAGAATCACTTTTCATTGAATATTTTAAACTTTAAATATATGGACAGCCACTGAAAACCCATATTTAAATTGATCAGCAAATAAGATAATGACTTGAATAGGCCAAAGCAACTCTAAGCATACAGAACAATGTGGTGGTACTGTAATACCTGATCTCAAATTATACCCCAGAGCCATAGTGACAAAAACAACATGGATTTATCACAAGAACAGACTCCTAAACCATTGGAACAGACTCATAGACCAGAGGATCCCAAAATAGGTCCTATCGTCAAAGTAATCTAACTTTCCACCCAAGTGTCAAAATAACACATAGGAAAAGGATAATGTCACTAACAAACACCTCTGGAAAAATTGGACATTCATAGGAAGAAGGTGACTATTTTTAACTCATTGGATAATGCAATTAAAAAGGAATCAAAAGCCTTAATGGAAGATCTGAAATTGACTGAGGAAAACATAGCTATGATATTGCAAGATTTAGGCATATAACTGTTTTGGCAGAAATGATGGTGTTGTAAAAAAGATACTTCAATGTCCACCATCATTTTCTCTAAAGTAAAGTGGTGCTGCCAGGTACAGATGTGTCTCATTGTCATGACAAGCCTTACATTAAAAAAACACTTTCAATGCCATATTCTGTAGTTCTTTGAAAGGTTTGAAGACCATCTGTCTATCTAACATATATCTCTATATGATCTGGAAAACATACCTAACATATCTACATTTTTTGTTGCTGTGAATTACTAACCACTAACCTATGTTCCTGGTCATCCTATATAGTTTAAAATAATAGTTTTGAAACAGCAGAACTTTACCCTACATTTCCAAATGAACCACATAGGCACAATACCTCAAACAAAAATAGAAACATACATACACTATGTTGTAACAAAAATAACCTTAAATATTTATCAATATTCAAAAATCTTTTAAACAAGAATAGAAACATATATAGAGTGTGTTGCAACAAAAATTACCTTAAATTTGTTTCACTATACAAAAGTACAAATACAAAATATTTGAGATCAAGAATTGTCCCTTAGTGTATAGTAGGTTCAATAATCTACCCTAATATTTAAAGTAGATTCAATAATCTACTCCTCTAGCTTATCATTCCTATACACCCTATCTTTTTTCTTTGTTAAAAAGAGATCATTGAATGTAACATAATTTGTATAATTTCTCCTTTTGGCAATACCTATAACAATTAATAAACAACTCCCATAAATAATGACCATCCTTCATAACCCACCAAATGACCAAATACCACCTCTTAGGAATGGAGGTGTTATATCCCCAAACTATTTCCTGTTGTCTGGAAGTGATGATACCCTGAAAAAACTGAAATATTGGCCAATCCAGAGAAAACCAGCTGCAACATTCATTGTCCAGTCTCTGTGTAATGGGAAAGTGCAGAGCTTATCTGAAATCCTGGCTAAAGTGTCCTGTGAGGCTGGAACCCCTCAGCAAGCAGCTTTGAGTTGTCCTAAGCAGTTTGTAACCCAATACTGATCTTAGGGTTTTGGCTGTCCCCTCAATAGCATTACCACAATCCCTATAGAATCATCATTGTGGAGCCCCATCTTCTGTTAGAGACCTCAAAGATCTCTGTTAAGACTGGTCACGGTTCACTGCTGCAAACTTAAACATTTTAAATGTCATATACAAAATGGTCTTATAAATTTTGAGCTAATATATATGCCTATGGAAAGTTTTAAATAGAATAAAACCAAAGGATTGTGAGATTACTGGCAATAGAAAGTCCTTAAATTTTGGTTTTCTTCTGTCCCACATCAGGTAGCTCTTCTGACATAAGACAGGGATTTGAGATTTTCCAAATCCCAAAACATGCTTGGGTTTAGAGATGGAGAGCGCCATATCCCAACCCTAACGGCAGCTTTCAATTTAATTAAATTGGGACAAAAGACCTTTTGCCGTTTATAGTTGTAAATGACAACAGAAACAAATATTTAGGAAGACTTATGAAATTTTATACTATAACATTAGGCCAATTTAACTCTCAGCTATCTCCTCTCTTCATCAGGAAGGCTCTCCTGTTCAAACCTATTCTTTATCAATCTTGATGGTATCTATAGTTTTTCTTTTCCATGGAAACAAAAGCAAAACCTTCCCCCAACATAAAACATATCTTTGTTTCCATTCTGAGTTTAATACATCTTTAAAATATATAGGTTGATTTAATTAATCATTTTTTTTCTATTATCCAAAGTCTCTCTGCAGCTGTTGTTCCATTTTCATTGGCATTTAGGACATTTAAAGTTAATAAAGCATTGTGTAATCTATCTCTGTGTGTTTTTGTTACTCCCTTCTGTTTATTAATCATTCCTTTTAAAGTTTAATTGACCTTTCTATTACTTCTTGTCCTTTGGGGTTGTTGGTATATTTATAATATGCTTTATGTTAACATATTTAAAAAAACTGTTTCATTTTATTAGGCATGTATGGTGGAGCATTGTCAGTCTTAATTTGTACAGGTATCCCCATCATGGCCATTGCTTCTAATAGATGTGTAATTACCAAATCAGCCTTTTCAGAACTCAAAGCAGTTGTCCTTTGAAATCCTGAATATGTATCTATGGTATGGTGTACCTATTTTAATTTTTTTAAATCTGCACAATTAAACACATACATAGGCCAAATTTTATTTCTTTGAGTACCCTTTGGCTTACTTCCTGCAGGTAGTGGAGTTTGGTTATACAAGGAACAAGTAGGACATTTTATTACAATTTCCTTGGTTTGCTGCCAAGTAATGGAAAATTCCTTTTTTAAACCCTTGCTATTAACATAATGTTTTTTATGAAACTCTGAGCCCTTCAACACATTTTCTATTAATAACTGATCAATTTCATTATTACTTTGTGCTAGAGGACCTGGAAGACCCCTATGAGTTCTGACATGTATCATATATATGGGATGATTCCTAACTATTTCCTGTAATTGTATGAATAAAAAATTTAATTTTTACTTATCAGGAATGTGTTCAGCAGTATCAATATGTAAGACAACTCTTCCTGCATATTGAGAGTCAGTAATTATATTAAGAGGTTCTGAAAAATCTAATAATACCATTATAATAGCACATAATTCTGATTTCTGGACTGAATCATAAGGACCTTGAGTCACTTTATTTATTTTTCCTGACTTATAACCTTCCTTTCCTGATTTATTTGCATTAGTACAGAATGTAGCGGCTTCAGAAATTGGGGTACCTTTTACTATATGAGGGAAAATCTAATTTTTTTATAAACTGAAATCTCTTGCTGTTTGGATAATAGTTACTTAGTTCTCCCCAAAAATTACTGCAAGCTCTTTGCCAGTCTTCATTTTCTTCCCATAATGAAGCAATTTTAGCATTAGTAAAAGGCACTACAATTTCTGTTGGGTCCATTCCTGTCAACTGATGAAGTCTTAATTTTCCTTTCAGAATCAAATCAGAAAACTTTTCAACATGTCTTTAATTTTTTACTCTGTTTGTGTGGCAAAATTATCCACTCCAAGATAGTATCTTCCCTCTGCATTAAAGTTTCTGTAAGGGAATGCATAGAGGGTAAAATAACCAGAATGCAATCAATTCTGAATCTAAAGAATCCACATGAGTGTCCTGTAATTTCTTTTCCACCAAAACCAATCTCTCTCAGCTTCAGCTGACAATTCTCTTGGACTATTTAAGTCTTTGTCACCTTTTAAAGTTTGAAACCAAGTACTCAGTTGATTTGTTATTCCAATAGTAGGCTATAGATGGGTAATGTTTTGAAAATCATTAAGAGCCTGCAATTGATCTCTTCTGATTTGCACCTTTTGGGGATGTATTATAACCCTGGTTAACTAATTATTAATTAAATACTAATAGTAATTATTAGAAGCTCCTCTTTGTATTTTTTTCATAAGCAATTTGTAGTCCCAAACAAGGCATAATTTTCTTTACTTCTTCAAACATTTTTACTAAAGTATCTACATTTGAATTAGCTAGTAAAACATTGTGCATATAATGGTAAATTACAGATTGAGGATATTGTACATGAATTATTTTCAAATGATATCTAACAAAATATTGGCACAGGGTGGGGCTGTGTAACAACCCTTGTGGGAGAACATTCCATTGATATTTCTTAATGGGCAGAGAATTGTTATAAGTAGGCACCATGAAGGCAAATTTTTCTCTATCTTTTTATTGTAAAGGTATAGTGAAGAAAGAGTCTTTTAAATTAATAACTATAATAGGCTATCCTTTAGGTAATAGAGCAGGCAGGGGAATCCCAGTCTGTAAAAAGCCCATTGGCTGAATAACATTATTACTAGCTTTTAGCTCTGTTACCCTTCTCCATTTTCCAGATTTCTTTTTAATAATAAATACAGGATAATTCCAAGACTGGTTGATTCTTCAATATGTTGAACATTTAACTGCTCCTGTACCAGCTATTCTAAGACTTGCAATTTTTTCTGATATCAAAGTCCATTGTTCTACCCAAACAGGTTTGTCAGTCAGCCATTTTAAAGGTAGGGCTGTTGGTACTTTTGAAATACCAACAGCTGTGTTGCCTTGCTTATGTACAGCTTGAATGCCCTGGGATTGTCCTTGATAATATCTTTTGATATTTCTCTCAGAAGCATTCTTCACTTTATTGTTTGTTTCTGAGATTGTGGGGGATGTTAAACTGAGTATTCCATTGCCGTAGTAAATCATGTACCCATAAATTCATTGCTATATAGCCACATATGGCTCTCTGTTCTTCTTGCCCTATACATTCAACTCATCTAGTACTTTGTTTTACTTGGAACAAACTGCCAATTACTATAAGCTGAATATTTCGTTCCTGAGGAGGCCAACCTGGATGCCATGATTTTGGCGCAATTATTGTTACATCTGCATCTGTGTTTTCCAAAACCTCAATTTCTAAGTCAAGTCATTTATTCATATTTTTAACTTTGGTCTTTGATCATTTATAGAAATTTGCCAAAGTTGTTTTATGGTTTCTCCTGAAAATTCTGTTTTATCTTCTAAAGTTGTTCTGGCATTCAGATCAGCATGATTTTTAGCAACACAAAGTAAATCATTTAATCATTTTGTGGAGGATTTACCAAATATTGGCAGAAAATGATTGGACTACATTTGATATTGGGCCCTGTGAGAGGCCTAGCATGGTGTTTCCAGATGGCAAAGGGTTACCCTTCTTCTCCTTTGTTAATCTACATTCATTAGTCCAATGCTGATATTTACTATATTTTCTGCATACTCCAGAAGTCTGGGGCCTTCTGTTTGAATTATGTCTAGAATAAACATTATTTCTAGGAGCACCTTGAGTATACTCCCTTTCAGATGACCTTGTCTATTGTAATTAAAACACGTAATCTCTTGATTTTTCTTCATATTTGTAGAAAGCAATGCTCCTATCCAAGTATCATCATTAGAAGTATGGAGGCCAATATCAATTGTATGTTTGATCCATTCTTTATGGATGATCTTGCCTATAAAGGCTTAGTCACCCTTTTACATTCTTCATTAGCATTTTCAAAAGCTAAAATTTTAATTAATATTTTTCTAGTGTCTGATCAGATATTGTTCTATTTACAGCTGATTTTAATCTGTGTAAAAAAAAGTCAGTGAAAGATTATTCTTTGGGGTCTTGTATAATTTTAGTAAATAATTCAATCCTCTTTCCTGACTCTTCAGCCCTGTCCCAAGTATTCAAAGCTGCTATACATCATAGAATCATGGTGTTATCATCCAACATACTGTCTTTGCAAATCAGCATACTGACCCTCAACAAGAATTGGGTCTTGGGAAATCTCATGACCTCTAGCCCTAGCTTGTTGTTCCAGGGCCCAGGCTTCCTTTCTCCAGTAAGTTCTCCATTGTAACTGAGGTCCCTCTTCTAATACTGCTGAAACTATATCCTTGCAGTCTTGTGTAATAATTCTATTCTTAGTTGCCCATGAATTTAACATCTGTCTTACAAAGTGTGAATGCATACCATATGAAAGTACTGCTTCCTTAACTCTCTGTAAGTCTAACATATCTACAGAATTTCAGTTAAATTGTGCCTTGGTGATGCACATCATCTGTGGTTGTCGTTGAACAGTAACTAAATATATTAAAATTGGTGTTCTAATAAACTTAAGCTGTTCCTCTCCAGTTTCACAATGCAATGTTGCGGTGAATTCTGCCCTAAATTCCCCTGTCCGTGCATTTTTCTTTTTATTCATTAGTATATCTTTCCAAGACCTGCATCCTATTAATTCACTTGCCATATTTAGCATAAAAACCCAAGGCTATTATTGATAAGATATTATTTACCACGGTGATAGTATGTGTTATCATTATTATATCACTGTCAGTTTAATCATGAATCTTCTCATATTCTGATCCTAACTTAAGCCTTCTAAGGTAGCAGTATAGAGAGCCCTAGTACCCTGCATTGTTATGTTTCCCATTCTTAATGTAGAAAAAATTCTTTTCAATATTATTTAGTTCTCTCCTGATCTCCTAAAGGATTTCCCAGATCTCTTACCAATTCTGTTTATTTTCTGGGCAAGAGACAGCTGACTGCTAGCAAAGATAAGTCCAGAGGACAGATGCAGCAGAGCTGGCTGACTTGACCCCTCCTTCTGTGTGGTTCTACCACATGTTGGATACCAATTGTGGTTAATTATTTTTATTATCTACAGTGGACTGCCCCTTAAGTAGTGGCTTAAGCAAGGGCCAAGGCCTAAGGGGATTTTGTTCCCTCAGGCACCTGACTCTTTCAAAGCTACTGAGGGAACTTATCTAAATCTAAAAAAACTATGGTTATTGGTTTAGGTGGAATTCTGCTCACTCAGAGAGGCTGAATAGCAAGTAGCTAACCTTTTCCCTTTGCTGGCATCTTCCAAAAAAACCCAACCTCCTTCTCTCAGTCACCACTTAAAAAACACTTGCTACATGTGGTTCCTCCTTACCACTTCCTGTCACCTACTTGCTGACTCAGCCTCCTGCTTGCAGGGTAATTGTATTTGATCAAACACATCTTTGAATTGTTAACTATTCAAAAGCATTAGAAAGAAATGCAATGCACTTTAAAATAATATTCTCCAACAATGACACAGTTCTATATCCCATAGGTAATCAGAGGACTCTAAGTCTCACAGAGGTATTTGCACACCTTTGTTTATTGTTACACTACAACAATAGCTAAGAAATGGAGCCAGCCTAAGTGTACATCCATAGATGAACAGATTTTAAAAATTGTGGTGCACATATACAAATGAATTTTAATTTAGTGGTAAAGAAAAATCATTACATTTACAGGAAAATATATGGAACTTTGAGTGAAGTCACCTAGGCTCAGAAAGACACATGCCACATTTTCTCTCATTTGAGGAACTGGATTTTAATTTTTATAAGGGGTGTGTGTGTGTGTGTGTGTGTGTGTGTGTGTGTGTGTGTGAGAGAGAGAGAGAGAGAGAGAGAGAGAGAGAGAGAGAGAGAGAGAGACTAGAAAGGGAAACAAGAGAAGGAAAGGAGATATTGACAGAGGAGAAGGGGACACAATGGGGAGGTTGTAAGGATCATGTCCTAAATTATGTCACCAGCCTGCGACGGCCTTCCAGCCTAAAAAGCAGACATGCCCTCTCTGTGCCCTCTCTTTCCACACTTTCTCCTTCTGTATTCTCACCCCTCCATACAGTCTTTCTCCACCCCTCCTTCCCCCCCCCCCCGCCCCGCTCTCTCTCAATAAAGCTCTAGAAAGGTAACCATGGCTTGTGACTCTTCTGTCACTGATACGTTCAGCACTCTTCTCTGTCCACGAGTGCCACTGCTTAACCAACATTGGTGCCATTAAGACTCGGATAGACTACGGAGGACCTGCTGTGACTGCTGCCACTTGCCACCTCTTCCCCCATCCAGTGAGACTGCAAGACCACACATGTGCATCCCTCACCTCCGCTGGACCCCCACACAGCTACCACTACTGCTACCACCATGATTCTTCCCCACAGTGAGTCTGCCTTTCTCTCAGCTGTAGTCTGAGCTATATTCTTTGAGACAGATACCCCCCCGGGGGGGGGTTGTCTTCAGGCTGTGCTGACAATGGCAGGCACATTTTTGCTCCTGACAGGGGGTAAATGCTGTCTCAGGTCTACTGTGGACCAACTGCAGCACAGCTGTAGTCCTTCCCATCCCTTGATGAAGAGGATGGTGAACTTGAGCTGATTTATAGATCTCTCTTCACTCCTGGGGATGCCTGAGATTGGAGTCTGATCCCGGTTTGTTATTTTAATTTTTTATTTTTCTCTCAGCTACAGCCATGGGACAAAGGGGCAGATACATTTACCACTTATATTGGCAGATAGGGGCAGGTACTGATAAATCTGGCCACATAACAGCTTTGCAGGAACTTCTGCCAGCAAATAGACAAAAGCCATGGGACAAAGGGGCAGGTACTGGTAAATCTGGCCACATAACACCTTTACAGAAACTTCTGCCAGTGAATGGGCAAATAAAAGAGTTACTTTATCCCCAAGCTTTCTGCTAAAGCTCCCAACTCTTTTCCCTCCCCATTTCTGCCTCTGCCACATGCAACCTTTTCTGTCTGACTTCTGCTGGCAGAGGATAGGCTCAAATGGGCGGGCTTGGGTGGCTTCTATCAACTCTCATCCTAACTCACCTTAACTCCACCTACTCATTCTCAAAACTGCCTTGGGAGACACAGATGGATCTGGAAGTGGCTAAGATTCATACAAATATGTTTACAATAATCAGGATGGCTCTTAAGCAAAAAATCAGCTTATAGCCTCAGACAAGTCTTCCCAAAGGATCGGTTTATAGTCTGCCTCCTGGCAGATCTTCCAAAAGCTGTCCTTAAGCCATCAATCATCAAAAGAAAAGAAGAAGAAGAAGATGAAGAAGAAGAAGAAGAAGAAGAAGAAGAAGAAGAAGAAGAAGAAGAAGAAGAAGAAAAATTCAGGACACAGAGGAAAATCTGTCTCTTGGTCCCTACACCTCCCCAACTAAAACTTAGCATCTGGAGAGCAAGGCTCCTGACCCCACAGGCAAAAAACAAAAAAAGTCATCTGTGGCATTTAAGGTGTGCCAGGGCAGAGATAAAAGCCTGAAAACAAAATTGCCAAGTGCTGGCACTTGCTGACTCCCAAAACCTGTTGGGTCCCTGTTTTAAGTGAGGTAAAATGCCACGGGCTAGCAAGTGCCCTGCCAGGCCATCAACAGCCTTGTTAAAAGTGCTGCCTAGACTGCCGGGCGGTGGTGGCGCACGCCTTTAATCCCAGCACTTGGGAGGCAGAGGCAGGCGGATCTCTGTGAGTTCGAGGCCAGCCTGGGCTACCAAGTGAGCTCCAGGAAAGGCACCAAAGCTACACAGAGAAACCCTGTCTCAAAAAACCAAAAAAAAAAAAAAAAAGTGCTGCCTAGAAAGACAGAGTCAGCTGACTGCCCCCAGGCACCAAAACGCATGAGTACATCAAGCTAAGTCCTCCAGCAGACCTAGGCTTGGCTACAGACATGGCAAAGAACCCAGAACGCAGCAGGGAAGCGATCTGTTTCTTTCCTTCTGGACACCAAAACCACTGACTTGGTCCTGGGAGTTTTGGAATGTCACCTCTCCTTTCTCTGTCATGGGGTGCAGAGGACAGCCTTACCCACCTCACCAGATTTAATTGCACTTTCAGAGTTACTTAATGGAAAAAGATTTCCACCTAAAATAAGAGCTCATTGCATTCCTCCAGATCTACTGCCTGTGTTTCTCATGTGCACACAGACAGGGCCCTGATCTTTGCCTTGTCCCTAATTTCAAAAAAGTAAGTTCTCATGCACCACAAGCTTTTCTCTTCCCAGTTCCCTATTCTAACTCACTGTTCAGCTAATGGTACAGGACCACCACAGAGCTGGAGTCCAGAGATCATCAAGTAAGAAACTGTAGCAGCTAAAAGGTATTTACACCCCCAGACCCAAAAGCATCTGGGCACTACAAAAAGACTTTAATGTAAACATCTGTTACTGTAAGATGCTTTTAACAATTGATCACCTGTCTCCTGGATGCCGAACTAGTAAAGGAAATAGGTGCTTTAAAATAATCTGTCTCTGATAAAGCTTAACATGTTTCAAAATCCATCTGGACAGGCCGGATCTACCTCAGATAAATGTCAACATAAAATAATAATGATTCTTTTCTCTCTAAGATTTTTTTCTGTGTCACCAGCATCTTGTCTCCAGAGCAATGGATGGCAGACAGTATCCCACAACGCCAGTCTACTTCTGAAGACTCCCCTTCCCCATTCCCCCAAGAACCAACCGACATCCAATAGTCAGCTGGAAGCAGCTTTTGAGAGAAATGACGCCCCTATTCCCATCTACCTGCTTTTGTTTTTTTTTTTTTAATAATAAGCAAAAGTCTGGGATGTAAGATTATGTCCTTAATTACATCACCAGCCTGTGATGGCATCCGGCCTAAAAAGCAGGCATGCCCTCTATGCACTCTCTCCTTCCGTATTCTTCCCCCTCCACAGGTCTCTCTCCCTCTCCCTCTTTCCCTCTCCCTCTCCCTCTCTGTCTCTCTCCCCCCCTCTCTCAATAAAGCTCTAGAAAGGTAACCATGGCTGGTGACTCTTCCATCACCAATACATTCAATACACTCTCCTCCATTGGCGTGGCCACTGCTTAACCGACAGAGGTGACAGAACACACATGACAGGAAGTGGAGAGAGGGCTACCAGGGGGTCTGAGAAAGCCAGCAGCAGAGGACAAGGAGGATCAGGCAGACTGCTGGGGAGGGGAATCAACGTAAACTAAGTATATAAAAATGCCGTCATGAAACAAATCACTTTGTGTGCTGATTCAACAAAACTAATTTTCAAGATATTTAAGGAAGGTCTGTTTAATTAATGTATGAACCATTAGTTATAAAGTCTAATAGAATATCAATTTAGTGTAACTGTGTTTAGCATTTCTTGCAAAAACTCACCCAGAGTCTCTCTCTCTCTCTTCAAAGCCTCACAAGGGAACTAGAGAAGAACTGAGGCTTGAGAATTCAGAGCTGGGATGGGCCAAAGAGGGAAATAAACCAGCGATGGGTAGAATATTTATCAGAATGAATCCCAGAGGCCGTAGCCTTCCAGCGACTGAGGAGCTTCCACCGGCTTTGTTAAATTTCTCCCTGGTTGTCTTAATGCCTTGGATTCTCTTATTTTTGGATTCAATCTGAGGTCATTACCAGTCCTAAGCTAAATAAGGCTATGAGCAATAGGCACAGCAAGCCCTGTAAATATATTTCAGATGATGAACTCTCTTCCTTTGGGATGCAGTTGGGTATGTTCCATGAAACATAGTGTATGTATTTTACTCAGAGGTTGGTGCTTGCCTCCTTTTATTCACTCAGTAAGAAGTTCACGAGTATCTATTATGTACTAGGCATGATGTTCAAGAAAATTAGTGCTTACTCAAATCTATGTGAAGTTTTTTTATGATACTCATACTCTGTTTTTTTTGGGGGGGGTTGTTGTTATTCTTTTTTCAAGACAGGGTTTCTCTGTGTAGCTTTGGAGCCTGTCCTGGAACTCACTCTGTAGACCAGGATGACCTTGAAGTAACAGAGATCCACCTGCCTCTTGAGTGCTGGGATTTAAGGCATGCAATGCCACTGCCCAGCTTTTTAGGTTTACTTATACTCTTGTTAAAAGAATTAAAAATGTAAGTCATACAAGTTACCCAACCTCCTTAAAGATGTTCACAGTAATAAGCTGTGGTAGGTGCAAGACACCAGAAGGGACATCGCACTGGGATCTGTAAGGAGGGTGATCTATGAGTAGGAGAAAGTGTGAGCCTGGCTTATGTGCAGTTAAAGGTGGGAGGGAGGAGGGAAACAAGCCTTGGAGGCTGATGGAAGGAGCTGAGTGATGGTCTATCTAGGCTCCCACGGGTCTGCTTGGTAGTTCTAGGAACGGTATGTGTGCTCTAGCAGTGGACAGTCTCCTCTGAACCAGGGGTCAAGGCATTGGATTGCTCTGGCGTTGTGCAGGACAAAGAAATGCAGACCAGTAGCTGACTCTTCAGCCTGGAGACTGAGGGGCCCACCCCTGACTCTCCTATTTCTCTATATACATCCACAGTGCCCATGTTCTGGCTTGCATCTAGTGTTTCAAATATTTGAGAGGACTGGGAAACTGTTACGGGATGGGAGTGGGCTGATTTGGCAGAAGTAGGTCACCATGAACAGGCCCTTGAAGTTTAATTCTGGCCCCTAGTTCCTGCTTTCATCTCTGCCTCTGCTGTAGACTCCTACCTCTGCAAGGTCCTGACTAAGAACATGAATCCAAATAAATCTCTGAAACTGTGAGCCCAAATATACATTCTTTTAAACTCTTTCTGTTAGGATTTTGTTAGAGCAACATAATAACAGTTAAATCAGTCATCTTGGGTAATACTGAGGAAAGGGGCCTTGCTATACCCATTTATCAGCATCAGATAGCACTAATAGTATAGGCAGATATTCAATATATTCTTAAAGGTTTTTACCAAAAGGAGGCTGATTTAAAAATTATTCTCCTTTATATGGGACATTGAAAATATAAATCTCATATTATTTTAGACTTCAGTCTGTTGTGCGTCTGGGGAGATGGCTTAGTGGGGAATTTGTCCCAACAACCACATAAACAGTTGGGCTCTCACCTGCAATCCAAGCACTGGGTGAGTGGAGACAGGAGAATCCTGAAGTTTGTTGGTCAGACCATCTAGTTTAATTAATGTGCCTCAGATGCAGTCAGAGGCCCTGTCTCAGAAGCCAATGTGGAGAGAAAATGAAGATACTTGATGTCAACTTCTGACTTCTAAACTCAGGGGCATAAGTATGGGCAAGCAAACATGCACAAACTTGCATATACAATGATTTATTGAATAAATAGACAATCAAAAACCAAGAATAAAACATCCACTCAAGAAAGACAAGACCAGCTATCAGCACCTAAATTTACAGTGATCCAAAACTCAGATGCCTAGATATCAGCATAAAAACACAATCAATAATAGCTGGGACAATGTGTCTTAAGTAGAACCCAACAATCCTATTACAGAAGGCCTTGATAAATGCTATATAGTTGAAGCACAAGAAAGGACTTCAAAATAGTTACTTGAGTATGCTCAAGGACCTTAGAAGGGAGATGTATAAATCTCTTAATGAAATCCATGAAAACACAAACATTGAAATGAAATGAAAGTGGAAATGGAATCCTTAAAGAAAACCTAAACTGATGTAAACCTGGAAATGAAAAATTTAGGAACTGATACAGGAAGCTCAAAGGCAAGTTTCACCAACCAAATACCAGAACTGGAAGAGAGACTGTCAGGCATTGAAGACAAGATAGAAGAAATTAAAACCTTGGTCAAAGAGAATGTTAAATATAAAACACACAGGAAATCTGGGACCCTATTGAAAGAACAAATCTATGAATAATAGGAATAGAAGAAGGAAAAGAAAACCAGAAAAGGGCACATAAAATGTTTTCAACAAAACCATGGAAGAAAATTTCCCTAACCTAAGGAAAGATGTGTCTATCAAGGTATAAGAAGCATACAGAACACTAAATAGACTGAATCAGAAAAGAAATTTCCCATGACATGTAATAATTAAAACATTAATGTAAAGAACAAAGGAAGAATGTGAAAAGCTTCAAGGGAAAAACACCAAGTAACATATGAATGTAGACCTATTAAAATAATATTCCAGTTTTCAATGGAGACTCTAAAAGCCAGGGGGACTTAGAGATCACAGATGCCAGCCCAGACTATTATAACCAGCAAAACTTGCAATAACAATAGAAGGAGAAAGATATTCCAATATAAAACAAATATAAGTGGCATCTATCTACAAACCCAGTTGTACAGAAGATGCTAGAAGGTGATTAACCTGCAAGGCTAACCATGGAAAACGCAAGAAATAATCACCTCAGACCAGCAAATTAAATAAAGCGGTGTTGCTCAAATCTTAAATGTCTTATTAGTAAAATGCCCAGAGCCAGATATTGGGGTGAAAGCTGAAAGATTAGAGAAGCAGAACAAGCCAGCCATTAGATTACCGCTACAAAATCCTCAGCCTCAAGAGAGAGAGTTCCTGTTTCCTTATCCCTTATATACATTTCTGTGTCCTGCCACATTACTTCTTGGGATTAAAAGCCTGTGTCACCAAGGCCTGGCTCTGTTTTTCTCATGTAGTCCAGTGTGGCCTTGAACTCACAGAGATCCAGACAGATCTCTACCACCCAAGTGATAGCATTATAGGTGTGTGTTACCACTGCCTGAACTCTATGTTAATCTAGTGGCTGACTGTGTCCTCAGTCACTTGATTTATTGGGTACACAATATATCACCACAAATGGGGGAACCCACACCAGAACAACAAAATAATGCTGTTTTAGTTATAATTACTATGATGAAACATGATGTCTAAAGCAACTTGGGGAGGAAGGGGTTCATGTGAGTTACACGTCCACATCACTGTTTGCCAATGAAGGAAGTCAGGACAGAAATTCATACAGAGGAGGAACCTGGAGTCAGGAGCTGATGCAGAGGGCATGAAAGAGAGCTGCTTACTGCTTACTGGCTTGCTCCTCATGGCTTTCTCAGCCTGGTTTTTTTTTTTTTTTTAATATAACCTAGTACCACCAGCCTGGGAGTCACACTACCTATAATGGGTTGCGACATCCACCTTCAATCATTAATTAAGCGAATGCCCTGAAGGCTTGCCTGGAGCCTCATCTTATGGAGGCATTTTCTTAAGTAAGGCTCCTTCATCTCTGGTGACTCTAACATGTGTCAACTTGGTGTAAAACTAGCTAGCACAAATGGAAATCAATGAACACTATTCATAGAAGACTCTTAATACCAATGGTCTCAAACCCCAATAAAAAAGATACAGACTAATGTAATGGATAGAAAAACAGGATTCCTCCTTCTGCTATGTCCAAAATATATAAATTTATACCAAGGATAAACATCACCTCAGTGTATAAGGATGGAAAAAGATATTCCCAGAAAATAGACCCTAGGATTAAGCTGGTATAGCCATTTTAATATCTGACAAAATAGACTTCAAACCAAAACTATTCATGTGAGTTAGGGACAGACAGTACAAACTCATCAAATAAAAAGAAAATCTACCAAATCTAAACATCAAAAACAAGGGCACCCAAATTCATAAAAGAAAAAAATATATTACTAAAATCACATATTGACTCACACACTAATAGTGGGTGAATTCAATAACTCACTCTCACCAATAGACAGGTTATCCAGACAAAAACTAAACAGAGAAATGTTGGATAAATAACATCATAAACTAAATGGACCTAATGTATATTTACAGAACATTTCAGCCACACAAAAAGAATATACCATCTTTGTAACACCTCATGGAACTTTCTCCAAACTGACCACAGACTCAGACACAAAGCAAGTCTCAACAGATACAAGAAAACTGAAATAGCATCCTGCATTCTATCTGATCACCATGGATTAAGGTTTGGATTCAGCAACAGAAAGCTTACACACTCATGGAAACTGAACAACTGAATTAAAAATGGGTCAAGTCAGAAATTAAGAAATTAAATACATTTTAGAATGGAATAAAAATGAAAACACAACATACTCAAAGTTACGGGATACAATGAAGGCAGTTATAAGAAATAAGTTCATAGCACTAAGTGCTTACATTTAAAAAAGTTGAGAGAGCTAGCTCACCTTTATAACTTAATAGCACACCTGAAAGCTCTAGAACAAACAGAAGAAATAATCCAAAAGGAATAGTTGGCAAAAATAATCAAACTCAGGGTTGAAATCAATAAAATAGAATCAATCAATCAAACAAACAATAAACAATACAGTCAAGGAAGCAGAGTTGATTCTTTGAGAAAATCAATAATATTAACAAATAATTAAACACAGAGTGAGAATATTCAAATTAACAAAATTTAGAGACAAAAAGAGGGACATAACTACAGACATGGAGGAAATTCAGAGAATCATACAAACAAACATTAAATGCCTGGTCTCCACAAAACTGGAAAATCTAAAAGAAATGGACAATTTTCTTGACATATAACAACTAACAAAGTTAAATCAAGATCAATCAAATGATTTAAATAAGCCTATAACCCCTAATGAAATAGAAGCAGTAATTAACTCTCCTAATCAAAACAAGCCCAGGGCCAGACAGTTAAAAGGAGAATTCTGCAGACTTTCAAAGAAGAATTAACACCAATCTCCTTGCATTATATCTTAAAATAGAAACAAGGAACATTGCCCAGTTCTTTATACAAGTCCACAGTTACCCTGATACCTACATCACATAAAGACCCAATAAAATAAGAGAATTACAGGTTAATTTTACTTATGAACATAGATGCAAAAATTCTCAATAAAATATTTGCAAACAAAATCCAAGGACACATAAAATAGATCATGCACCATCATCAAATTGGCATCATTCAAGAGATCAAGGAATGGTTTAATATACATATATACATACATACACATATATATGTATATATGTATATATATAACCCACCATATAAACATACTGAAAGAGAAATTCCACATGATCATCTCATTAGATGTAGAAAAGGCCTTTGACAAAATCCATTTATTTGATGATAAAAGTCCTAGAGAGACTAGGGATACAAGGGATATATCTTAAAATAATACAAACATCCTGTTAGCTTGCCCCACCTTATGCAGATGACAGCTTCTTGCTTCCCCTCACCCTGCAGGAACTATATAAACCCTCCTGGAGAAAAATAAAGTTGCACCTTGATCAGAATCTTGACTTGGTGTATTTCCTTGTATCTCCTGTCTCTATCATTCTGTCCTTAGGGTGGTCTAGAACCACGTTGTAGCCCTGCAGACCAAGGCAGAGATGGAAGAGCAGATCTCTGGCATTGAACATACCATAGAAGAAATAGATTCATCAGTCAAAGAAAACACCTGACCCAGGCTACTTCTTGTCAGTTTGGTTGCAGTGGTGATAAAAGTCACCATGCAAACTGCAAACCTATGGTAAGCATTCTACTAAATGGGAACAAGAAAATAAGACAAGGGTGTACACTTTCCCCACTCTTATTTTTTTTTAAACACAATTTCTTATTGATTTTTGGGGGAATTTCACATCATGCACCCCAACACCATTTATCTCCTAATCCCTCCAAGTCTGTCTGCCCTTGTAGTGTCCCTCCAAAGGAAAACTTAAAAAGAAATAATAAAATACAAATAAGAATGCTAATTAAACAAACAAATGTAAAACAAAACCCCAAACCCAAACAACAACAAAAAAGCAAACAATGTTTTTCTGCCTCTCTATCGCCTCTTCATTCCTCACAGTGGCCTTGGGAGCTGCCATGTATGATATAGTCTACCCTTTTGTCCAAACAGCTTCACTTGCAAATGTTCATTGTGTAATGTGTTGTTGGTCTCATTCAAGGCTTCTGGTACACCATCAATGGTACACATCCTGCTGTTTCCATGAATCATCAAGATCCTGTGGCTATGGTTCTACAAAACCAGTCCCTTCACAAGCTCCAGCAGGCCACAGATTTGGTAGATGTTTGGGAGTGCCAACTCAAGGCCCTGGATGTGTGCCTGGGTGGTAGCCAAGCTGGTTAGTTCAGGCTTTTGGGATTACTGCCCTCAGGTGTGGGGAAAGGCCAGTTCTCTCACACCCATAGACGAGGGGTGGGGTCAGCTCTCTGGTGAGGTGGGAGGCTCTCCCTGGGCCAGTGAGGGTCAGGGCCAGTTCAGGGTGGCCATTGTATTTCAAAACATGGTTCAGCACATGGTTTTCATGGGCCCCTGTGGTAACATGGGCAATGGATATCAACACCAATCCCAGCTTCAGTGGGACTACAGACACAGACATGGTTATCAGCAGCCGCTTGGACCTGGATGTCACCTGGTGGCAGCAGTACAGGTCTCTCAGATCAGCATGGGCCCAGCAGTATCTTGGTTCCTGGTCTTCGATATGGTCCTAAGTAGTGTCTTAGATCACAAGCAGTCACTTGGCCTTCAAGACCAAGGAAGACACAGATATCAACACAGACCCTGGCTGCAGTAGGGCCACAGACCCAGACACAGTCTTTGGCAGCAGCCCGGGGCCCAGTTGACATCATGGCCCCAGGGGCAGCACAGGCCCTCAGATTGGCATGACCCTGGCAACAGCATGCCCCTTGGAACCCTACATGGCCACAGGTGATAGTCCAGAACCTGGGCATTAATGTGGCTATGTGAAACACAGGGGCAACATGGGCCATGGGTATCTACACAGACTCTAGCTGTGGTTGGACCATGGACCCCAACATGGTCCTTGGCAGAAGCCCAGGCCTGGATGTCACTATGGGGCTGGGTGGCAGCACAGGTTACTCAGATTGGCATTACCATGTTGCAGGGTGGCCATCAGATACCAACGTGGTACCAGGAGGTAGCCTAGGACTTTGGTGGTAACAGGAGCCATGGACATCAATATAGACTGTAGCTGGAGCAGGGTTCTGGACCCAGACATGGCTCCTGGCAGCACCCCAGGTCTAGACATCACTATGGACCAGGGTGGCATGCAGTTCTCCCATGCCATCCTGTTCCTCATTGTGACCTTCACCTCTTCATATCTGCCGCTCTCCACAGAACGTGAACCATTTCATCCATTCTGGACCCCCCTCCCTCTTTCTCTCATACTCCGCCATATATTTGTTCACCATAATAATGCCCAACCTCTCAGACTTTGGGTAGGTCTGTGCTTTCTTCTGGGCACCCAGGGCAGGCAGCCTCAGGTGCGTATGCCTATTCTCCTCACTCTTATTCGCTTTAGAAGAACTATCTAAATATGAAAATATTTGAACTAGATATACTATTTCTGTCACATAATAAAAAAGAATCAAAGTTAAATGTACAATAAAGATTTCTATACACATGTAATTGACATGGCAATAATCACAACAGAGAAGTTAACAAATCGGCCAAGATATCCAATCTCTCACAAATGGATAAAGAATATTATCTTAGTGTTTCTATTGTTGTGAAGAGATTCCATGAACTCTTATAATGAAACATTTAATTGTGGTGGCTTGCTTATAGTTCAGAGGTTTAGTCCATTATTGTCATGGAATGACATGGTGGCATGCAGGCAGATGGTGCTGGGGAAGGAGCTGAGAGTCCTACATCTTGACCAACAGACAACAAAAAGTGAACCAAGACACTGGGTGTAGCTTAACCATAGGAGATCTCAAAGCCCACCCCCAGGAAGACACACTTTCTCCAACAAGGCCATAATTCCTAATAATGCAACTGCTTATGAGCATATGAGAGCCTATATATATATGATAGTGAAATATGCAGTCACATAACAAAATTATGTCAGTTGCAGAAAATGGGTAGAACTGGAGATGGCTAAGTTAAACAAAGTTAAGTCAGAAATATCATAGAGGAATGGAACAGTGGGGAAAGGCAGCCCACCTCATGTCAGTCAGGAAGCAGAGAGGGAGAGGGAATCAGAGAGGAAGAGTCTGGTAGATGTAATAAACTCTTCAAAGCATGCCTCTACTAACATTCTTCCTATAATTAGGTCATTTCTTTAGTTTGTACCAATAAGGCTATCAAACCACAAATCTATCAATGGATTAATCTATGCATTAGTTCACAGTCTGAAT